>NC_050074.1:46044067-46358153 GCF_009764565.3 Dermochelys coriacea
TAATCCCCAAGGCCAAAGGGGTTCTCAGACCCATTCTCGATCTGCATGGACTCAACAAATTCATGGTAAAGTTGAAGTTCCACATGGTCTCCCTGGGCACCATTATCCCCACCTGGATCTGGGAGACTGGTATACCGCCTTCAACATGAAGGACGCGCGATTCATCCCGCACAACGGCACTTCCTATGCTTCATGGTCAACCACAATCATTACCAATTCACTGTCCTACCATTTGGCCTCAACAGTCCCCTGAGAATCTACCAAGTGCATGTCAGTCATGGCTGCTTTTCTCCGTCGATAGCAGGTGCAGGTATACCCCTAACTCGACGACTGGCTGCTCGGGGGCTGCACCAGGGGGCAGGTGTTGTCCCAAATCTGTTCGGTCAGGTACACATTCGAGCAACTGGGTCTCCTCCTCAACTTGGGGAAATCGACTTTGGAATCAACCCAAAGAATAGAATTCATTGGGGCGGTGTTAGACTCAGTTCAGGTGTGTGCACTTCTGCCAGAGACCTGATTCCAAGCCATCAAGGATACAATTCAAAGCCTCCAGCAATTCCCAACCACAATAGCAAGGGGGTGCCTGAGTTTCCTCGGCCACACGGCCACTTGCATTTACACTGGCACGCCAGGATGCAGCTCAGGCCTTTGCAGGCATGGCTCGCCTCAGCCTACTGCCCGGGGAACAACAGCTTGAATTAAGTGGTCATGGTGCCAGGGCAGGTCCTCACATCCCTCCACTGGTGGCTCAACCCTCAAGCAGTGTGCAAAGGAGTCCCTTTCCACAGCCCTCAGCCTGCCTTGTCCCTGGTTATGGACACATGAGCTTTGGGATGGGATGTGCATCTGGGAGACCTCCAGACACAGGGCCTGTGGTTGCAGGACGAGCTTTCCCTATATATCAACATCAAAGTGCTGTGGCAGAGCGCCTAGCCTGCCACGCCTTTCAGCCCAATTATAAGGCCAGTGCATAGCAGTTCTGATGGACAACACCATCGCCATGTTTTACATCAACAAGCAGGGTGGAGCCCATTCCTCTCCCCTATGCCAGGAGGCTCTCCGGCTGTGGGAGTTCTGCATAGCCCACTCCATTCACCTGGAAGCATCCGTTCTACCAGGAGTTCAGGACATGCTAGCGGACCACCTGAGCAGGTCCTTACACACACACGAGTGGTCCATCCAGCCGGATGTCATACACCTTGTTTTCCAAAGGTGGGGGTTTCCCCAGGTCGACCTATTTACCACCTGATGCAACAGGAAGTGCCCAATGTTCTGCTCCTTCCAGGGTCACAGTCCAGGCCCACTCATAGATGCATTCCTGCTACCCTGGAGAGATCGCCTGCTTGTACGCCTTTTCCCATTCCCTCTTGTGCACAAAGTCCTGCTCAAGGTCCGCAGGAAAGGGGCAGGTTTCAGAGTAGCAGCCGTGCTAGTCTGTATTCGCAAAAAGAAAAGGAGTACTTGTGGCACCTTAGAGATTAACAAATTTATTAGAGCAAAAGCTTTCGTGAGCTACAGCTCACTTCATCAGAGAAAATTCTGATAGCTCCAGCATGGCCTCGACAACACCGGTACACCACACTCCTAAAGCTGTTGGTGGATGCACTGGTGATGTTACCTCTCCTCCCCGACTTACTCACTCAGTACCACAGTCGCTTCCATCACCCTGACCTGTGGTCCCTCCACCTCACGGCTTGGAAGCTTCATGGCTGAACCCCTTGGAGCTTCTGTGCTTAGAACAAGTAAGGGAGATCCTTCTTGGCAGCAGGAAGCCCTCCACTAGAGCCACATATCTGGCGAAGTGGAAGAGATTCTCATGTTGGTGTGACCAGCTTCATACACCTCCCTCCAGGCACCTGTACCTCTCATCTTGGAGTACCTCCTACACCTGAAACAGCAAGGCCTGGCGGCATCTTCCATAAGGGTACACCTCATTGCTATCTTGGCCTTCCACCCAGGAGTGTCGGGTCGATCCATCTTCACCAACCCTATGGTTGGTCGCTTCCTCAAAGGTCTAGACTGCCTACGTCCCCAGATCAGGCAGCCTGTCCCCATGTGGGACCTTAACCTGATCCACTCCAGGCTTAAGGGGGGCCCCCATTCAAACCACTGGCAACTTTCTCCCTCCTGTATCTGTCATAGAAGGTCGCCTTCCTGGCCACCATTACTTTTGCGAGGAGGATGTCTGAGCTAAAGGCCCTCGCCTCTCACCCACCTTACACGGCTTTCCACCTGGATAAGGTGCAACTCAGGCCTCACCCAAGGTGATGTCGCACTTCCACATCAATCAGGACATTTTCCTGCCTGTCTTTTACCCTAAGCCTCACGCCAGTAACCAGGAGCAGAGGCTGCACTCCCTTGATGTTCGGCAAGCACTAGCTTTCTACATCGAGCGCACTAAACTGTTCAGGAAGTCAAACCAGTTGTTCATAGCAGTGGCAGACCAAATGAAAGGGCTCCCGGTCTCATTTCAAAGAATGGATCACGTCATGCATCCGTATGTGCTACGAGCTGGCCAAAGTACCAGCCCCTGCTCTTATGGCACGCTCCACGAGGGCCCAGGCCTCATCAGCAGCATTCTTGGCCCAAGTCCTGATCCAAGAAATCTGCAGGGCAGCAACTTGATACTCAGTACATACCTTCAGCTCTCACTACACCATCGTCCGGCACACCAGAGTTGATGCGGCTTTCGGCAAAGCGGTGCTACAGTCAGCGTTTCCTTAACTCCGACCTCACCACCTAAGTAAGGCTTGGGAGCCACCTAATTGGAATCGATATGAGCAATCACTCGAAGAAGAAAAAACAGTTACTCACCTTTCATAACTGTTGTTCTTCGAGATGTGTTGCTCATGTCCATTCCAAACCCACCTGCCTTCCCTTCTGTCGGAGAAACCAGCAAGAAGGAACTGAGGAGGTGCCAGATCAGCAGAATCATGTATTGAGCACCATGAAGGCACCACTCTAGGGGGCTCCACGGCCGACCTGACCGGTGCTGCTAGGGGGAAAACCTTTAGACGACTGTGCATGTAGCGTACACACACCTATTTGGGATGGATGTGAGCAACACATCTCAAAGAACAGTTATGAGAGGTGAGTAATCGTTTTTTTCTCCCCTGACAACTTCTGCAGTGCACTTACTCATCAAAACAAAAATCTGAAAATGTAAAATGTGGGGACATCTATTTTAATTGAATTTACTGTTATAATAGCACAGGATCTACTATATTGATTGAAGTATTAATTTTCTTATTCAATTCAGTTACAATCCTCAATTTTTTAATTTAAATTAATCTGGTAGCAAAATGTCAAGTGTGTTGCACCAACATGCTGCAATAGGTCATGCCTATTGTTCTCTCAGTATAGCATTTGTCAGCAGACAAATGGAGTCTCAGTTGTGATAGTTTTGCAGTCACACACAGAGCAAGTCTAGCCATGAAATGGAAGACTGCTAATTGTTTCTGCTGGCTGAAAGTGCTGGCCATCAGTTTGCTGACACAGTGGTCCCCAACAGCCTCTGCTGTGTCACTGGCTTTAGAAGTTGTTTTGTCTCTTCTTTGCAAATTTATAAAAGTCATTCTAGTCAAGCTTACTTAGTACTAAAGATTAACTTCTATGGTGCTAAACTATAAATCATTTCTAAGAACTGCTGGAAACTTAAACAGCTGGAATATTTAAATCTGGACACTGGATGGATTCAGAGCTTTTCACTTCTACAATAGGTCTTTAGTTCAAGTGACTATAGGCCATAATCATCTGATACCTGTTCAGGGTTCCCTTTAAAATTAGGAAGTAATCCCAGTCCGTTTCCTAGTGCATGGGAGCCAATAAACAACACCATCTCAACAGAGGACAAAGTCTGAATAACTCTGAAGATTGAACTCCTCTCTTTACAGCTGGTCCTTCCAGATCAGGGCTGTGGCACGTTGTTGGTGCACTTTGAAGAACCTGGCACTGCCATTGCTCATACTGCACGTGTGCTTAAATGGAAGGTCTCAGTCTCTAAGGCACTCAATCCAGAACCTTTTAATGGCACTAAATTAACTTTACACGTAAAGCTCATTTGAAGACTAACTTTCTTAAATAACTTCTTTAGATCTACACTGTATGGAGTCTCTTTTGAGGGGTGCTTTAAAAATAGACTTTAGCCTTAACTATTGTTTTGGCATTCTAGAACAGCTTCATCTTTAGTTAAGAAACACACTTTTGCAGTCTAAATGTCTCAACAGTGTTTCTCTTTTCAGGGACTGCATGAAAGGAGATGAAACAGAAAACAAGAAGATTGGCTGCACTGTTAACCTGATGGTAAGAACACTTCCTTTTTTTATTTTATTTACCTGTACATCATGATCCTATGCACAGTATTTTAATCTGGAATGGAAAGGTTTAGGTATGATGATCTGCAGAGGGTTAATAGTCTCAGAATCCTGCAGCTGAAAATTTAGGGTTTTTTTCATTTTGAATTTACAGTAGTGTGTAGTAAAATGGTTCCATTGAGACAGGAGGCAAGAGAGCACAGCAGATGAGCAAGTGTGACTCTTAGCAAAGAATATTTCTACAGGCATTTTATCCTTTTCCATTCCTCCTCTTTAATATCCTCCTGTACAAACACTCCCCAACTCATATCTCCTTTTCTGTAGATTCTAGAGATGGCAGTAGTATTTTTAGAGTGCAGAGGGAATGAATCACCAGTACATATTTGCGGGCATTCACTCTCTTGTACCTTGCTCTCTCACACTCATATTTGTATGGATACAATGGGCCTGATTCTTTTCTCCTTTGCACTCATGTTAAATCCAGCATAACTTCATTGAAGTTAGTGGAGTTACTCCTCATTTACATCAGTTTAAATTAATGCAGTATTGGGCCCAATCTTTCATATTATTAATGCACTTTCTTTGTATTATATGCAGCTTCTATTAGCTCCCTGGAAATAGGGGGTTATTTTACACTGACAGAGAATCTCAAGATTGTTTCTGAATATTATTTTTCAACTCTTTTTCAGAACTTTTATAAATCTGAAATTAACAAGGAAGAGATGTATATCCGCTACATCCACAAGCTGTGTGACATGCACTTACAGGCTGAGAACTACACTGGTTAGTAATGAGGAGGCTTTCTTCAGGGTCTGCTGTTAGAATCCAGGCCAGAAGTATTGAGTCTCCCAGCATTCTCCTTGAATATTCATCAAATACTTTTCTAGGAATTTTTGTGAAAATCAGCTACTGCAGTTAGAAGAGTTAGAAGCTCTGTTTTTTCGTATTGCTATTCAACCTGCTTTGATGCCATTTAAGAACAGACCAGTTTGTAAATTAAGAAACCAGGTGAAGAGGTTGATTTTTGAAACAGTACTTCAAGGAAAAAGAGTGTTGAAGGGACCTTGTGGATGGTGGCCCTTTGCTAATATTCGGTATTGGCAGAATCCACATTAGTCATGTATCCTATTCAGGAAGTGTTTATAAGAGAGGGAGAAAACCTATAGAAAAATGAATCATAAAAGCATTAGCAGTCTGATATGTTGCTATGTTTATATCTCAGTTGAAAGATGAGAATCTATTTTTAAATTATATACATCTGCACAACTTTAGAGAACTTGGAGGAAGTCAGAAAGATGACTTTGAAGGGGAAAGTACAAACAATAGTAAGGTGCTTTTTCCACTTCAGAGATCATTCATCAAAAAGCCAGGAAAGTGTAATTGGTGCTACAGTTAGACAGCAGTTGCGAAAACCCATCATGTTAGCTCCCTGGCCAGATGACAGGAATGGAGTCCAACACATTTTCCACTGAATGCCCAGGACATGTCATCTTTGTAATGCTGCAGCATGAAGTTGTTGATCCACTAACCAAGTAGCTTCCATCTCTCAGATGTTTCAGAAGGGGATCTTGGTTTTCAAGCACTTCGTTCCCCACTGGGTTATTCTGTAGGTGAATTTCGGATCATGATTTGCTTGACAAATCCAAATGAAAATCAAATCCATTAATTGTATTTATTTGTAGTAATTTATTCAGTCTTCATTGATTGCTGTTCTAACAGAGGCTGCATTTACATTGCTTCTGTACTGTGAGCTACTTCAGTGGGAGGACAGACCTCTGCGAGAGTTCCTGCACTACCCATCACAGACAGAGTGGCAACGTAAGGAGGGGCTATGCCGAAAGATTATCCACTACTTCAACAAAGGGAAGGTATGCCAACTACTGCTCTTCTCCAACATCTTCCCTCCATTTCCCTGACTTGCTTTTTTCCCTCCCAATCCATCATTTCAATTAAGTAGTATATTAAAAAATCTTATGCTAAGTGGACTTTCAGCATTGTAGACTAAACAGCAGATAGCTAGAGAGTAGCTGAGAAAATGAGTGGGGATAAACATAAAACTCAGGACTAGATGAGTTAGACCCAGAAAAAAGAATCCAGCAACTTCCTGCATCTTCTATCCAAATTCTGAATCAGCTGGACTGATAAAGAACTGTGTGAATTTCTGTTGCTTCATTTCTAAAAAGGCTCTCTTTATAGAAAGCTCTGAAAATTTCCATTTATATGTATTGTGATTCATATTAAGACTTGGTTGTTTTCTGATCTGCAGGGTTAAATACGAATGGTCAGCGGAATTTAAGTGTCACTGAAAAATAAAGACTAATCCTCCTCACCTCAACTGTTTTATTCACAGGTTTGGGGTTCCCATTGGACTCCATTGTCCATTCACTGCCTCAGAACAAAATGCAACAACTTGCAAACGTCACTTATTTGACTTATCTTTCCCACAGTAAATAAACAAATTTTAAAACTACTGTAGTGATATATGATCCCTTATGTTATGATACTTCAGGATGGTTTCATTAGGTGAGATTTAGAAGGTATTTATACAATTTTGTAAAAATTAAAGACCAGATTATCCCCTTGTCTACATTATCTCCATTCTCTAAAAACTCCTCCATAGGGCAAGACTAGTAGAATTCCCTGAATTTTAAGGATTTTTTGTTGCTGGGGTTTTTTTTCACCTAGGAGGGCAGTGGCTGCAGCATAAAGCACAAACACCATTGCACCATACAGAGAATGGGATTAATATTCCATTTAGTTCCGCGTTGGCCACAGTCAATGAAGGAGCTGTTGGTTGATTTAGTTAGGGTTGGTCCTGCTTTGAGCAGGAGGTTGGACTAGATGACCTCCTGAGGTCTCTTACAACCCTGATATTCTATGATTCTATGTTCTTTGGCAAAGACATATACTGCATGTAGCTATAATGGGAAAAGTCTATCCTCAATTTACCGGGGGAAGGGAGTGGCGTATTTACAAGGAATTTGTTACATTAACAAAGAAATCTTGTTCTCAGGGTAGTGTTCTTGTGTAGTAAAACTGACTGTCACCCCCTCTATAAAGCTTCAGATATACTCAATATTTAGCCAACTACATTCCAGAGATTTATCAACTTCAGCTAGTATCTCAGGCCTACCTGATTAGGCAAAGAGTACAGAGAGCATATATATAAAATAGTGTATTCTGTAACTATTAAAGGTTAGTAAGGTCTTGTTTGACACATTATCAATTGTATGAGACAATATAACACAAAAGTACTACTGGTTCTTGCACTGTTAGGCTTCTAGTGTTCTTCCAGATGGACATTTATGGGGTTGTCTCCTGTATGCTTGCTTCCTTTTACCTTAGACAGTAACTGAATCACTGAATTAGCCTCCCAAAATAAGTATTTTTTTCCTGAGTATGTAGCTTAGTTTTGCTAGAAACAGGAGTAAAACTGAAATGCCTTGAGCAGCAAAATCCTTTTGATACTATACAGCACATTTTTCCATTGCTGTGTAGCAGGGCTCAAGTCAGGGAATAGCAGAATTTTGCAGCTATCAGTTTCTGTTAGCTCTTTTTTTCTGGGCTGCAAGAAGAAGCCTTTCTCTGTCTCTACAACCAGTGGCTGCTATTGTGCTGCTTACTGTAATTTGTTCTGTCTGTCCTTTATAAGGGTTTCCTTAGCAGCATTCTATGGGTGAGATTCTCACCCTGTTCTAGCCTCTTAACACTGTGTAAAAGGTCTGCAGTAGCATAAAGGGGATCTAAAACCCCTGAATACAGCCGAGGGAGAATTCCTCCAGCACAGAAATTGAGGAAGACAAGAACTATGGCCTGTTTTCTGAGAGCCCCCTTGCAACCATTGACAAGAAGGGCATGCCAGGGCTGAGCTGAGGACAGGAGGGGTGTTTCAGGGCAGGGCCATAGCACTAAGTG
Source organism: Dermochelys coriacea (assembly GCF_009764565.3). Classification (NCBI taxonomy): domain Eukaryota; kingdom Metazoa; phylum Chordata; order Testudines; family Dermochelyidae; genus Dermochelys; species Dermochelys coriacea. Next base: position 46,052,296 of record NC_050074.1, read on the forward strand.
ATTGTGGGTGGTGCTGCTGCCCGTAAGCAGCCAAGGATAGGCTGCGAAAACTTAGACAGCCCCTATATGACTCTCTAAGTTATGTCAGGAGCCACTTCAGCCCATGGAGCCGCCCAGAATTGGAAAGGCATGAAGGTGGCTTAAAACCCACCCAGGCTGCAGAAAAGATGTTTTTTGTTCCATCACTTCTGCTCTGACTTTAATGCGTTTGTATCTCAAGAAGCCAGTAGTGCTAAGATTTTAGGCACTGGCTTGATTTTCTTTGTCTAGTCTGTAATTTGTGCAAAAACCTTGTTTTAACAGATTTTTTTAAATCTCAAGGATCTCAGTCACCATTTTGCCTTATTAAACTCCTTGTGTATCATTTTCACATTTGAGGATTTCAACTTACTCTCAGTAAATGAGAATTCTAGTGATTCCGCCTTATTTTTCAGTATTGAAATACTTCATCTAGGCTTGACTGCATCTAATCTGCATTCTTTGACAATGATTCTAGTAGCTTCCAGGTTGTAACATCTCCAGTTGCAGCAGAACGTGAGGAAGAAGAAGGGAATTCAGTAAAGTTACCAGTTTCTTACTTGCAGACATTTTTGTCCTTTTCTCTGTCTTTTTTGTTCTTCCATGAGGAAGAGCAACGTACAGTTAATTGGTATGTTATTAGCCAGGGTCAGAAATGTAACCTTTATGCTGGAAATCAAGATTTAAGAGATTTTATTCACTGTTCTCAGACCCAAATATTCATTGACAGCACTTTAGAAGCTACTGAGACTTTGTTAGTTTAAAGACAGTGAATGGAACAGACTAAATTTGATTCATTTTCTTGGTTGATAGAGATTTAGAATTAAGCAGCATTTTGCATCAAGTCCACTGCTAACCCCCATCATCAGTGATATGTAGTAGCCTAATGAAGCCCATCCTATTTGTAAAAAGAAAAGGAGTACTTGTGGCACCTTAGAGACTAACAAATTTATTTGAGCATAAGCTTTCGTGAGCTACAGCTCACTTCATCGGATGCATTCAGTGGAAAATACAGTGGGGAGACTTCTATACTCCCCACTGTATTTTCCATCGAATACATCCAACGAAGTGAGCTGTAGCTCACGAAAGCTTATGCTCAAATAAATTTGTTAGTCTCTAAGGTGCCACAAGTACTCCTTTTCTTTTTGTGAATACAGACTAACACGGCTGCTACTCTGAAACCTATCATCCTATTTGTGACATTTCAGTGTACATTCTTCTCGCTGACTGTTTTGAGCAGGGGTGCACAAAGCCAGATTTTCAAAAGAGCTCATGTTCAAATGCCCAGAACCCACAACTGGAGCTCAGCTGACATTTGTGCACCAAAATAAGTAGCCAAGTTTCCAAAAGATCTCAGCATATTGAGTTCTGAGGTCTTCTGAAAATCTTCCTCCAATTGTGCATGCTGAGCACTTTTGAAAATCTGCCACATAAATCCACTACAGCTCATATAAATAAATGTTGCAACTGTGAATTTTGAGATTTGCTTTATCAATGCCTCCTGAGTGTGTTTGGTGTCAATCAGTGGAGAACTGCTGGCACTGTAGAGCAAGGTTGTAATAAGGGAGTAGATGAGAGATGCTCAGCAAGTGAAGGAGGCTATAGAAGGTGAAAACAGATCAGGCACAAGGTGAGTGGAGGATCAGGGACAGATGAATAAGTCATGGTGAGAGAGGAAAAGAGAGAACAAAAACTTGCACAGGGCCTACAGCTAGAACTCAGAACTATGTATTATATAAAATTACAGATGGGTCTCATTTAAGTCATAGATTTTAATCAAGGGGACCTAATGTTTCAAGGGTCATTTCCATGTGTGACAGAATCCTTGATTGGAATTACAGCACCACACTTCAGTTGTCTGTTTATTCTCTCTCTATCCTTTTCAAATCTACACTCTCCTTCTCCCTTTCTTTCTTCTGTAAAAGATGGAGACAGTAGTCATATCCTGGAGTTTTCCTCCCTTGTATCTCAATTTGTAGTTACAAAATGTTCACCCAGTACAGTAGAATATATCTGTGTTGAAGTCTAACCAAAAGAGAGAGCTTGATTTAGGATGACAGGTGTAATATCAAAGTACATTTGACAGAGCTGGTAGAAATAATGAAAACAGAGATACAATTATAATAGCATTCAGATCACAGGAAAAAAAGGAACATGGAAGCAGGAGGGGAAGACATCTATAGGGTCAGGTCAAAGGAATAGCTTCCATTTTTTCACTGTCCTCTGTCTAAAACTAGACATTAGACATTCATATAAGCTTCAATCGTAACATCCCAGTTGTATCTCTGCATCTCTGGAGTCAGAAAACGACTCTTACTCCTTTCAAACTACTTTAGAATTCATTTTTCTGTTCTGTTCTTTTAGATAAATCCAGAATATCTGAGGAGGCAAAGGGTCCATATGTTGAAGTTTAAAAATGTTTGTGTGATAAATAAAAAATAAATGCCATTTGGATTGCAAATATAAACCCTTAACCACGTAATGTTTGAAAAAGAAATTTTTGACCTATAACAATGTATCAGTTCATTTGAATTGGAAACCCACAGCAAAGATGCTATTAATATGAGATCATAAAGCCTGAGTGATATGTTGAGCACCCAAGCAACTGGTTTCCTGTTGTGTTATTGACTATCTAAATATAACTCATGTCCTCAGTGCAAAAGATTTTCATCATTTAAATCTATAGATATTACCAGAACAACCAAAAAAGACCCTGAAAAAGCTGATGCAAAGAATCTTATATTAGTTTTTGCCATTCACAAAAGCTGGAGAAATTTAGGATGGTTATTTTTGTTTTTTTAATTCTTGGATTTGTGCTGTCTTTTCTAAATGTTCCTGAGGTCTCACTTACCATGTTTTGAGCTTCTTCAAATAAAAGATATAGCATCTCTCAGTTTTGTGACAACTAACGTTTTATTTCTGTTGTTTACATGACAATGATTTGTAAACCTGTTAAAACTTCCTAAATAAATAGATATAATGTAACATCTATTTGAGAACTGAAAAGAAACTAAATGTAAGTGCCTATAGTGCTCCCTTACTATAGACCTGTTTGGAGAATTGTCATGTTGTATTATAAAGAGGTCTTCCATGGTATTGAGGGTGAGAGACCAGAAATGGTAGAGGAGACATTTAGGAGAGCCTGATAAAGAGAGGTATGATGTACTGTATCAAGTGGTGTGGAGGTTCATTTTTTAAATAAAGGTGCATATAACAAGAAAAATGTTATCCACATGCATTACTACTGGTATTTTAGGACATGTCTACTCTGCAATAAAACACCTGTGGTTGACCCATGTCAGCAGACTTGGGCCCAAGGGGCTCAGGCTGAAGGGCTATAAAATTGCAGTGTACACATCTAGGCTCGGGCTGGAACCCAGGCTCTGAGACCCTTCCCCTTTGCAGGGTCACAGAGCCTGGGCTCCAACTCAGACACAAATATTAATACTGCAATTTTATATCCCCGCATTGCAAGCCCAAGTCACCTGACAGTGGCTAGCTGCAAGTGTTTTATTGCAATGTAGATATAGCCTTAGTTACTATTAAAAAAATGGTAGGATCAGATTCTGACTGCCATATTTACATTAATGTTGCTCTCAATGTAGTATTCTCCTTATGTGCAACAATTGAAGTATCTAACTATCTGTAGTTGTTAGACAGTAGTGAGAAGCAATCCCTGCCCAAAGAGCTTATAATCTAAATAGGCAAGATAGACAAGGGCTGAAAGACATCAACTTATGAAGCTCTCATCATCATAGTATCTGAGCATCTCCCAAAGTTTAAAAGAAGTAACAAAAAAATCTTTCTCTCTCTTTTCTTTCCTGCCTGTGGGAGTAAAAATTTGAATAGTCACCAGAATTTCATTGTGAGACAGTGGGTATACTGTATGAAAAAGTCAATTAGGCTAAGGTGAAGAAATGAGTTTTGCATTTAGTTCTGAATATACTGAGGTTAGCGGTTATAGTTCTGTTCCTTGGCAATGAGTTCAATAGTATAGGCCCAATGCCTGTGCAAGTTCTGGCTTTCAAGTTATTGTCCCTATGGGTGCTCCATCATAGGATGTCTATGCACCTGTGCACTCTTGACCAGATGCTTTAATTAGCACTGTCCACAGGTCTGTCCTGTGCACTATACACCTTGTGCTCTAGTGCAACGGCATCTAGGGAGGAGCAGAGCCATTGCCACTCCAGTTCCTTCTCAACTGCCATTGGCTAGAGACGGATCACTGGGGTGTATTTGTTCTTCTTTTGTTTTTAGTTTTTTATTTTAGTTTTAGTTTTGAAGTACAAGTTTGTGCTTCAGGGTGGTTCCCCCACCTCAAGCTTTCTTTGTTGCTTGTGACACTCTCTACCTGGCTCATGCCAAGGGCTGTAGGTTTCAAACCCTGCCAGACCTGCCACAGATCTTTCCCCCTCAGTGACGAGCACTCCAGCTGTTTCCGGTGCCTTGGATGGTCACATAACCCATCAAATTGCAAGGTCTGAAGAGGGTTCAAAAGCAGATCTTGCAAACTGACGGAGGATAGATTGATGCTCCTCCTAATGAGCAATCCCTGAGGCCTGGGGGATCCAAATTCTCTTCCATTTGTCGGCTTAGCCTCTCAGGCCTCACACCAGTGACTTCCTGAACTGTAGAGGCAGCTTCAGAAAAAAAGCATTCGAAGAAGAGAAAATCCCATTCCCCTAAGAAAGACTTCAGAAGGGGTAAGGTCACGTCTTAAAGCTGGGTTCAAGAAGACCACGCTTCCTATTATAACAGGGGTGGGCAAACTTTTTGGCCCGAGGCTACATCTGGTATGGAAATTGTACAGCGGGCCATGAATGCTCACAAAATTGGGGTTGGGATCAGAAGGGGGTGTGGGCTCTGGCTGGGGGTGTGGGCTTTTGGGTGGAGCCAGAAATGAGGAAGTCAGGATGCAGGAGGGGGCTCCAGGCTGGGGCAAAAGGTTGGGGTATGGGGGAGTGAGGTCTCTGGCTGGGGGTGCAGGCTCTGGGGTGGGGCTGGGGATGAGGGGTTTGGGGTGCAGGAGGGTGCTCCAGGCTGGGATTGAAGGGTTCGGAGGGCAGGAGGGGGATCAGGGCTTGAGCAAGGGGTTGGGGCGCGGGAGGGGCTCAGGGATGCAGGCTCCGGGTGGCGCTTACCTCAAGCAGCTCCCAGAAGCAGCGGCATGTCCCTCCTCCGACTCCTATGCTGAGATGCGGCCAGGCATCTCTGAGCACTGCCCTATCCGAAGGCGCCGCCTCTGCAGCTCCCCATGGGAGCTGCAAGGGCAGCGCTTGGGGTGAGTGCAGCGCACAGAGGCCCCTGGTTACCCCTAAACATAGGAGCTGGAGGGGGGACATGCTGCTGCTTCCAGGAGCTGTGCGGAGCTGCAGCATGCATGCACAGTGTGGTCCCCAACCCCCGGCTGGAGCCGGAAGCGGGCAGACTGGATGTGGCCTGCGGGCCATAGTTTGCCCACCACTGTATTATAGGTACTGCTGAAGCTCCTGCGGGCCTTAGTACCCAAGTGTCGGCACCTCTCAAAAAGACATCCCATTCCAAGAGATCTTCCAGTAAACAGCAATGAGAGGCCCCATCCTCAGTACTGGGAGCAGAAACCTCCAGGCACGGTAACTCATCTAAGATTAAGGACTCTAGAACAGTGTTTCTCAACCTTTTTTATACCAGGGACTGGCTGCTGCCTTTCAAAACTGTGTCAGGCAGATCTCAGGGACCAGTGCCGGTCCACGGACCAGTTGTTGAGAAATACTACTCTAGAAAAGCTGCCTCTAAGACATCAGTATCGTTACCTTCTCACAGCTACAGAACGTTCAGACTGGCTTCCTTCTGTCTTCAGTACCATCCTCCTTGCTATGCATCAGTTCAGACCGCAGGGACAATGGCCTTTTCAGGACTGGGTCTGGCCCTGATGTCCCCGGTTCCTCCTGTCCTCGACCTTAATCTGCTTTTACTCTCCAGGTTCCTGTCCTATGAGGATCTTCTCATCTCAGAAGAACTGGAATCTCCCCTCTTAAGGGGCACTGAGAGAGGTTCTTTCCCAGTTCCATTACACCAGCCAGTGAACAACCCTCCTTTCTCTGGAGCAGGACCCCGACCTCGGGTACTGACCCAACTTCCAGTATCACTTCCCAGTATCAATGTCTGGAGCCCCCTACAGGAAATGGGGGGAATGATACCACCTCAGATTCTGAGATTTCTGTGCAGGGCTCTGCCTCCCTTCCATAACATCCCACACCTTTGGAGCAGTTTCCCAAGGAGGACATGCCAGAGCCTAGCGGACACTCCTGGCAGGAGCATCTCTCGGGACCCTTTCCTTACCCACCACCACAGTGGGCCTATGGGAAACCTTGAACTCCCTATGGAGACCAGATTTATAGAGTACCCTCTCATAAGAGACCTCACTAAGAGTACCCACCAGTATCACAATGGTCTCTGGTTCTACACGTTCAATCACCTATACTGCTCCTTTACCCTGTCCAGGTGGAGACTCAGGAGGGACAGGAGCCAGCAGCTGAGGAGGAGACACCCCCATCATAAAAATCCTTCTCTTTCCATGCGGTGATGATGTCAGCACCACTCTTCTACAAGATGATTTCAGGGCTATTCAGAACCTAATGAAAAAACTGGCTGAATCCCCCTAAATTCCACTGAAGGATATTCAGAAGATGCAACGTTCCCTGGTGGACATTCTGCCCTCCAGAACAAGGTCTCCTTGCCTACTAATGAGGTATTATTGTCACCATCCGTACTGTATGGCAGACACCTGCCACCATTGCACCCACATGCAAATGGCCAGATACAAAAATTACATTCCAGCGAGGGGACTGGAATAATTTTTTCTCTCACCCCACTCCCAAATCCTTGATGGATACAGTCATTGAGAGAAACCAACAAATTCTCTCCCGTCCACACTCTTGGACAAGGAATCTAAGCACTTAGACCTTTTGGGTCAGAAGACCTATTCATCCATTGCTTTTCAGTTTCAGGTTGCAAACTGCCAGGTCTTGATGGAAAAATATTATTTCAATAGTTATTCTAAGTTTATTCATTTTATTGAATACCTGCCACAAGACCAAAGAGAGCAATTTTGAGCATTCATTTCAGAGGGTCAGTTAATCACTAAAGCTTCCCTTCTCTGCTGGTCTCCTTCAACGCTGCCAACACAGCCTCATTGTCCATGACAACCACAGTAGTTATGTGGCAAGCCTGATGGCTACAATCTTCTGATCTCCCCAACAAAGTTCAGAATACTGTTGAAGACCTCCCCTTTGAAGGGCCTAAGCTCTTTATTGGCGATGCTGACACTGTGATATCCACTACCTCAGAGATGCAAGGGCAATGCTTCATTCACTTGGAATTTATATACCTGGAACAAAGATATTTCAGCAAATCAGACAGCTTAACGCTCTTCACCCTTTCAGTACCAATTGTCCGGGGCTTATACAAGCTATCCAGGGTTGTCCCCACCACCTCACCTGAGGAGCCAAGTTGAAGCAAGAGCAAGCAGTGGCTATATTGAAAGCATCTGAGTGGCTGAGACAAGTGTGGTTCCTGGAGCTGCTTCACCACTCTCTCTGACAATACCTCAGTGTCTTCCTCTCATACCAGATTTCCTGACACAGCATGTGCGTACCATACCCACCTCAGGCTGTTCTCAAGAAATTCATTCAGTCCATGCTCTCGAGCACTAGAAAGCCAGCCACATGCAAAGCCTGCCTGCAAAAGTGGAAACACTTCCACCTCTGGTGCTCTTTCCATTTTATACCTTCTTCGGAATCTCCCCTCTTGAAGCTTCTTGATTAACTATTGGACTTGAAGGCGCAAGGACTCTCTAGAGCTCCATTAGAGTGCACCTGGCCACTATTACAACTTTTCACTCATCCATTGAAGAGTTTTCAATCTCCACCCATCCTACCATAGCCAGGCCCCTTAGAGGCTTATCCAATCTGTTTCCTCATGTCAGAAATTCCACACTACCATGGGACCTTAACCTGGTCCTTAGTGCTATGAGGAACCTTTCATTTAAACCAATGGATAGCTGTTCGCTACTTAGCCTCTTCTTCTAGACTTCAATCCTGATAGTCATCACTTCAGCCAGAAGGATAGGGGAACTAGGAGCACTCACGGCCGACCTGCCTCACACCATCTTTTACTGTGACAAGCCTTCATTACACCCCCATCCTTGTTGTTGGCCAAAGTTCTCGTCAGAGTTCCATATCAATTAAGACAGCCATTTCTGTGTTTTATCCTAAACCTTGAAAGAGGAGGCTAACCTACATGCCTTAGGTGTTAGAAGGGTGCTTGCCTTCTGTCTTGACAGGGCAAAGACTTTCAGGGCTTTCCCCCAACTATTTGTATCTTTCATTGAAAGGTTAAAGGAACAGCCAAGCTCTATTCAGAGACTGTCAACGTGATTTCAGGTTGCATTGTAGCCTTGTATTGTAGTTCAGGAAACACCAGTTCAAGGAAGAAAGGAGTTGCCAATAAAGAAGTCAGAGAAAGAAGAAGTCAGAGGGGAAGCTTGGCAGTTCATAATGACCAGAGGCAAGAGGTCAAGGTGACATCCTATAACGCTGGAGATAGACAAGGTGGCTATGAAGTTGTTGGGGTGCATCCCCTACCTAAAGTAACAGCCAACTCCATCAGGGCTCAATCCACGTCCATAGCCCTTCTTAAAGGCATTCCCATCATGGAGATCTGCAGGATCACAATCTGATCCTCAGCTCACATCTCCAAGCATTACTCCATCTTAACTGCTTCCAGGACTGATACAGCCCTCAGTGATGCTGTCCTCCAAACCATCTTGGATCTACCTTTTCAGCACCCGCATCCATCTCAAATTACTGCTTAGGAGTCTCCTACAGTGGAGCACCCATAAGGACAGTAACTTAAAAAAGAAGGAGAAGTTACTTACCTATACAGTAACTTGTGGTCTTTGAGATGGATTGTCCCTATGGGCGCTCCACCTACTATCCTCCCTTCCCTCTGCTGCAGAGTCTAGAAGACTTCATGGTTAAGAAGGTACTGGAGAGGCAGTGGATTTGCCCCTTCCTAAATGTCCTGATCCTGGAGCACAAAGTGTATAGTGCATAGGCATGGACCTACAGACATTGCTAATAAAAGTCTCCAGTCAAAAGTGCAAAGCATGTACATATCCTACAATGGAGCACCCATAGGAACAAATAATCTAAAACAACTCAAATTACTGTACAGGTAAGTAAACTCTCCTTTTCTGTGCTCAAGAGTCTTTTCTAGCGCTTGACAACATCACTGTTCCTGTGGAAAATAGCAGTCTGGGGGTGGGGTGGTCAGTCATATTCAGGGAGAGAGATGCAATCTTTCAGATAGCTAGGGCCAATCCCATGATTAAACCTGACTCTATTCCACTGGGCTTTAGGCAGAAGGTGGAGTAGCTATGCAGAGCTTCTTTTTTTTTTTTTTTTTTACAGTAAGCCTATTTGTTAGCTCTTGTATCTTTCTCTGAAGAAGTTCCTGATCTTAATTAGTGAATTAAGAATGATGTAAAACTCATGGAAACATAGGCATCTGTTAGCACCAAGTTGCTAAATGTCTTGCATCAGACATTTATATGAAGCCTCATAGAAAACCCTGCAGTGCATTGTGTTTTATGTGTGTTTGCTCCTTGGGTTTTAATCTCTAATGAATTCCACAAAAATGCAGTTCACTATTATAAACTGTTAAGAGCTTTAGTTGTGGCTGAGAATCCCAGTTGGTCTGAGTCTGGTTTGCTTTTGTAGAGCTGGGAGTTTGGAATCCCACTGTGCAGAGAGCTGGCCATTCAGTATGAAAGTCTGTATGATTATCAAAGCCTCAGCTGGATTCGGGTAAGTGAAACCAGCCCTTCTCCCTCCAAACTCTTTATCCATTTCTTAATGATTACTGCTGAAGTGTCAGAGAAGTCTGAATTAAAAAACAAACATACTGTTCCTCACACAGTTAGGATGGTTACTTTCTAAGAATGTCATTTTCCCCCCTCTGCTAAAGATTAGCAACCTTTACTAACAAATAGACATAACTATCACAAATAGGCTCATTGAAGTAACTTCTGATCCTGCCAGCTGTAATTACCAATAAATATATGGACAACTGTTAAATATATAAATATGAACTATGCTCACAAGCACAAATACATACTTATATATTTGTATTGCAGCATTAAATTTTATTTATTTATATATTTTCTTATATATATTATTATATATATGTATTGGTGGCCAAATTGGTCTCCTCCTCAGTGCTCTGGTATTTTATTAAATTTATTCTAAGTGCAGCAAGAGTAACATGTCAGTCTAGGCTTATGAGAAGATAAAGAGAGATAAATAGAATACAAAGCACAGTGAAGTTCATGGTATTCCTACCAACCATGTGGATTCTCTCATAAAAGCGAGTAATTTAATTGTCAAGGTGAATTTGTGTCATTGCAGCTTTTATCAAAAAATCTTAACCAAGGCATTAATAAGGATTTATTATTCTTTTACGTAGAGACTGTCCAGTTTGACCAATGTACATGGCAGAGGGGCATTGCTGGCACATGATGGCATATATCACATTGGTAGATGCGCAGGTGAACGAGCCTCTGATAGTGTGGCTGATGTGATTAGGCCCTATGATGATGTCCCCTGAATAGATATGTGGACACAGTTGGCAACGGGCTTTGTTGCAAGGATAGGTTCCTGGGTTAGTGGTTCTGTTGTGTGGTGTGTGGTTGCTGGTGAGTATTTGCTTCAGGTTGGGGGGCTGTCTGTAAGCAAGGACTGGCCTGTCTCCCAAGATCTGTGAGAGTGATGGGTCATCCTTCAGGATAGGTTATAGATCCTTGATGATGCGTTGGAGAGGTTTTAGTTGGGGGCTGAAGGTGATGGCTAGTGGCATTCTGTTATTTTCTTTGTTGGGCCTGTCCTGTAGTAGGTGACTTCTGGGTACTCTTCTGGCTCTGTCAATCTGTTTCTTCACTTCAGCAGATGCGTATTGTAGTTGTAAGAATGCTTGATAGAGATCTTGTAGGTGTTTGTCTCTGTCTGAGGGGTTGGAGCAAATGCGGTTGTATCGTAGAGCTTGGCTGTAGACAATGGATTGTGTGGTGTGGTCTGGATGAAAGCTGGAGGCATGTAGGTAGGCATAGCGGTCAGTAGGTTTCCGATATAGGGTGGTGTTTATGTGACCATCGCTTATTAGCACCGGAGTGTCCAGGAAGTGGATCTCTTGTGTGGACTGGTCCAGATTGAGGTTGATGGTGGGATGGAAATTGTTGAAATCATGGTGGAATTCCTCAAGGGCATCTTTTCCATGGGTCCAGATGTCATCAATGTAGCACAAGTAGAGTAGGGGCATTAGGAGACGAGAGCTGAGGAAGCGTTGTTCTAAGTCAGCCATAAAAAAGTTGGCATACTGTGGGGCCATGTGGGTACCCATAGCAGTGCCGCTTATTTGAAGGTATACATTGTCCCCAAATGTGAAATAGTTATGGGTGAGGACCAGTTCAGCCATCAGGTTTGCCGTGACATTATCGGGGATACTGTTCCTGACGGCTTGTAGTCCATCTTTTTGTGGAATGTTGGTGTAGAGGGCTTCCACACAAAGATGGACTAACCCAGGAACCTATCCTTGCAACAAAGCCCGTTGCCAACTGTGTCCACATATCTATTTAGGGGACACCATCATAGGGCCTAATCACATCAGCCACAGTATCAGAGGCTCCTTCACCTACACATCTACCAATGTGATATATGCCATCATGTGCCAGCAATGCCCCTCTGCCATGTACATTGATCAAACTGGACAGTCTCTACGTAAAAGAATAAATGGACACAAATCAGATGTCAAGAATTATAACATTCAAAAACCAGTCGGAGAAAACTTCAATGTCTCTGGTCACTCGATTACAGACCTAAAAGTGGCAATACTTCAACAAAAAAACTTCAAAAACAGACTCCAACGAGAGACTGCTGAATTGGAATTAATTTGCAAACTGGATACAATTCATTTAGGCTTGAATAGAGACTGGGAGCAGATGGGTCATTACACAAAGTAAAACTATTTCCTCATGTTTATCCCCCCCACTCCCACCCCCCACTGTTCCTCAGATGTTCTTGTCAACTGCTGGAAATGGCTCACCTTGATTATCACTACAAAAGGTTCCTTTCCCCCCCGCCGCTCTCCTGCTGGTAATAGCTCACCTTAAGTGATCACTGTGGTTACAGTGTGTATGGTAACACCCATTGTTTCATGTTCTCTATGTATATAAATCTCCCCACTGTATTTTCCACTGAATGCATCCGATGAAGTGAGCTGTAGTTCACGAAAGCTTATGCTCAAATAAATTTGTTAGTCTCTAAGGTGTCACAAGTCCTCCTTTTCTTTTTGCAAATACAGACTAACACGGCTGCTACTCTGAAACCAGTATATTAGTTGTTATTGCTGTTTCCTCATTGGTTGGATTTAATCAGTCAGCTGAAAAAATCTTGACTAGTGGGTAACAGCCATTCACCTGATTCTTATTCTCATCTCTTCTGTTAAAATCTGTTTTTGTTCAGGTTTCCTAAATCTGTATTTGACATGCGTTTCTCTGATGAGTTTCTCCCCGTCTTCTTTTTTTCCCCCAGTTTCTATCTTGCTCCTTCATTCTATTTCCACATCATTCTGTCTGTTCATTTCTTCTACCTGTAATGTTTTGAGGCTAAAGCCCCTTTTTCAGAAGAAGGGTTAATGTATGCAGGAATCAAGAAAGTTGACTCAGAGTTCTGTCTGGGCCAAAGTTGCAATTAGGTCCCCTGCACTGGAGGCTAGGATTCCAAACTGGATTTCTCTCTCCAAAAAAGTCACCATGGTTAATAGTGAACTTCCTGTGAGCCTTTTTGAGCTTTGAGTTGATGTGGCCCAGCTGGAGAATGGGGTCTGAGAGCCTGCTTTTGGCACAGGCCAGCATACTATCAGTAGAAAAGTACCATTTTTTCCCCCAAATAATTTTTTTCCTTCCTCTTGTTAAACTTATGGATGTCCAGAATTCCAGATAGTCTAGTCCAATTCCACTTCCTTTCATGCCCTTTGGTTCATTGTTTAATCTGTGGGAGAGAATATGGTTAAAACAGGAGACTGGGATTCAGGAGATCTAGATTTTAATCCCATTTTTGCCACTAACTAATTCTGAAACCCTGAACAAATCACTTTCTTAAATTGTATGAGTAACTCCAATAAAATTTAATTTAATGTAAAATGGGGATAATTAAATTTACCCATAATTAAATTTTCCCAGGAGTTTTGTTTAATTACTGTAATGTTTAAGTGTTTTGAAATCCTTACATAACAGGCACTACGTAAATGCAAAGTATTATTGTGAGGTTCTAATGTTGATTGAGATTCTGAAACAGTAGCAGGAGCTTTGAGTTAGATATCAACTGTTTTTTCCGTCCACAGAAAATGGAAGCTACCTATTATGATAACATCATGGAACAGCAGCGCTTGGAACCTGAGTTTTTCAGAGTTGGTTTTTATGGCCGGAAATTCCCCTTCTTCCTTCGGGTAAGGCAGTTCAGAAGAAAGTACAACATATCAACTAGGTCTGGGGTTTTGGTGGGAGAGAGGAATGTTGTGAATGTTGAATGTTAAAAATAAGGTTTTTCTTTGAAAGGGGTAGAACTGATTGATCCAGCTCAGAGACTTTTTTGTGTCATTTCCACTGGGCTATTTGCTACTCTCAAACTCTGTGCTTTAATATTTTGTATTGTTTTGTAACTATCAGGAACAACCAAGGGTAGCTTTATCAACACCAACCATTCTGGAAACTTAGAGCTGATTTTTGGTTATGCAGTAAACACAGCAATCTGGAAAACATCAAACCATGGTGGCAAGTTGGCCATATTTCACACTGATTGGTGTGAGATGTGTCAGGTCTTGCCATGTAATCTCTCTTGCTCCCTACAGTGAGAAATGGGTAGCTTGTTATATCTGCTCCTGTAAAGCCATCTTACTGGGTAAACTAAAGGAACTGGACCATTGGTAATAACTGATGGTGAAGACACAGAGGGGCAGATTTTCAGGTGCACAGATTTACAAGATTTGCATATCAGGAGTTTTGATACATACACATTTGTGCATGTGAAAAGTCTTATCCAGACTCAAGAGCATTTCTTTCTCTCATTCAGCACAGAACCCTGTTGCAGCAATTCTGGCTGTAGTACATTACAAACTTCCATTTTTTCATATCACATCATACTTACAAGGTCTCAAATGATGTTCAGAGCCTAATATCAATGTGGTGACTCTTCTAGGCTGCTTGTATACTAGAATTTTCAGACCTGTTCAGCCACAGCTGTAAAACACAACCCCTATTCTACATAAACTGGTGTCGATCCTCATTGTCCACTGGTCTGTACATGATCAACTGTAGTTGACTCCTTTTTTCTCATAGGGAATCAACACTAAAAAGCCTAGCTTAGCAAAATGAAGGCTCTGAGTGGATATGATTGCGCTCTATAAATATATCTGGGAAGTAAACACCAGAAAGGGAGACGTGCTATTTAAACTAAAGGTTAATGCTTATAAGAACAAGTGTTTCTAAACTGACTGTGAATAAATTTAGGCTGGAAATTAGAGGAAGGTTTCCAAGCACCAGAAAAGTGGGGATCTAGAACAGCCCCCAATAGGAATAGTGGGGATAAACAACCTAACTGATTTTAAGATGGAATTTGATAAGTTTATGAATGAGATTATATGATTGGGTTGCCTGTGATAGCAAGGGACTGGACTTGATGATCCAGGAGGTCCCTTCTAGTCCTGTGTCCCTAAAATGGGTGTTGCTGATTATCGTTTGACACCTCATATAAAACTTGTCTGACAGTTCTAGTGTAGGTAGAGCCCTAGCCGACTACATTGACAAGATAAACTAACTTGAGACAACTAGAACTCCAGATTTCTGGTTTTCTTCAAGGGAAGGTATGACGAGATTGTAATCAATTCTGTGGGGCATAGGAGGAAGGGAGGACAGAGCCTACAATGGTGAGAGCATGTGGGTGCTTTGTTAGTAATGTATATATTTTGAAATTATCTCAGTTTCACCTTTTGTATCTGGCAGTAGAAATTTCAGAACATGAACAATAAACTAGTCAGTATAGCAGAGGAATTGATCCTAAGGTCTGTAGTTCCATAAGTGAACCTACCCTGCTTTTCAGTTGTGGACATACAGCTGCATCTTGGATAGTAAGTGACGTGGCCTGAATGTTTACAAATATGCATTAGTTTTCGGTGGTACAACAATTACTCTTGATTAAATTGTATAAGAGTGTGGGAATTGCTGCTAGTGACAGTAACAGCAAATATACTGTATATAATTATAATCCCCATTAATTCTGTAATTATATTCCATAGCTGTGTTTCTGCTGGCAGAGTGGGAATTGATAGTGTAACAACCTCAATAAACTCCCTCTTTCTCTCTTAACAACCAATAGTGTACAGACATTTCAGAGACTGAGTCCGTTAGCTGACGTATCTGCATGGATCATATAGTTACATGGTTGATGAATGTTAATCTAAAGAAGAGTAAGATTTTCAGTGATTTAAAATAAAATATTATTCAGAATTCTCAGGGATCAAATAAGCACCCAACACTTTCCTCTGGTTTATTGTTCCCTTACTGCAGGTTTTAAAACAGGAAATTACCGTGCTTACTTCCACCTCTTCCACTTGGTAGCAAACATCATCTAAAAATGTCATTGTTCGTGTTGCTATGAATTCTGAATTTCTTTCTGTCCTGGCTATATAAAGGCCAGTTAATTAAAAACTGTCTGGCTTCTACATTACAGAAGTTCAAGTAAGGCTTGACAAACCATGTTTTGAGAGCTTGCACTGGTTTCTGCAGGGAAGAATCTGTTAAATGCAGATTTCAAGTATTTTTAGTGCATTATGGTTAGAACCATAATAATTTGGTGCATAGGCTCACAATTTCCCTGGGTTGCTACAGTCAAAAGGCACAAAGTAGATACAACAATTAGTAAAATGGGTCTCTACTTTGAAGGTGAATCTCTTCATGACAAAGTTAATAATAGCTGGGAACTTTGTGCATTACATGCAAAACTGTCCAGATCCATCATGTAATATTTCAACCTTTGCTGTGACTGATGTATGGTAAGTCAGATATGTCACAGATGGAACTTATATCTGTTGCAAATGATGTAGTGTGAGGCCATGGAATAAGCATTTATTTTGCCCATTGGACTTGGAGTGGTTTTACTTCAAGGTAACTAGAGTGTGCCCTCCTACTTGTATTACAGTGCTTCCAGAATAGCTGGTGATCTATCATAACCCACCAGAACAATCCATTTTCATTTCTAATTTTAGTACTTTCTAAAGCTCATCCACTTTCTCATATTCTATGCAATGTTTAAATACACTTCTACCCAGATACAATGTGATCCAATATAACACAAATTCGGATACAATGCGGTAAAGCAGCTTTTGGGGGCGGGGGCTGCGCGCTCCAGTCGATCAAAGCAAGTTTGATATAACGCGGTTTCACCTATAAAGCAGTAGATTTTTTTGGCTCCCGAGGACAACGTTATATCGGGGTAGAGGTGTATGCTGTAAGGCAATGAAAAAAGTGTTATTTAATTCTTTAGCAGAATTTCTTTTATTTATCTTGCCACATTTTGTCAAGACAAACAGGAGATCTGTTTTAGCTCCAATTATCTTCCAGCTGAAGGAAGACACACCAATTATTCACAACCACCTTAGCTTCCAGTTCAAGAGGAAGGCAGAGAAAGACTCACCCATTAAACAAAGGGTATTAAAATGTACCTCTTGCCACTACAACTGATGTACTGGTGAAACAGTGCTGTTTTTTTGGCTGACCTTAATATTCTTTCATTAACTTTTGTCCTTTTCAGACTGATCAAACAGTTAGTAAGTGTTGACACCCTAAACAGTTTTGTCTCTGCTTCACAATGAAGGTTAGAAATCTTTGCAAACTTCTTCTTGGAATGGAGGTTAAAACTCTTTATATGGGATTCTGCAAAGTGAATGGACAAAAGTAATGACTGCCCTAGTCCAGAACTAATAGCTGTTCAGTTGTCCTTCCATGTACAGGTAGGTGGATCTTTACAGAGAAGAAGATTCTAGTAGCAGGACCTCCCCTCAGAGCAACTCACATGTCAGTTACAGTTACAGTTCTCTGTCTACTACTCGGCGGAGTATGGCTCCATCCTTCTGCAGTCACGGGACTATGGTGGCCCCTTCAGAGGACAGAGGGATAGAAATGTTATGCTTGGAAATTAGAACAGTGGTCTCACAGGCTGTAGCCAGGGTGTCCTGTCCCTCCTGCCATCTCAGTCTTTCCCTGTGAACAAGGTTGTGGGACTCGGAGAGCTTTGGCTGGCATTCTGGGAGTACAGAGCTAGCTCCAGCTCCCTCTTGGGCACTATCCATGATCAAGACCATGCCTTATTTGATATGACTTTTTTCTGGGCACTGTGCGTGATTTATCAAGGCAGTCTATATGGCTATGCTGAAGTCAGGTTCCCACCAAGCTCTGTTGTGGTGAAGGGAGCTGCAGAAGCAGCAACTTTACTGTGATCAAGTAGCCCCATGCCAGAAGACATTTTTCCAGAGGTTCATCCAGTGGCCACTTGGCATTTGTCTTCTCCTTACCCTACAAAGTCTCCAAGGGATACATTTCTCAGTGCCAAACACCCAAACAGCAGCCTAGCCAAAAGCAGTCATAGTCAGACGTCCTACTACCAGAGATGAAGTTCCAGGAGAATGCAGAGACAAAATAAAAATCTTTATATTCCTCCTTCCATTACAATAATGTTCTTTAACATGAAACATAAAAAACCTCTCACCACCTTTCCCCTATCCCTGCAGGCAACAGTGATCAAGAGCTGTAGGCAGACATAGCTCCCCCCCTCCGCCCCTCCGAAAAGAAGTAAAATGCTTAAGGACGTCAGAGACATTGACATTTGGGGGCATAGTTGGTCGTACCATTTTACCACAGAGAACACCCATTTATTAACTGATGAAGTATTCAGGGTCCTGTACTTATCATCAGAGAAGGAAACTAGCAAAAAAGAAAAACCTGTCAGATGTTTCTTCTACTTTAAGACTAAAGAAGACATGTTTCTCCATACACCCAAATCTCCTTGACTTTGTTAAAGAGAAGGCTCACCCAGAAGCACTCCATCTTTTCCAAACTGTGAACTATATCTTGCCCAAAGAGGCATTTGAAGAATGGATTCCCAATGTGCACTTGTCAGCCTTCAGTATTAAAGAGAGCTCTGTTTGCTTTGCATGAACAGTGGCCATCAAGAATCTGTTATAGACTGGTGGATACCCATTTTAAGAATGACTAAGAGTATGTCTCAAAATGTGTTTCAGTCAGCATAGCCTCAGCATTTGGTCCCAAGGAAACAGACTAATAGAAGTCAGATGACAGAACAAGGAGCAATGGTCTCAAATTGCAGTGGGGAGGTCTAGGTTGGATATTAGGAAACACTATTTCCCTAGGAGGGTGGTGAAGCACTGGAATGGGTTTCCTAGGGAGGTGGTGGAATCTCCATCCTTAGAGGTTTTTAAGGCCCGGCTTGACAAAGCCCTGGCTGGGATGATTTAGCTGGGGTTGGTCCTGCTTTGAGCAGGGGGTTGGACTAGATGACCTCCTGAGGTCTCTTCCAACCCTAATATTCTATGATTCTATGTCAAATCTAGAACAGGGGATACCTAAGAAGTCATGCAGAATGAGGAAGAACTTGGAGATTTTCTAGTGTGCCACAAAGTATATCCACAAAGTTGCCTTCAACTTAGTCTTTGCCATTAGCTCTTCTTACTAACAAGGACAGGAGGGCTGTATGGCTTTATTCATAGCAACTGGATGTCCAGGCCAAACATTTTATTGTTCTACCTTTTCCAGGCAGTACTTTGGGGACAACTTAGACAAGGACCTAAAAGATAATACAGAACAGAAGTCCTATCTCCCAGAAAAGAAACACTCTTAGTCTTCCTCTCAGAATTTTGTTACTTTGGCTGCTCTCCAGCAAAGTCCAAGGTTAGCTCTTGTTTCAAGTGTGCCTTCTCATTCAGGTTGTCCAGAGACTGAGAACTACAGAGGCCGCCAACAGAATTCTCACATCAGAATATCAGCAGATCCCCTTCTCTCCCCAAAGACAGAATTCATGGCTGTAAACAAGACAGGGGAGAAATCCACCAGCAGTTAGTGTGTACCATCTATAATAACAGGTTTCAGAGTAGCAGCCGTGTTAGTCTGTATTCGCAAAAAGAAAAAGAGTACTTGTGGCACCTTAGAGACTAACAAATTTATTTGAGCATAAGCTTTCGTGAGCTACAGCTCACTTCATCGGATGCATTCAGTGGAAAATACAGTGGGGAGATTTATATACACACACAGAGAACATGAAACAATGGGTTTATCATACACACTGTAAGGAGAGTGATCACTTAAGATGAGCTATTACCAGCAGGAAGGAGGGAGGGGGAAGGAGGAAAACCTTTTATAGTGATAATCAAGGTGGGCCATTTCCAGCAGTTAACAAGAACATCTGAGGAACAGTGGGGGGTGGGGTGGGGGGAGAAATAACATGGGGAAATAGTTTTACTTTATGTAATGACTCATCCACTCTCAGTCTCTATTCAAGCCTAAGTTAATTGTATCCAGTTTGCAAATTAATTCCAATTCAGCAGTCTCTCGCTGGAGTCTGTTTTTGAAGTTTTTTTGTTGAAGGATAGCCACTCTCAGGTCTGTAATCGTGTGACCGGAGAGATTGAAGTGTTCTCTGACTGGTTTTTGAATGTTATAATTCTTGACGTCTGATTTGTGTCCATTTATTCTTTTACGTAGAGACTGTCCAGTTTGACCAATGTACATGGCAGAGGGTCATTGCTGGCACATGTTGGCATATATCACATTGGTAGAAATAACAGACTGGACTTCTGCATAGAGTGCTTCCGCCAATGTGCACGGGCTGAAATTGTGGAAAAGCAGCATCACTTGCCCCATAACCTCAGTGTGCAGAACACAATGCCATCCACAGCCTCAGAAACAACTCGGACATCATAATCAAAAAGGCTGACAAAGGAGGTGCTGTCGTCATGAATAGGTCGGAATATGAACAAGAGCCTGCTAGGCAGCTCTCCAACACCACTTTTTACAAGCCATTACCCTCTGATCCCACTGAGGGTTACCAAAAGAAACTACAGCATTTGCTCAAGAAACTCCCTGAAAAAGCACAAGAACAAATCCGCACAGACACACCCCTGGAGCCCCGACCTGGGGTTTTCTATCTGCTACCCAAGATCCATAAACCTGGAAATCCTGGCCGCCCCATCATCTCAGGCATTGGCACCCTGACAGCAGGATTGGACACCCTCCTCAGGCCCTACGCTACCAGCACTCCCAGCTATCTTTGAGACACCACTGACTTCCTGAGGAAACTACAATCCATCGGTGATCTTCCTAAAAACACCATCCTAGCCACTATGGATGTAGAAGCCCTCTACACCAATATTCCACACAAAGATGGACTACAAGCCATCAGGACCAGTATTCCCGATAATGTCACGGCTAACCTGGTGGCTGAACTTTGTCACTTTGTCCTCACCCATAACTATTTCACATTTGGGGACAATGTATACCTTCAAATCAGCGGCACTGCGATGGGTACCAGCATGGTCCCACAGTATGCCAACATTTTTGTGGCTGACTTAGAACAACGCTTCCTCAGCTCTCGTCCCCTAATGCCCCTACTCTACTTGCGCTACATTGATGACATCTTCATCATCTGGACCCATGGAAAAGAAGCCCTTGAGGAACTCCACCAGGATTTCAATAATTTCCATCCCACCATCAACCTCAGTTTGGACCAGTCCACACAAGAGATCTACATGCCCCTAGCTTTCATCCAGATCACACCACACGATCCATTGTCTACAGCCAAGCTCTACGATATAACTGCATTTGCTCCAACCCCTCAGACAGAGACAAACACCTACAACATCTCTATCATGCATTCTTACAACTACAGTACCCACCTGCTGAAGTGAAGAAACAGATTGACAGAGCCAGAAGAGTACCCAGAAGTCACCTACTACAGGACAGGCCCAACAAAGAAAATAACAGAACACCACTAGCCATCACCTTCAGCCCCCAACTAAAACCTCTCCAAAGCATCATCAAGGATCTACAACCTATCCTGAAGGATGACCCATCACTCTCACAGATCTTGGGAGACAGGCCAGTCCTTGCTTACAGACAGCCCCCCAACCTGAAGCAAATACTCACCAGCAACCACACACCACACAACAGAACCACTAACCCAGGAACCTGTCCTTGAAACAAAGCCCGTTGCCAACTGTGTCCACATATCTATTCAGGGGACACCATCATAGGGCCTAATCACATCAGCCACACTACCAGAGGCTCGTTCACCTGCGCATCTACCAATGTGATATATGCCATCATGTGCCAGCAATGCCCCTCTGCCATGTACATTGGTCAAACTGGACAGTCTCTATGTAAAAGAATAAATGGACACAAATCAGACATCAAGAATTATAACATTCAAAAACCAGTCGGAGAATACTTCAATCTCTCCGGTCACACGATTACAGACCTGAGAGTGGCTATCCTTCAACAAAAAGCTTCAAAAACAGACTCCAACGAGAGACTGCTGAATTGGAATTAATTTGCAAACTGGATACAATTAATTTAGGCTTGAATAGATACTGGGAGTGGATGAGTCATTACATAAAGTAAAACTATTTCCCCATGTTATTTCTCCCCCCACCCCACCCCCCACTGTTCCTCAGATGTTCTTGTTAACTGCTGGAAATGGCCCACCTTGATTATCACCACAAAAGGTTTTCCTCCTTCCCCCTCCCTCCTACCTGCTGGTAATAGCTCATCTTAAGTGATCACTCTCCTTACAGTGTGTATGATAAAACCCATTGTTTCATGTTCTCTGTGTGTGTATATAAATCTCCCCACTGTATTTTCCACTGAATGCATCCGATGAAGTGAGTTGTAGCTCACGAAAGCTTATGCTCAAATAAATTTGTTAGTCTCTAAGGTGCCACAAGTACTCCTTTTCTTTTTTGTGTACCATCTAGTTTCAGGTAGGCTGTATGTAGAATTCTTTCAGTTTCCACTCGAATGCATTTCATCACTTTACCAATTCCTTCAAACTTAAAACAAAATAAGATATTGCTGGCAGACATTAGGCACCTGGTCAACATTCAAGCAATAAATCAAGTTTTAATGTTAGAAAGATTCCAAAGAATGTGCTAATCCTGTTTGCCCTCTCCAGTAGATCAAAAGTGCATAATGTTGTCTAACTCTGCGCCCATTTAAGTCAGTGGGAGTTTTACCACTGACATCAGTGGGAGCAATTAAACCAATTCTGAGCATTTTTAAGAATCCCACCCCTGAGGTCTACTTGACTAGAGATCTCAAATGGATAAATTCTTTCATAGCCTGTAAGTAGTTCAAGATGAAAACACTAAGCAGCATGTAGCAGCAATGGAACTGGAACATTTCCCTGCATTCATCAATTTTAAAGATGCTTATGTTCACATTCCAAAAGTTGACTCCTATTTTAAATAACTTCAGTTTTTTTAAGTCTGAGTCATTGCCCATTGACATTTCTGTCCATCAGTTTTTTATGACACCCAGAATATCTTCCCTAAGATTTTCATCACGTTGGTCATGACACTGTGCCAGTGATATATCAGTCTTTAATATGACAACTGGTTGATTTGAGCACTGACAGTGGAAAAAGTATGTTTTGTAATGGGGAAGACTAAAACTCTTCTGTCAGCTTCCTGATGAATGTGGATGATTATCTTGTAATTAATTCAACAGCACACTTACCCACAGGTACAGCAAATGCAGCTTGTGTGTGCATTTTTTTTTGCCTTTAAGAAGTGAATCCAAAAGTCCATGAAGTTAGCAGCTCACCTTTTCTCATCTATCTGCCTATGACATCTTGCAGTTACTGGGACCATAGACTCCCTAACACATTTAGTGCTCAGTTACATGTCTGTTCATGGGGCTGTCCAGATATAGATAGTTTTTCAATAAGAGTGAGATTGATTTTTGAGTTTGTGTGCCAAAAGACTAGAGAAACTGAAATACTGTGGGAGAGGCAGTGTGGTCAAATGGATGAGGCACTGGACTGGAAATCAGGAGACGAGTTCAAATCCTAACTCTCCCATTAATTTGCTGTGTGACCTTGGGCAAGTCCCTCCATCTCCCTGTGTCTGTTTCCCCACTCACCTTTTGTTTGTCTTGTCTATTTAAATTGTAAATTTGTGGGGGCAGAGGCTCTAACTAACTATTTGTATAATTTATGACACCATGGGGCTTAGATCTTGGCAGGAGCCTGTAGGTGTTATTGTAATACAAAATAAAAAATAATAACTGTTGCTCTTCTAAAAGATGGCTGGAGACTTGCACATCAGCTTCCTGGTGGAAGAGAAATCAGTGAAGCAGAATCTGGGTGTATCCTAAATATGTTGGGTTTTTTTTGTAATAAATACCAGTCCTGGGACAGTGATGGTCACAAAAAGCATGCAGGCAATGCCTCAATCAGAATCTTCAGCCCAACACCAATCGGGTTGACTCAGGGGGCAATTCTGGCTCAAGAATTGACTCTTGCTGGTTGCACAGCTCCCTCCACAGAGAACCTTGCATAACAAAATGGACAACACCATATATGTTTTTCCTAGACTGAACATCTTCTCGCACTTTAAAGAAAAGAACTTGGAAGAGTGTAGCAATGATACCTGGTTACACCTGCCATAGAAGTACCACATTTTGTCTCTCTCAAGCACTCAGGAAGGTCTCTGATCTCATTTGTCCCAATAACATTACATACAAAACCTACATGTGACAGAATGTGAGTTGCCTAAGGCTGACTCCCCACTCTGTGCACTTTGGAAGTATGGCCACATGGGGCAAATGGATGAGGTATTATTTTAAATACTCAATGCTTAACTAATTGGTGGTGTCATTCAGCTGGAAGCAGTTAAGAGAGGCAGGAGGAAACAGTAGGGAGGGGGGAACGCTGGAAGAAAGGGCCAGAGAAGCCAAAGATCTCAGAGAGGTCAGATCTCTCTCTCCCTCTCCTGCCCTGTGCCTTGTTAGAAGTTAAAGGCTTGGGGGAAAGCCTATGCTGTGAGGAACAAGCATGTATAAAGCACATTATAATTACAGCACTTGGTATTGAACTTATCATTGGTGTGCATGAGGACTGTTTGCAGTATGAATCCAGGGTAAGGGAATCCCGCCCTGTGACACTACGTTAAATGAATGTTAAGGTTGCAAAGAAAAGCACATGAAAGTTAGAAAATGTCATTGTTACAATTGCCTGTGCAATCTTATTTTGACTTCATTGCATATGTGCATTATTATAGTCTTGCCCAACGTGATATAGAACCTAAGAACAGTCATACTGGGTCAGACCAGTGGTTCATCTAGCCCAGTATCCTGTCTTCTGACAGTGGCCAGTGCCAGGTGCTTCAGAGGGAATGAACAGAACAGGCAATCATCAAGTGATCCATCCCCTGTCGCCCATTCCCTGCATCTGGCAAACAGAGGCTAGGGACACCATCCCTGCTTATCCTGGCTAATAGCCATTGATGGACCTTTTCTCCATGGACATATCTAGTTCTTTCTGATCCCTGTTACAGTCACGAACTTCACAACATCCTCTGGCAAGGAGTTCCACAGGTTGACTGTGCATTGTGTGAAGAAATACTTCCTTTTGTTTGTTTTAAACCTGCTGCCTATTAATTTCATTTGGTGACCCCTAGTTCTTGTGTTATGAGATGGAGTAAATAACACTTCCTTATTTACTTTCTCCACACCAGTTTTGTTGCCCTTTTCTGTACCTTTTCCAATTCCAATATATCCAATATATAGAAAGTACATGGCAGAGCTTGGGATAGAATCCAACTTTCCTGGATCCCATTTCAGTGCTTGAAACACAAGGAAACATCTTTTCAATCCTAGTGCTTAAAGTTTGGTAGTTATAATTAACTAAAAACAGGGGCTTTTCATGGTGTTAAGCAACTTTAATTATGGGCATCTCTACAGCTCTACCTAAAATACCAATACAAAATGGATATAGCAAAAGTGTCTATGTGTGCTGTGGCTAACAACAGGGAACATTTCTGTTCAGCCACAGGCAAACAGCCCAGCAGGAACGGGCACCTCTGAATGTCCCCTTAAGAAAAGCACCCTATTTCAACCAGGTGACCATGAATATCATATCTCCTCCTGATATCACTCTCCTGAGGATAACACAGAGAGATAAAGAACGGATGTTGTTTGAACGCCAGCAAACATACGCTGCAATGCTTTGTTCTGCAAAGATTTCCAACTACATGTTACTGGCCTGGTGTGGTAAAGTGTCCTACCATGGTAGACGGAATAAGGCTGCCCTCCCCAGAAACCTTTTGCAAAGGCTTTGGGAGTACATCCAGGAGAGCTTTATGTAGATGTCCCTGGAGGATTTCCGCTCCATCCCCAGATACGTTAACAGACTTTTGAAGTAGCGGTACTGGCTGCAAATGCCAGGGCAAATTAATCATTAAACACACTTGCTTTTAAACCATGTATACTATTTAAAAAGGTACACTCACCAGAGGCCTCTTCTCCACCTGGCGGGTCCAGGAGGTAGCCTTGGGTGGGTTCAGGGGGTACTGGCTCCCGGTCCAGGGTGAGAAACGGTTCCTGGCTGTTGGGAAAACCAGTTTCTCCACTTGCTTGCTTGCTTGCTGTGAGCTATCTACAACCTCCTCATCATCATCTTCCTCATCCCCAAAACTTGCTTCTATGTTGCCTCCATCTACATTGAAGGAGTCAAACAACACGGCTGGGGTAGTGGTGGCTGAACCCCCTAAAATGGCATGGAACTCATCATAGAAGCAGCATATTTGGGGCTTTGACCCGGAGCGGCCGTTTGCCTCTCTGGTTTTCTGGTAGGCTTGCCTCAGCTCCTTAAGTTTCACGCGGCACTGCTTCGGGTCCTTGTTATGGTCTCTGTCCTTCATGCCCAGGGAGATTTTGACAAATGTTTTGGCATTTCAAAAACTGGAATGGAGTTCTGATAGCACAAATTCCTCTCCCCATACAGTGATCAGATCCCGTACCTCCTATTTAGTCCATGCTGGAGCTCTTTTGCGATTCTGGGACTCCATCATGGTCACCTCTGCTGATGAGCTGTGCACTCACCTGCAGCTTGCCATACTGGCCAAACAGGAAATGAGATTCAAAAGTTTGCGGGCCTTTTCCTGTCTACCTGCCAGTGCATCCGAGTTGAGAGTGCTTTCCAGAGTGGTCACAATGGAGCACTCTGGAATAGCTCCCGGAGGCAAATATTGTCAAATTGCTTCCACACTACCCCAAATTCGACCCAGCAAGGCTGATTTCAGTGCTAATCCCCTTGTCAGGGGTGGAGTAAAGAAAACAATTTTAAGAGCCCTTTAAGTCAAAAAAAAAAGGGCTTCATCGTGTGGACGGGTGCAGGGTTAAATTGATTTAACGCTGCTAAATTCGACCTCAACTCCTAGTGTAGACCAGGGCTAAGAGTGATTGGATTTATGGCTGCATCTGAGTGCAATTAACAGGAGCTCAGTAAGTGCATTCTGGTTGCTTATATGTTGGAAATACAAGGGGATCTTTTTGTGGAGATGAAAAGTCTGTCAGTGCTTTTGCTTATTGTGTTGTATGTATCAAGATGTATAAAGGTTACCTAAAATGGAAGTTTCCTTGCTTTGGCAGGTGTTTCACTTAAGTAACCTTAATTCTGATCAAAGTTTTTTTTTTATAGGACTATAGTTAGAAAACTGAAATATAATTTTCATGGGACTCAGGGCTTTAGAAGGTCACACTCCCTTTTTACATTGTTCAAAAGTTCCAAAAAAGATCATAAAAGATCCAAATACTCTCTGTCCAGATGGATTCATGATTTCAGTGAAGAGGCATACCTGACTACAGGGATTCCATGGATCATGACCCTTAGGAATTGTAGCTCACTCAGCAAAAGGGATAGCAGTTTTCTGATTTGAAGAGGAAGTTAGCTAAGCAGCCATTTAGAATTCAGTCCATAATTTTTCCTGACAGTACTACTGGATAGGTGGGAATGCTTCCTTGCTGGCAGCATTCTGATCACCAGTCCTGGATACCATATTCCAACATAGTAAAGACTATTTTTTGTCAGCAGGCCTTTCTATGGATAATTATTAAAATGCTAGACAGAGATCTTTAGTGCCAGGTCAGGGAGCAACAAGCCTTTTGTCCCTTACCTGTAAATTTCATTTTGACAAGAGACTTTCCCAATCCACAATGTCACATCTGGTGGTTCTGTGACAAATCCTGGATGATGTAGGGGTCAGAGGTGTTTGTGTGTCTATATATTTATTTGGGTTTAGTTTAATAAAAAAAAAAGCAACCTATCATTTAGCTAAGAAGCAATTCAGATGACTTCTGAGGGGTGGTCTTGTTGCTGAGCAGTTGTTCAGTGGGAAGGATCAATCTACTTATGTGTAGGAGGACAGTGGAACAGCCCATTAGTTCTGGATTAGAGGAGCTTCTTGCAAAAATATAATGTAGAGGTAAGGAACAAAATGTCCTTCTACAGTCTATGTTAAATGCAGCTTTCACCCATAGCCCATTCCGCCTGTATCTCTTGTGATTAATGCTAACAGGATGCAAATATCTTTCCTAGGGTATTGTATTAGCTTCAAGGTCTAACAATTTAATTGCCCAGCTGGTTTTAGAAAAGGAGAGCTCTATAAAAAAGTCATCATGTTTTTCTTACAGAATGGAAAGATCCCAAATAAGTGTAGAGGCTTTATAGATCTAAAGATTGTGTCAGCCTTCTTTTACCAATCTGGAAATTCTACAACTGAGCAGCATTAACTCTAGGATTGATTACAACTTGCAGAGATGAAAGGAACTGCTTCAAATTACCAGGGCCTCAAAGCCTCATTCTGTTTGCTGTATCATTTTTCCTAATTTAATTTACAGTAATGGAGCATTCTTTTAATGTAATCCAAACATGAATACCACACTGAAGGCTCAGACTATGGCAGGTTTTTTCCCAAAGTTACAGCTCAGTATTTATTTTGAAACTAGATTACGCTGCTTCTGCCCACACTTGCCTGGGCATAGAGGGCTATGGCTGCAGTGTGACCAGTATGGTTTTGCTGCATGGAAGAGGAGAATTCAGTGAGTCAGCTCTTTGGGGGCTACCTGAACTTCTTATGAAGAATGGAGATTTGGGGTCCAGGGATTTGGGGCACAGCCATTCTCTTCCATGAAAGAAGGTGTAGTGTTTGAAGGAGCAGCTGCAGAGCTGCTCTCCAAGTGTGGCATGGAGGATTCCTTCACCATGCTGGGTCCCTGCAGACCTTCTCAGTGCATTATTCAGTATGTGGGATGAGAATAAGATTTGCGCCTCTGTGCACAATTGAGGGAGTTTCCAGGCTTCTCTCCTGTCTTTAAAGATCCAGACAAAAAATGAAGAGAAGATAAAAGGCTGAAATATCTGGGAAATTGTTTTGCCACATAGCATAACAAGATTTTTGACCAGCTTAAAACTAAACAAGTGTCACCCAACAGAGATTTCTATGTGTATTTACAAGTTAGATGGGTTTAGCTGACTATATTCAAGAGAAGCAGCTATGTCTTATTTTTAAAAACATCATCTGGAAGAGTCACTCCTATCATGACAGGTATCTAAACAGCCTCTTTCTAAAATATATGGCCCTGTTATAAATCATGTTTTCAAATACATAAGCCTCAAATATCTATGGGAGTGAGATTTGCAAGGCTATCCTTGCACAATAAACCATGGCTTGAAGCCTTGGCTTACTCCTTTACTTCAGTTGTTACAAACACAATGTAAGTAGATGCAGTTGTTTTTATCTTTGTTCAGTGGCAGTGCTCCATCACTTTACAGCTGAAATACTAGCAGACTTCCTTAAGCATGGGGTGAAAAAAGTCAGCACATTGTTTCTGGGAGTGTCTCATAATTGGAATTTTCTGGACTTCACTGCAAAATTTTGTCAAATAAAAACAAGGTCAAATTTTTGGGGTGGATGTAGAAGAGATGCTGGATCCTATCCTGATTCCAATCAAATCATGCTGACGTTCACCATTGACTTCAGAGGATTCAACCCTTTATCTAGATTCATTTTTGAAAACGACAATACATTAATTTTGCTTGCAAAAAAGAAATTCTGCATTTCAGGACAAAACCTGTTGCTCCTACTCTGTCAGCTTGGTTGAAAGAATTTAAAACATATTTGTACCTACTGTGGATTAGTTTACATCTTTAATGGGACAAAAGAGGAAACTGGATTACTAGTAACATATGTCTTACTTCCAATAGTTACTCTAAACAGTTGCTTCAGTCCAAATTCCAAGTTTAATCTTGGACGCTGAGTTGTGGATTCCTATGTTTGATGGCATCCATATTATAGATAGACATAAAGTTAAACATTGTAAATAATTAATAGTAGTAATGAATAATTAAGTAGTTAAGATGTTTTTTAAGATGTTTTCATAACTTTATCATTTATAATTTTTATTTTTGATGTAATAAAACAAAAATTTAAAAATATATAGATTTGGGCCTGTTATTATGTATGAAGAAGACTTCTTCCAATTAAACAGCAAGGAAGGCAAAGAAAATGGTTTAGGAATTTAGTGATTTTCATGCCTGTTTGTTTTGCAGAACAAGGAGTATGTATGTCGAGGCCATGACTATGAAAGGCTGGAGACCTTCCAACAAAGAATGCTGAGTGAGTTCCCACAAGCCATTGCAATGCAGCACCCAAACCACCCAGATGACACCATTTTGCAGTGTGATGCTCAGTGTATCCTTTCATAAGGCAGCCTAATGTTAATCAAACTGTTGTAGGACACAAAGGGTATAGGGAAAGGAAAACGGTTTCATTTTAGAAGTTCTTGGTTCATATCATATTTAGTGATAGGTGTCATGATTTTCATCATCTCCAACTTGTGTTTAGCGGATATTTATCTACATCATTGCACACCAGTTGGACATAATTGTCATTTTTGCTTAGGGAATACTCCAGGTCATGGCTGATGTATATTTTCAGGACTGTGTGGGAAGATGTGCCCCGTGCCCAGTCTGGTCCGTGCTTTATTATAATCGTTACTGACACTTGCTCCCTTATTGAACATTACATTTCACCAGACAGCCACCTGGCTACCTTCTGCAATTCCACAAGAGAGAACCATGCAATTAGATTCATGCTTATTCTCGACATACTTTCCATTTTGTTTGTTTTCCACTTCACCTTCCTTTTATACTGCATGTTCCTTTCCATTCCATTTCATTCCATTCCTGTCTGCTCTTTTATGCAGTACATCAGACTTTGAGTCCACTTCATCCCATTGATACTAATCTGCATTGTGAATTTAAATGCATACAACTAAAGTAATGTTGCTGTGCAGTGTCTGAGGACTGGCCCACATGGCATTTGTTTCAGAGTGTGAACATTTTAGGTGAAATGGGAGGGGAAGATTGCCTGCTGGCTTCTATTTCGCCAGTTAGCATAATGAACAGTACTTTGACTTTACTGACTAATAGCCTCAAGTTAAATTTACCAGGAGTAGAATGGTCAGTATTTCCCATTCCCACTGCTGCCTTCCATCCCTGACAGAACCCACTTTTTCCTTGCTGTGTGATGCTGAACCACCAAATAACAAGGATTTGTTTTGGGTTGTAATAGTTTGGGTTTTCTTTGCTTTGCTTTCTAATGCCTTGTCTACATACAAGTTGCATGAGTTTAATTAAATCAGTTTCTAAACTGATTTTGTTAAATCAGTACAACCTGTGCATGTAGACAAAGCCTAAGTAAAGGCCAGATTTTCGAAAGTATTTAGGTGCTGAAAGATGCAGCCCAGATGCCTAGTGGGATTTACAGAAGTACCTAAGCAAGTTAGACACCTAACTTCCTTTATCATCAATGAGAGTCAACTGCTTAGGCACTTTAGCAAATCCTATTAGGTGCATATTCAGTTGCCTAAATACCTTTGAAATCCTGGCCTGAAGTTCCTACAGCACTCTAAGTCCCCTGGTTCTGGAGATGCTAGCCCAATGAGTTGCTCCTACCTTTGAAGCAGCAGTGAAAAGGAGAGGTGTGTAATGGAAGGAAAAGGGAAGCATGGATTTTACACTTTCGCCATCGTTTTTCTTTTGGTAACATATGACATCCCTAAGGGAGTCATGTTTTGTCTCATTCTTTTCTTATTTCATGCCTCCGTGTGTTTCTTTGACTCCTCGTTTTGCAGATTTACAGATATATGCAGTGACTCCCATCCCAGACAATATTGATGTGCTACAAATGGAACGTGTGCCTGATCGTATAAAGAGCTTTTATCGCGTCAACAACATCAGGAAATTCCGCTATGATAGGCCTTTCCACAAAGGTCCAAAGGACAAGGAGAATGAATTTAAGGTAGGAGCACTCGGTAATAGTAACTAAATTTTAATCTTTCCAGGGCAGGTAGAGTCTTCCTCTTCTGCATTTGTACAGTGCATCACACAGTGGGGCCTTAATCCTAAATTGGTGCTGCAAGATGTTGTTTTAATTCAAATAAAACACAGGACTGTAGAGCCCAATGTTTGCACACCTGGCATAAGCAAAGCCTACTCTGTTTAAAAGGTACTTGTGGCAGTGCCATGGAGAGGCAATGAGTGTGCCATGGGGCTTGCTTTGTTGATTGACATATTACCCAAAATGATCTCTTAGTTCCCAGCTAATTGATAGCAGACCTAGGGTGTGAGGTCTAGAAACTAACTGAAAGGTTTAATGCATTGCTTTAAAGCACACTGAGTTTTTTTTCTTTGTGTTTAAATGTAAAGCAAACTTCAGTTTCATGTTATATTCCATTGTGAAAAACATAATATCTGCTCAGAGTATCAATGCACTCTTCTATTCAGCTACACCTGAACAACTGCAGTGAGAATAAGAGTGTTCAGATTCTGAGTCACTGGGTCCCCCACTTACTCTATTCTTTGCAGAGCTTGTGGATTGAACGTACCACTCTGACACTGACTCACAGTTTACCTGGGATCTCTCGTTGGTTTGAAGTGGAGAGAAGAGAGCTGGTAACATTTGTTATACTTGTAATTAGGATTTGAATGGATAGTTTCTTCAGAATGAAGGATGGACAATTTAAAGTCTCTTGGCTGGGTCTAGCAGTTGAAAAAAATTCATCCTTCACTGGTGGATATTGCAGAATCCATTCCCTCAGCTAAAATATTTGCTAAACATAACAAGAGGAGCAGTGTGAAGGGAACAGAGCAGTCAGAGTAAATGACATGAGGTGCGATTCTGAATCTTGATAGCATCTTCAGTCAGTTATTCAGAGACATATGACAGCTATGGTAACTGCTAAGATGAGTGTGCAGTGAGATGAACTGAGATGTATTGCTGACACAACTGTTGTGAAAAGCCATCATAACAAAATGGCTAGCTGGTCTGCAAATCAGAAAAAAATTTGAATACTCATCAAGCAGTAGTAGGAATTGGTTTCATAGTAAGGAAGGGAATGTGGTGGCAATGAGGTGTCTGTGGCATTGAACTATTCTTTGTTGCCTTGTAGGTCGAGGTAAGCCCTTTGGAAAATGCCATTCAAGTTGTTGAGAACAAAAACCAGGAGCTGAGGACATTGATAAGCCAGTATCAGCACAAGCAAATGCATGGCAACATTAACCTGCTCAGCATGTGTCTGAATGGAGTGATTGATGCAGCAGTGAATGGTGGCATAGCACGGTACCAGGAGGTAAGCAGGGACTGTACCTCTGAGTTTAGTATCAACCTATTAGCAGTTCTTTCCCAGTAGCATTTCTCCTGCTGTGTTGAAAAGAGCATGACATAATAAAAAGTCAAATATAAGAAATTACCCCTGTGTGCCCAGTTTCATACTTGTGATCTAAACAGGATGCTGAAATCCCATGTTTAGTTGTTTATATATCAGCACTTGGACAAGTAAATCCTGTTGTATGTAGCTAAATGTTGATGTGAATGTCCAGATATGGATTCTGGATGTCCTGTTTAGATGGCTACAGTTGATAACTCAATTTTTCAAGTGTAAATTTTGATGAACATGGCAAAGCTGATCTTGTATGTACAATAGTGAAACAGGCAGTTTATATGCTGCTACACTGTAAACACATTTTGCAAAGCGGGTAGTGGGACTCGCTCTCTGTGCTGATGGAGACTGAATGTGATGAGGTCCCTGCTGAGGGAAAGTTGCTGGCTGGCACTTCCAAAGAGTTGTCTTTGCCAGACAGTGTCCAGTATAGCCTTAGTCCTAAGGGGACCTAATGTTCTGGTTCCTTCGCTAGGAGTTAGTTAAAGATATATGTTGCAAAAGGGAGCTACAGGGACACATACTGAAAAACGATTATGCTGGTTCACATTTTTGGGTTGTGTGTGCCCTGCAGAGAAGCATAGAAAAAGCTCTTCATCCCTTGCATTATTTACTACTTTAGTCACTTATTTCCTACAGTTTCTTGAGATACTTAAATGAAAGAAGCTATATAAAATTCAAGTAATGGGCTTAATGATAGTGCTCCGCGCTGTCATGTTAGGAGATTTGATTAGATTCATGATCCTTTGGGGCTGGGAGAGAATACCTTATGCTACTCAATAGCGATCTCTTTGACTAACTGAGGAGCAAAATTTTCTAGGCAGCTAAAATTGTGGTACTGTAGCTTCATCTAGGTCCCAAAATACTAGAAGAGATCAGTTAAATGGAATTTTCAGTTTGCTAAATGTACTTGGGTCCCCTAGGATTTCTGTTCCTTCTTCTCTCCCTCTTTGAGGTATGGACATAATCAGTGGTGAGCTGGAGCCGGTTCACACCAGTTCGCGTGAACCGGTTGTTAAATTTTGAAGCAGTTTTAGAACCGGTTGTTAACCCACTTCCCTGCAGGGGGCGCTGAGGCTTTGATGGGCTCCAGCTGGGAAGTGATGTAATTCCTCCTCCAGCCACCAGGGGGGCTGCACTGCGGGAGCCATGTGGGGTGCCGCCTGGCCCTAGGCACAAGCCCTGTTGCTGCTGCTGTTCCCCCGACCCCTGGCCCTGGGGCTCCCGCTGCTGCCTGGTGGGTCTCTGGCTGCTCTGCTGGGCCTGGGCTGCATCCTGCTGCTCGGGCTGCTCCGACCCGCTCTCCCCGTGAGCACCCACCACCCTGCCCGCAGCCAGCCCCTGCCTCCAGCTACCCCCGCACCTCCTGCCTTCAGCCAGCCCCTGCCTCCAGCCACCTCCGCACCCCCTGCCCTGCCCGCAGCCAGCCCCTGCCTCCAGCCCCTGCCTCCAGCCCCCCCTTGCCCTGCCTCCAGCCCCTGCCACAATCCCTGCCACACCCCCTGCCCTGCCGGCAGCCAGCCCTTGTCTCCAGCCAGCCCCTGCCCTGCCCACAGCCAGCCCCTGCCTCCAGCCACCCCCGCACCCTCTGCCCTCAGCCACCCCCGCACCCTCTGCCCTGCCAGCAGCCAGCCCCTGTCTCCAGCCACCCCCTGGCCTGCCTCGAGCCACCCCTGTCTCCAGCCAGCCCCTGCCCTGCCCGCAGCCAGCCCCTGCCTCCAGCCACCCCCACACCCTCTGTGTGCAGCCAGCCCCTGCCTCCAGCCACCCCCGCACCTTCTGCCTGCAGCCAGCCCCTGCCGCACCCCCTGCCCTGCCAGCAGCCAGCCCCTGTCTCCAGCCACCCCCGCACCCCTTGCCTGCAGCCAGCCCTGCCGCACCCCCTGCCCTGCCAGCAGCCAGCCCCTGTCTCCAGCCACCTCCACACCCCTTGCCTGCAGCCAGCCCTGCCGCACCCCCTGCCCTGCCAGCAGCCAGCCCGTCTCCAGCCACCCCCACACCCCTTGCCTGCAGCCAGCCCCTGTCGCACCCCCTGCCCTGCCAGCAGCCAGCCCGTCTCCAGCCACCCCCACACCCCTTGCCTGCAGCCAGCCCCTGCCGCACCCCCTGCCCTGCCTCCAGCCACCCCCGCAGCCAGCCCCTGTCTCCACCCTCTGCCGCCCGCACCCCCAGCCCTGCCCACAGCCAGCCGCTGCTGCACCCCCCATCTCC
Organism: Dermochelys coriacea; assembly: GCF_009764565.3. Classification (NCBI taxonomy): domain Eukaryota; kingdom Metazoa; phylum Chordata; order Testudines; family Dermochelyidae; genus Dermochelys; species Dermochelys coriacea. The sequence continues at coordinate 46,087,463 of NC_050074.1, forward strand.
AGTCAACCCCTGCCTCACCCCCCTGCAGCCCTACCCTGCCTGCACCAGCCCCACACCCCCGCCCTGCCCGCAGCCACCCCCGCCTCCAGCCACCCCCGCACCCCCTGCCCTGCCCGCAGCCAACCCCTGCCGCACGCACCCCCTGTCTCCAGCCAGCCCCTGTCTCCAGCCACCCCCGCACCCCCTGCCCTGCCTCCAGCCACCCCCACACCCCCTGCCCTGCCCGCCCCAGCCCGTCTCCAGCCACCCCTGCACCCCCTGCCTGCAGCCAGCCCCTGCCGCACCCCCTGCCCTGCCCACAGCCAGCCCCTGTCTCCAGCCAGCCCTGAACTCCCTGCCCTGCCTGCAGCCAGCCCCTATCTCCAGTCAGCCCCTGCCCTGTCTCCAGCCAGCCCCACATCCCCTTGCCTCCAGCCAACCCCACATCCTCCTGTCTCCAGCCAGCCCCGCACCCCCTGCTCTGTCCGCAGCCAGCCCCGCATCCCCTGCCTCCAGCTAGCCCTGCCCCATGCCCCTGTCTGCAGCTGGCTCCATGTCCACTGGTGCCCTGCAGTTCCCAGGGCAGTAACCCTGCACACCTGCTTCAATGAGGGGGGCATGGAGCAGTTGGGACCCACATATGTGCACACCCTAGGGTGACCAGACAGCAAGTGTGAAAAATCAGGACTGGGGGTGGGGGGGTAATAGGACCCTATATAAGAAAAAGACCCCAAAATCGGGACTGTCCCTATAAAATCGGGACATCTGGTCACCCTAGCACACGCCTAGGGAGTGGCGGGGACCCACACATGTGAAACGGAGCTCATTTCTAGTTCAGGCCCATCTTTTTAAAAAAGAACTTTAGGCAGGGTTAACATACATCCGTATTTTCCTGGACAGGTCAGGCTTTTTGGTTCTTAAATCGCCGTCCGGGAGGAATTTTTAAAATTTACGTATACATAAATACGGACGTATGGTAACCCTGTTGGTACAAAAAATACATACTTGGGTATATCCCTTAAATCAGAACTTTTTATAGGGAACCGGTTGTTAAGATTTTGACAGTTCATCACTGGACATAATAAATTGTTTCCTAATAAGGAGATGATTTGTCTTTTTCCCACAGGCCTTTTTTGATAAAGATTATATCACCAAGCACCCTGGAGATGCAGAAAAAATCACACAGCTCAAGGAGCTCATGCAGGAACAGGTACTGCTGTGCTTTTAACGATGAAGGAAGAATGCTGTGATAATGTGTGGATTCCTCAGCAATCACTTTGCAAACCCAGAGCTAAATAATTCATTCGGAAGCAAAGAAACACAGGAGCTTTGCAGTGTATTTAAAGCATAGGGAGGTGAGAAGGCCAATAAATTAATAATGCACTAGCCTTTCACCTCTATAGACCTGAGTTGAAGCCTAATTTAGATTACAAATTAAATGAGTATGACTTCTCCTTATATTAAGCAATGGATGCATTTCTACATTACAAAACTACTGATCATTTTAGGACAATTAGCAACCTCTTCTCAGTGGAGTCTCAGGATAGACATAGTAAGGGTGGGTACAGATCATAACTGAGATATGTTTGCAGAGCTATGTGGGAAAGCATATACAGAGCCTACTTGCACTATCCCTGACTCTACCCAGTGTTCTCAGTGTCTCACTTGCACAAACATATAAAATCTCACCAGATAGGTTGTAAATCAGTGATGTGATAAGAAAGAAAAATCATGTCACTGTTAAATGAATGATTGGCAAAATATTTATCCCCTCCCATAACACAAGAACTAGGGGGTTACCAAATGAAATTAATAGGCAGCAAATTAAAAACATACAAAAGGAAGTACTTCTTCACACAATGAACAGTCCACCTGTGGAACTCATTGCCAGGGGATGTTGTGAAGGGTTCAAAAATAATTAAATAAGCTCATAGAGGATAAGTCCATCAATGGCTAGTAGCCGAGATGGTCTGGGATGCAACCCGGTGCTCTGGGTGTCCTAAGCCTCTAACTGCCAGAACCTGGGAGTGAACAATGGGATGGATCAGTCAATGATTACCCTATTCTGTTCATTCCCTCTGAAGCATCTGGCATGGCCACTGTTGGAAGACAGGGTACTGGGCTAGATACACCATAGGTCTGACCCGGTACGGTCATTCTTAAACTATATTCAAAAAGTCTGAATGGAGTTTTGGGGATTATTCAGCAGAGGTAGCATGGGCTTTGAGGGTCACTTAATCCCTGTGTATATCTCAGATTTTCCATCTGCAAAATAAGGATAATGTTTATTTTACCAATACTCAGGGGGAGTCGTGAGGATCAATTAGATATTACTTGTACATGATATAAACTATATAAATGCTAAGTATTATTATTATTACTGTGCTCTCTCATCTGAGAGTTTACATAACGCTACTCACTATTATATTCATGATCTTTAAAAATGGGACCTTTATGAATAAATAATGAGTAATAGAGAGCCGACAGTTAGTAGTGTACATGCAGCTTTGCCACTATTCAGATTAATTGTAGAAAATCCCCTTACAAATCTCCATTAGCAACTTTGATCCCTTGTCTGACATTATGTGAAGATATGGAGAAAGGGAATTTCCTGTGTCACAAAGAACTAACTGAGTGAGGACTCAACACTGTTTGCAGAGTGAATCAATTGTCATTTTTTTTTTTACTGTTCTCTCTTGCAACTGTAAATCCAACATGTCACAAACATGGTTGTCTCACATTTAAAATGTATGTTAAACACATACTTGTCAGCTTTCTTATGTTTATTAATTTTCAGCAATCTTGCAAATGAACAATAGACTATTTTACAGATATCTCTCACTCGCTGACCAAACTAGAGGATATAATTATATAGTGTCTTCTAGGCTGAATGAAGATGTTTTTGATTCATGATGTTATAATTCCTTTTTTTTAATAGGTCCATGTTCTTGGAGTGGGTCTGGCAGTACATGAGAAATTTGTACATCCAGAGATGCGTCCTCTACATAAGAAACTGATTGATCAGTTCCAAATGATGCGAACTAGTCTGTACCATGTAAGATAATCCCCACCACCACCACTTCCGAGTCGTTGTCAGTAGTTCAGAGCCATGATAAAAATTAATTCAGTTGCAATGAGATGCACACAGGAACTGGACAAAAGTAGTGTATATTAAACCTATGGGATTGTCTAACTCTTACAAGAAATCTTGTTTCCAGTGCAAGAATTAAAACCCAAAAAGATTTGCAAACTAAACCCTTAATATAGTCCCTGGGATTTTTCAAGGTCCCTCTCCTCTAATTTATATCACTGGTGATGTGGCAGAAGGTCTGTGAAGCTGAATACTCACACTGTCTTACATAACATAGGGCAAAATTTTGCCCTTATCATAGGGTGCTGTGCCAGGGGTGGGGAGAAAGATGACTAGACAATACTAGTTGCCCATCTCACAAAACAGCCATCCTGTTGCAACCTGTTGAATGCAGCATAGGTGCCACCCAGATGCGGGGCTGGACACATTCCCTGGTTGGCAGATCATACTCAGCAATGATCTGTGCAGACCAAGATGTTGATGGGATATGCCTTCTAGTCATCTTTTGTGGGAGAAGTCCTTTCCTGCTCCATGCACTGGGGGATGGAAGTCCTCTCACCAGACAAGGACATAAGTAGAAGGCAGAGGATCAGTCCCATAGTCAGAATGCCCTTATCTCCTGTAGGCTTTTTAGCCTGACAAGTCCTATCATTAGTCCAGTGCCGCAATGGTGGGAGAGCTAATGTAAACAGGACACCAACAGCTGCTGATGTTTTTACCTCCATAGAAATTTGCTCAGGATAGATAATTGGCAGTCACCATTTCACATATATGCATCATATTTTATATGTGTTTTATTCTACAACAATAGAAAGAACAAATAGGGCCTTCCACTTAAAATGTGCTTTAGGAAATTTCAGGGTTAAATTTCCAGTGTTGAACTAGTGGGGCCTGTTTCGTGTGTTGTTTAACCAAGTGTACATGAGTTGATTTGCATTTAGTTTTGTTGGAAGATTTAAAAAGAGCTTGCCTCTTGGAACTGCTCCTGAAGTCATTATTTTGTTAGCACATTTGCCACTCAGCTGTCCTTAGGAGGGGAGACATGTCCATTTCATGTAATTATCACTTCTTAAAATTCACTAGCAAAGGACATCCATGGCTATTTAAGAAGATAGAGACTAAAAGTTAGCTTCAGAGCAGTGGATGTGTTATTCCTTGACTTTAGCAAAGCTATTGATACAGTCTCCCACAGTATTCTGCCAGCAAGTTAAAGAAGTATGGGCTGGATGAATGGACTATAAGGTGGACAGAAAGCTGGCTAGATCGTCGGGCTCAACGGGTAGTGATCAATGGCTCCATGTCTAGTTGGCAGCCGGTATCAAGCGGAGTGCCCCAAGGGTCAGTCCTGGGGCCGGTTTTGTTCAATATCTTCATTAATGATCTGGAGATGGCATGGACTGCACCCTGAGCAAGTTTGCAGATGACACTAAACTGGGAGTAGTGGTAGATACGCTGGAGGGTAGGGATAGGATACAGAGGGACCTAGACAAATTAGAGGATTGGGCCAAAAGAAATCTGATGAGGTTCAACAAAAACAAAGTGCAGATACCTGTACTTAGGATGGAAGAATCTCATGCACTGCTACAGACTAGGGACCGAATGGCTAGGCAAGAAGGATGTGGAAAAATTGGAAAGAGTCCAGCGGAGGGCAACAAAAAAGAGGCTTAGGGAACTGGGATTGTTTAGTCTGCAGAAGAGAAGAATGAGGGGGAATTTGATAGCTACTTTCAACTCCCTGAAAAGGGGTTCCAAAGACTGTTCTCAGTGGTAGCAGATGACAGAACAAGGAGTAATGGTCTCAAGTTGCAGTGGGGGAGGTTTAGGTTGGATATTAGGAAAAACTTTTTCACTAGGAGGGTGGTGAAGCACTGGAATGCATTACCTAAGGAGGTGGTGGAATCTGCTTCCTTAGAGGTTTTTAAGGTCAGGCTTGACAAATCCCTGCCTGGGATGATTTAGTTGGGGAGTGGCCCTGCTTTGAGCAGGGGATTGGACTAGATAAGCTCCTGAGGTCCCTTCCAACCCTGATATTCTATGATTCAATAGCACATAATAAATAGGTATGTGATGCTTATGTGTTGTCACTCAGAAGAGTTGTGTGATCAGAAGTTTTTTCGTGCCAATTTGTTTGAAAGCTTAATAAGTTAATTATACAAAAAGCGAACTGTGCTGCCTCTCAGTTACTAGTGTCTCAAGATTTGGCTGCAGCTGTAGAACCAAACAACTCAGAATTAGAAAGGTGAATGCTGTGTAAGATAAAGCTCATTTAGAAGACTGCTCCTGTTCTGTTTGAAGAAATCTGATCTCATAGTAGTTTCATGGTCATATCCTCCCTATGGCCAATTTATCCCCTATACATCCCACCCTAATCCTCAGTATCCTGAGCCACATCACTGAAAAGGCAACACCTATTGGGATGCAGGGGGGAGGGAAGAGGAGAGGAGAAATAGAACAGTCATAGAATAATCATTGGTGTCTCAATAAGTGCTGATTGTCTGGTTAATGTTGGGGGGGGGGGTTTATCAGTGGTTCATGCAGAGTCAGTGAACCCAAGACAAGTCTAAATTTCTCTGCTTCTCAGATTGTTAATAATGTTGTCAGATATCATAGAGGAGCCATAGACTCCACTATCACTAAGAGTGATGTTGACTTGTCCCTTTATGCTGTTTTATTCTTCAGTGCTCTGGGACAGCTCCTTCAGGTGTTTGGGTCAAATGGATCCTAAGAAATGGCAGACCACTTATGTATTCACAGTACAGTATCATTTTCACAGATACCTTGACTCCCTCAAACATTTTAAAAAAGAAAGAAGGGGCAGCTTTTAAAGATTTAAGAAAACATTTTGAATTACATATGGTAGCATTTTATATTATATGCTGAAAGGCAAATCCACATTTTCTAAGTGCTATGTGAGGATGGCCACAAATGAGGCCTCCAAAATTCTACAGTATGGCCCACCTTTAATATGGAGATGTGGTCCCCATAGACTACAGCTCCCAGCCTGCCGTTCCCCATCTTTGTACAAGTGGCTGGACCACACTACATGCTGGTATTTGTATTCTCTGCACGCTATATCTTCATATTAAAAATGAAGGCAGTCACAATCTGATCCATTGTATGCCTAAACTTCCAGCAAATTGTTGAGGTGGTGCCTGGGAATTGTTGGTATCAAGCTAATTAGGTTGGGAGTGAAGGGGTCTGAAAGCTCTTGGACTAATTGCAGAACCATAATAGCTCTGTAAAGAATATAATCACAGATTTATCACCAGTCTTTTGAATAAAAGGGAAAGCTTATTCCCCTTTTCCCATGATCAAGCCCAAAATTTCTGAAGTAAATAAGTGATTTTGTGTTTCCTATGTAGGAGTTGCCTGGTTTGGATAAATTAAGTCCAGCATGTTCTGCTACCAGCACCCCACGCAGCAGTGTTCTTGTATCACACAGCCCTATGAGTCCAGAGAGCATCAAGCTGGTGCATCGACACAGGTACCTGTTTTTCTGCTGTAATCTCTAGAATTTCTAACAGTTTCAGCAGAAAGTTCTAAATGTATCATCCTGTGCTGGCATGGGTTCTCAAAACTCCATGGAAGGGCAGAGAGGGATTTTAATAAAGTTTATGGGCCCAAATAAGCCTAGCCTCATAGGTGGCTAGAAGTACTGTGGAGGCAACAACATCAGCCTTTGTAGAAAAGCGTCCCTTTTGTTTGTCCGCAATGACCACTGATGTTTAATTCAGAGTCATCATTGGAAAGCTTTGAAGTGAAGCCGTCTGTTCCTTCTCATGTTTAGGTTGGAAGCTGTGTTGCACTGAGAAGCTAGGGATTTAATAGAGATCTTAAACACTTGTTAGCTGGAAGCTGACACATAGCGACTCCACCACAATGTTTATACAAACGGATAAAATATCCTTAACTGGCACTTAGATTTTTCTTATAGCCCAAAATTCACAATGACTTTGAAAGTCCAAACTTTTAATATTTCTGACATGTAAATGAGGGATTGGCAGCCTGCTCAAGTTAAATAAAACACATATTTTGACAACCACAAGAGAAAAGTCTTGTTGCTTATTTTTGGAACTGAACTCAAACTGAATCTTTGTTTAAGATTCTAAAGATGTTCAGATAGTTGTGTTTACAATTCTGATTTCCAGCCTAGACTAGAACCAAAATACAATAAGAGAAGCTTTCAAGGTATTAGATCAGAATGGTATAAAATAACACAGGCCAATTTTCAGATTTAAGAGGCTTATAAAGTTTAGATAAGCATCTGAACTTCTTGATTCTGATTCAGACTGAGCACCCATTCCTAAAGCCAACCCTAGAACTGATGATAGCAGGACTTTCAGGATACAACATATATTTTTAGCCTCTATAAAATGTGCTGTTAGTTGAAAAGATTTATAGCCTCACAAGACAGAACAACAAACACAAAAATGCTAAAGGAGTTGTGAAGTCTAAGTTGCTATTCTCTGCTTTTTCCTTTTGAAGAGTGAGACCATGTAGCTGTTTTTAAAGCTTTTTTTTAGTAGGTGCAGCGACTCACTCTCAGGTGCGTAAATCCAAGAAGTTAAATTGTGTGGTAGAATTCCACATTCCACCACTCAGTGAAAGTGATGGCACTTTTCTCAAAAGTCATCAACTTGTAAAGGGCTTCCATGTTGTCGGTGTGATTTAGCAAGATTCTACTGTGTATATTGTGTGTGTGATTCAGAGTAAGAGAGGAATATATCAACGTGATTTTACATCACAAGAGATCAAAGTGCAGCCTGCAGGCCATTTGGGCCATAGAGTTCTACATTCAGCTGCAGTTGCCTTCAATTTTAATACATAGGTGTGGACCAAGGAGACTACAGACTACACAGGAAATGCTCCATCTTGATCTGAGTAGCCTCTGCTGCAGCTTGATGAAACATTCCTGGGAGCTGTCTCCACAGGTTGCATCTCAGCATTAAAACCGAGAGTGGTTTCAGTCTTCTCTGTTTGAGGCAAATTAGGTGTAGCACTCAGCTTCCTGGAAAGATGCCATCTTGGCCCCAGATTGAAGTTTGAATGACCTTGTTTTATACTGTCGGTGTGTAACTAACTGAAATGTAATAGTATTGGTTTCTTATTATCTTTGCCATGAAAATGTAAGGGATGGGCATATTTGCGTAAGCATTTATAGCCTGATTTTTCAAAGGTGTTCAACACAAAAGTCTGTGGGACTTGCAGGTATTCAGCACCTTTGAAGATCAGGCCTCACTACTTAAAACTAAGATTTGGAAAAGAATATTGTCTAACCTTTGCACCCAGTTTTTCCTCTGTCTCCATTTTTGTTTTAGCCCATTGAACTTGCTGGGTTCAGTCCGACACTCGTCATCCTCTCTTTCCTCCCATACTTCCAGTGAAACAGGAAACCTGGTTGTCCTAACAGACAGTTCTGTAGGGGAGACCGCTGAGGACATGTACCATATGCAGGTATAGCTGCCATACAACATCAAGGACCTGTTGCTAGGAATATAATTGAATATGCCCCGTAGGCTGTACTTGGGACAATAATTATTTACATGTACAATAGCCATACTTAGACCTCTTCTGTCTTAGATTTATCTATAGCTATGAACTGAAAAGATATAGCAGTAATCCCATGGAATCTGATCTGGTGTATAGATCAGTATCTCCTAAAGACTGATAGAAATGCCATGGAGGCAGAGATTGCTCCCAGTGATTTCTTTCTAAGGTAAATATGATTAACTCTTCTATAGGTGTAAATTAAAAGTTCCTAGTGCAGCCTAAGAACAGAGCAAAGTAAAGGTCATCTTTATAAGGGGTGTGTTATCACCTAGTGAGCAGAATAGTTAGTTTTTCTTATTGAGATGCTTATCTTACTACGTAATATCCCTTTCAATCCATGACAATCAATCTGAAAGGCCAAAATGGGTCCCACAGCCCTATGACTGTACAGTGTTAGTGAGTTTTATTGTAACTATTTTCTAGACAGAGGCCATATTCCCTATACATTTGATGATCTGAGGCAGGTGAATATATAATGCACCAGTCTGCTCAGTTTTCTGTCTTGCTGATTTCTCTGCCTCCTGCAGCTTATTTACCCTAACTCCAGGTACCAAGGCTCAGTCACCAACATCTCTGTTTTATCCTCGTCCCAGGCCAGTCCTTCCACTTCAAGCCTGAGCTCTACCCACTCTGCACCATCCCAGATGATTAACTCTGCCCCTCCCAGTGCACGAGGTAAGAATGGAGAGACTTTGAGTGAAGAGTTCAGGAACCCAAATGGCCTGACTTTTGTCCTATCAGTTTATAGATTGTGCTGCTGAGATGCTTGAAATATACAGTAATTTTACTGTTTCACTTTTGGAATTAGGGATTGTTTTTTTCAACAGTGACTTCTTCTGAAATGTTTTGTGTAACCCCCAAAGTGGTCTCAGTCATCTTTTTAGCAAAATTTGGTGGAGTGTATCTCTTTGGTACTTGCTGACTTCAGGCAGTTAACTATGTAATGGTTTTGAATGTGCTGCCACACAATTGAGCCAACCACTTGCATCACAGACATTGTAAGGGAAAGGATGCCATACTGCCCTATGGCAAACAATCTATTGAAGGTTGTAAATAGTTATTTGTTACAATACTTGCAAGAAGTGGAACATCAGGAAAAGGCAAAGTTCAATCTTGTGTCTTTAAGGAAATTAGACCATTCTAAAGAAGTCATGAGATAGGTTAACATTCATGTACACAATGAAGGTTGAAGGGCTTGGAAAGAGAGATACCAGAATTAAAAGAGGACTTTCATGCTGGATCATACTTGAAGACAAAAAGAAAAAAAAAACACAAAATACTTTGCCTCTTAATGTTTTGTTTTCCTTTACCTCTTAGGGTAACTAGGCTTAGTGCAGTGAATCCCCTTTTCCCCAGGCCTCAGAACTGCAGTGGAATCACTCCATGTCTGCTACTGCAGCCTCAGAGTTTTAGTAACCTCCATTCAGGTTGTTTCCTTCCCCTTTTGTGGGAGCTCTGTTGCATGTCCACCTGCCTCCACCCCAGCCACTGCTACATCTCCCTCTACATGCTCATGCAGAAGGCCTCTATAGTACAGGCTGTAGAGCTTGGCTCCACTTGCTCAGATCTCGTTCCTCTTCCCCACACAAGAGAATTCCACTGGCTGCACTGTGGCCAGGGGTCTCTGTAAACACAAAAGAGGGAGCAGAATTTGTTTCTTCTTAACTAGAATAAGAGCTTTTTTCTTCTCAGTGCAGTCTGTCTTTGTGCATGATCCTACAATGAAGTAATAAACCACAGTCTCTTGCCATATCAGAAATGCAGAAAGATGATTTAGCAGGAGGATCAGGTGAATAGAAAGCTGAGGAATGGGATTCTTTAGGTCAATAAAAATAGCTTTGTTAATTATTAAGAGCTGGAGGAAAATAATAACAACCCAACTAATAAAGTAATTAGAATAAAGGTGACATAGGAAAGGAAGGTGGAACTGAATATGGTGCTGTCATGTCAAGAAGGCTCTGTAAATGAACCTGCCCAGCTAGTTCTATGAGGCCTGAATCTTTTGAGGAAACAGTGTGAGATTCTGGTGCTTGCAGCATTTCAAGCTATTTTCCAGTTCAGAAATTTGGTATTCACAGCCCCAGGCTTTACCAGTCGTTCTGAGCTGTCTGACTTCCCAGCATCATCAACTGCCCCCTCAGGTTTCAGCTATGGTCTCTGCTGTTGCTTAGGAACTAAAGTGATGAACAATATAAAAGGATGTCTGGCTGATGCTTAAGTCGACAGCACCTCCCATAGATGAGAACTAGATAACTCTACTGACTACAAATAAGGAAACACAAGAGAAACAGTGATTTTAAAAGTGTATTATTTGAAGGGACAATTTTGGATATTATTTATTTTATTTTGTTTCACTTGCCATTCTTACTAATACATTTTGATAAATTCAAGATAAAACATTTCTTCCCTGCCAGTTTTGTCCATTTTCAGTTAGGCATAAAGCAGTGTTTACCTCCACAGTCTAATGAATTATTATGAAAGTCCTAGATCTTTTTCATACTTCACAATTTGCAAGTTTCTAATCTGGTTATTATGAAAGCTCTATTTAGAGTGAAATTGTTCAGCAGAAAAAACAACTTCACTATATAAAAGTTCCACTGTGTTAAAATTAACATGACTTTGGTTTCTTTGTTTGACTTTTTTGTTTGTTTGTTTTTGTTTTTTTTAATTGGGGGAATTTGATGCTTGTTAAAATGAGTGATGGCACTGGCTAGAGCAAATTACCATCAAACTTCACATGCAGCTCTGCCAATGCACCTCTATCCTTTTATATATTTATTTATATTCTTTTTAATTTAGTGCTGGTGAAAGGTGCTGGATTGACAACACTGGAGGCTGAAGCCCTCTATTTATCCACAGAACAGATACAGCACGGGCGGCAGCAGTGCAAGCTTCCCCACACTGCCCCCACCAATGTGCCTCATCTCTGTCCTGGAGGGACCACCTCTAGAGGTGAGAGGATAGTTCAGTCTCCATGACCCGTTCAATCCTTGGCCTTTCTGCTGAGACTGCCAACAAAGTTACCAGTTGAGATGCTGCATCAGTCAAGAACTGTACTAAGGCTATCAACTCATTTCACATGGCCACCTAGCATTTCTCAGATTTAATAGTTCTTGTCACCTCTGGTCCTGTTCCTTGAACATTGGTTACTTCTGTTTCTAGTTTTAGTATTTATCAGTTGTTAAAAGTTTTCATCTCTAGGTTCACATCTTAACCTAGAAATGAAAAACTGCATCCCATTTTCCTAATTCTTGCACCAGCTTGTCCCGTTAGCTGCAGTCCTGTCCAGCAGCATGCTTACTAACATCAGTCTGAACAGAGAGGTGGCTTTGTGAGGTGGATTAATTTCCACAGAGACCAAGAGACCATCCAGGTCATTTGCACTTAGGATTCAACTAGAATTTGAATCCCCCAGCCCTGGAGATGGGAGAGCTAATCCCTCACTCCCAAAATGTGGCACTGTTCACTGAAGGAGAAAAATACCAGTTTTTTGTGGCTCAACAATAAGCCAAGTAAACTACATTATAGAAATATGTATTAATAACTTAATATTTCATTTGCGGGAAAATGAAGATTTCATCAAGAAAATAGATTGAAAGTCATCAAGAAAATAGATTGATACTGATCATATCCACAAAAAACTGATTATATAGTATACAGCAAACCTTACAGTGATGTTATAATGCACATCACCTCCAGCCAGGATCCAGGGAGTTGAATCTTATAAAGAAATGTTGTAATCAAGATACAGTAAGAACTCCATTAGCCTGCAGTAGTGATAGAGAAACACATTACAAATTACTGTTATTTGCCAATTTAAAGAGGATGTTCCTCTCTGGTTTTGCCTGGCCTGACCCAACCCCTAACATAGCCTGGTGAAGCACTTCCTGTTTACCCGTTGGGAAGCACCACGTCCCAGCCCCAGCAGAAGAGCAGCACTGTGTTGTAGGCAAGGTCAATGAGAATTTTTGAGTTTGCATTCATTCCCCTTGAGATCACTCAGATGAGGCACTACTCTAATTCTAATTGGGTTAAAAGATGATATGAGCCAAGATTCCTTAACCAGGAATTATAACAGGGAGTCTTATAAGGAGGTATGTAATGTTGTTTTAAAAGGAATCATTTTTAAGTTGGTGTAGAGCATGTTCAGTACACTCTAAAGGCAGCTCATATTGAGCACTAGCTGTGGGAGCTGTCAAGTCATTCTCAATGCTTCCTCTAAACAGCCTTCTTCTCAGGCTTAGAGAGCAAAGGTCCCAGGTTCTTACTCAGCACGGTAAAAGAGCTTCTGTACTTGGCATTTAAAGTAAATTAAAATCTTTATCAGAGCTAAAAGTTCATGTTTGGGGCTGGAAGCAAATTGTTTCAAAATACCAATAGAAGTGGGAAAATTAAGGGGAAAATCAAGAAGGATTTAGCAGGAATTTACAGATTCCTCAATTAATTGAAAATGCATTGCTAAAACCAGTATTTTTGTGTCAATTTTAATATTTTATTTGGTTAAAAATGTTGGAGTAAAATGAAAAGCCTCCCCAGGCCCTGACAAACCAAGTTTTGCTTTCCTATAAACAGTGTGTAAAACAATTCACACATTGCATTTGCAAGGCTACAAGCTGAAAAGCACAGGAGACCAATGGTACATGCATCTGAGTTTTGTAAAGTCTGCAGGGCCACTGCATTGCAATGTTGTTCTGAAGGATATCCCTATGGCAGCTCTGGAAGCTTTTAAAAGATTTGAGTTTGAGATGCTCCTTAGCCAAGTCCAAGATAGTCCTGATTGTTAACAGGATCTTAAATGAGCCACTCTTTTTGCACCCACATTTTGCCAGCAAATCAGATGCTGAGACACTATTTATAATAACATTTCTAACCACAGTTATTTGCAATTCCAAACTGAGGGCACAAGAAGGAGGGCTGGTTTTAAAAATTAGATTCTGCCACCATAAAGCAGCATAGAGCAAGGGATTTTGAAGATCATACAATGCAAGGTCTTGTGGGATTTGTGATTCTTTCTAAACTAATGGCTCATATAGCTGCAATTTGCTCCCACAACAAGAAAAATGAGGATCAAATGATAAATAAAAGGGAAAAAAGTTGCAATGTTGTTTGTGCTGTGATGCAGTTCTTGGCACCCCTATAAGTTCAGTATTTTTATATTTGTCATGCAGAAATAGGACTATCTGTGATGTGTATGTGAGTAAAAGAGACTCAGCATAGTGTTAAAACTGTCTTTTTAAAGATAATGTGTATAAAAACTAAGAACGTCTAAATGTATTTGTTTTATGTCTGTGGCGAAATTGTGATTGGAGTGAGGTTGCAAATATTTTGCATTTACTTATGCAGTGCTGGGGTTTAGATTTATCTGGGCCTTATACCCCCTGATGAAATTGCTGCAAGTATAGGACTTCTGCACTCTGCTGGACACATTGTTCCCTCCACTGTGCTGTATATCAGTCCAAAAAGGTGCATGTTATGCTGCTGGTGGTGTAAAAGCTGCATTAACTAGAAAAAAAAAATGCCTCTGCTCAAATGTTGGAGTGCTGGTTATGCACATGGGGTTGTGGAAAGGGGGCATGTCTTTCGCAAAAGCAGGCATGGCTGGGTAATGCACTGTGTGCTGCTGCCTGTGAAGTGTGTGTTTGTGGCACAAATAATCAGTACAAGTTATAGCTCACTTCTGCAGCTTCAGAATGTTAACTTCTGCATATTATTGTGTATCCATGAGTGTGTGTGTGTGTGTGTGTGTGTGTGTGTGTGTGCATCAGTATTACCAGACACCCACAAGCCATCCCGTTAATGCTAATCTTTCTTGTGGCACAACCATTGTAGCTATATACATCAGCAAGCCCATTGGTGTGTGGTGTGCTCCTTGCAGAACATGGTGCCTAATGTAAAAAAACAAAGTAGGCTGGTAAAAAATGCTGTACTCCAATAAATATTTAACATGAAACACATAGACCCTATCATAATGTAATATCTCCTGGCAATTATCCAGATTACAAACAATTGCTGGATCACATGAGCAAATACCCTTATACTATATGCCAGCATATTGGCAAACCTCTGTTGATGTATTCTCAGAATAGCAGCATGCTGCTTCGTAAGCACAGTGATAAACAAAGTGCCCTCAAAATTCACAGAATGGTGGTTTTCAACCTCTGGTCTGTGGCCCCTGAGGGTCTGCAGACTATATCTAAGATTTCCAAGTGGACCTCACCTCCATTCAAAAATTTTTAGGGATCCACAAATGAAAAAGAGTTGAAAACCACTGCCAAAGAACATTCCGTTTTTATCTGGCTAATATTAATAAAGAGGAAACCAAGCATGGGAATCACCATTTATATGTACCATCTCTGACACACATGAGGAAAATTCCAGCATCAGTTTTATTTGTATCCCAACCTCATATCTCGTTCATACTTATTCAGTCAAAAAGTACACAGTTTTATGGCATCTGAATGCATACCTCTGATATCTTATTTGGCCACGGAAGAGTAGGCATATTAAAATCACAACAACTGCTGATTCCACACAGACAGTTACACTTATTTTAGGGGTAAGTGGCTTGTAATGTACAGCTAGTGACTTGCTGAGTTGTACATCCTAAACCTAACAATGTGTCCATATCTTAACTGTACAACAAGTGGATTATTACTGCACCTACCTACAGTCAGCTCCTAAATGGGCTCAGCTCCATATCTTCCTGGAGTCCTGTAAAATCATCATCCAAATTGTTGGGGTAATTCATAAGTCCCAGGAAAAAAGGAGGACTAGATCACTGGGCCAAGCTGAGATCTTTCTATGGTTTGTCATGTGTACGTGATTATTCTCACTTGTTTACAGGCTCTCCCTCTCTACCAGATAAGTACCGCCACACTCGGGAACTGATGATGCTGCTGCCAACCCACCGGGACCGACCAAGCAGTGCCATGTATCCTGCAGCTATCATGGAAAATGGACAGGTAATAGACTTACTATTCTTTCCTAGTACAGCAGCTGTGGCATTTGTGTATTTGTGATTAGCATATAGATCCACTCTTGTCATTTGTAATTATCTTCACTTCTTCCCTTTTTACCTTCCCCTGCATCCAGAAACCACTGACTTAACTACATTTACAGAGTGGCTCATCAGATTGTGCAGAGATTTTTATGTTTGTCTCTCTCCTCCTTTCAGACCACTATTTTTGATACAGTAAAATCAGCATCGTACTAGTATGTTGCAATTATGGGTCCTCATTGTGGGGATGGGGTCTTCTTACTTTAAACCTGACCAGCAAACGCTGACCCATCATAAACTATCACATGACTTGACTTTGTACATGGAGCCTAGAGCATGGGATGGGCATAATTTTAGAAATAGAAATAAATGAATCAACTTTATAAATGCCACCACAATTGATAAATGAAATATAGGACCCAGTCTCCCAGAATCAAAGACTAATTAATTCATGATTCAAAACCCAGAACTCTTCAAAGCAAAAAAAACCTTCAAAACACTACCATCATCCCGCATCTCATGAAAACCATCCAGAAAGGGCTGGGAGCACAGCTGAGCCTGGCAGCATGATATGAAGGTCAAAAAATCAAATCTCTCAAATGATGGGGGACGCAACTTCCATAGTTAATTCACCTTACTGAGAACAACCCATCCCTTCAGAAATAAATCTAGGGAGCAATGAGGTTGGTTGCATTAGCTGATCTTGGCTGCCGTGGAATATACCAGGGCCATGGAGGTCAAGAAGTGGTTTCTGGAGTAACCAGAACCCAACCCCTATGAGGCTTTAAGAGTTAAAATTTCCAGGGACATTTAACCAATAAATGGCTAAAATGGTTTCTAATAAGGCAGTGCCTCCAAACAGTCTCCCATCTGCCCCTTGCCTACTGACATTCATGTGAAAGCTCAGAGGCTAGAGCTTTCCATGGATTTTTATCTTGGGCTCTTCAGCTATCACAGGGTTCTGTATTGGCAAATCTGTAACTGTTTTCACATTTCTATGCTGTCTCCCCTCATCTTTAGCCTCCAAATTTTCAGCGCGCCTTGATCCAGCAAGTGGTTGGACCATGCAAACCTTGCAGTGATCCCAATCTATCTGTTGCTGAGAAAGGTATTCCTTTTCTTAATTATGTTCTTGCATCTTGTAGTACTGTTACTCTGTTCATGCTTGTACATCTATGAACTTCCACCTCTGTACATTCTGTCACACTCTTAGGCTGAGAATTTCACTAAACTGAGAGCTTCTGCCAGCCTAAAGACAGCTAAGCTGATGCTTTAGATCTACAAAGAGATGCACAAGTGCCTCCACTAAAGAAGCTCTTTACCATTTGTTAATGACAATGGGCCAAATCCTGCAGTCCTGACACAAACTCCCACTGAGTTCAGTGGGAGCTTTGCCTGAGTAAAGGCTGAAGGAGTTGGCCCAAAGAAAATACTTATGTGTATTGAGCTTTTTTTCTTCAAAAGATTCTCCAAATTACCCTGTGAGGTAGCTTTTGACATTTCATCCTCATTAGTAGAGACGAACATTTTGTTAAATCAAGTTGTCATGGTTTTTTTAAGTTACAAACATGAATCCCTGTTGGCAAAAACAAATGCCTCATGCACATATCAAGGTCAGGTGGTTGACTGGTTAGTCTCTTTCAGAAAGTTTTATAATCCTCTGTAGGGGATAATCAGGGAATCCCAGCTCCTGAGCCATGTTGTGAATGTAAATAAATGCAGCTGCAGGCATACGTGCAACCTTTTGAACCATTACCACTGTCTGTAAGTCAAGAGTGCCATTAACCAACTCATTTTTTGTTAATGTTCATGTCCTGTGAATTTGTCCAAGCCCGTCTCCAGTGAGAAGCCCTCTGCACTAATTCTCATTGACAGCAGAGTGACACTAGCTGCTGAAGGGAAAAACTGTTCAGCTATAGCTTCCTGTGACAAAGCTCTGTCCTTGCCTCCGTGGGTCCCGCGTTTCCTGGCAGATTTCGCTAGCTTCAGAGGCTCACTGTGACCTTGCACGTAACCCTTCTCCCTCTAGAGACAAGGGTCACAGTCTACTGAGCCATTTTCATCAAAAGCCAGCGAGGGAGGTGAGGAGAAGTTATCCTTCCTTGCACAGCCTCTGTTGTCTCCCAGTTTCAGTGATTAATCAGGGGGCAAAGGTGGGGGGGAAGCCCGGGCCCACCCTCTACTCTGGGCTCCAGCCCAGGGACCTTAATAGTATCAGCTATGGTAGCTGACCTTTTAGAAACATGACATTTACAATTCCCTGGGCTCCTTCCAGCACAGCAGCCCTCACTTCCTCAAGCTTCACTTCACCCTTACCTCAGGGCCTCCTTCCTTGTGCCTGATATGGTGTGTACTACTCAGCCTCTCCAACAGCACAACTTCCTCCTACGGCTCCTGACATGCACACCCACCTGACTGGCTGGGAGGCTTTTAACTACTTTCAGCCAGCCCCTGATTGGCTTCAGGTGTCCCAATCTAGCCTTCTCCCTGCCTTCTGGAAAGTTTTTAATTGGCCCCAGGTGTCTTAATTGACCTGAAGCAGCTGCCATTTCACTTAACCTGGTACGAGGGATTTGTTTAGCCTGGAGCTAATATATCTGTCTCCCACTACTTTTCTATAGTCATCTGGCCTTGCCCCATCACACTTCCCTACTGCTGAACTTGACCACCAAGTGCACTCGGCTCCACCAGATGGTTTGGCTGCCTAGGTCAATAGTAGCTTCCATGGTAATTTCCTCCCTGGAGCATAGCTGGATAAAGTATTGGTTCCAACAGGCAGAAACCAGGCTCTGAACCATCCATCAACAGGATCATGTACAGTAGTTCTAGGCACTGATATGGGCTGAGGAGCAGATCCACGTAGTGTAATGGGCTAGTGGACTAGATTTACATCTGTTTTTCAGATTCCCTCTGATCAGTGCTATTGATTTCTCCCTTTTAATAAAAGTGCCTCAAGGAAAGGAAAAGAAATAAACTCTACTTTAATGCTTGTGGTTATCATACTAGTACAGAATATTAGTATGAATGTCAATTTTAGTCCCATCAGGGAAAGATTACTGTTGATCAGTAAAACATTGTGTAGGTTCAACATTTGACTTTTGCTCTGTACTCTCAAGAAGCAACATTGTTGCTTGGTAACCATTTTGTGGCACACAACTGTTGCATATTATTTTTAATGGTGGCACTACGGTATCCATTTCAAGAGTCTGATTTGTCTTGCGCGCCCCCAAGTTTCACCGCTCTTAAAAACTACTTGCTTACTAAATCAGACATAAAAATACAAGTGCAAGCACACTATTACAGAAAAATTGCTGACTTTTTCATTTTTGCCATATAATTATAAAATAAATGAATTTGAATATAAATATTGTACTTACATTTCAGTGTATAGTATACAGAGCAGTATAAACAAATCATTGTATGAAATTTTAGTTTGCACTGACTTTTTATGTAACCTGTTGTAAAGCTAGGCAAATATCTAGATGAGTTGATGTACCCCTGGAAGATCTCTGAGTACTCTCAGGGGTATGTGTACCTCTGGTTGAGAACCACTGCCCTATACTATAGAGCACCAAACTGGTAAAAATACCTATGGCTGGTCTTGGTGGTGAAGAGCCAGCATAGAGGTTCTTATTCAACTCCCTTTTCCTGTTGCCAATGTAGCAGAGAAAAGGACACAGCTGCGATGACCCTGCACTACGCCAATCCCTGGCTGTGTTTTTGGCCACTGGGGCTGTCATAAACATACAGCTAAGGGTAGCCTAGAATTCCTCCTTACCTGTAACGGGTTAATAAGCTCAGATAACCGGGTTAGCACCTGACCAACAGAACCAATGGGGAAAGAAGATACTTTCAAATCTTGTGGGGGGGAAGGGTTTTTTGTGCTCTTTGTGTGTGTTCTGTTTCGGGACTGAGAGGGACCAGACAGAAATCCATGTTCTCCAACCTATCCTAATCCAAGTCTCCAATATTGCAACCAGTATAGGTAAACCAGGCAAGGTGGATTAGTTTATCTTTTGTTTTGCTTGTGAATTTCCCTGTGCTAAGAGGGAGGTTTATTCCTGTTTTCTGTAACTTTAAGGTTTTGCCCAGAGGGGAATCCTCTGTGTTTTGAAACTGAATACCCTGTAAAGTATTTACCATCCTGATTTTACAAAGGTGATTCTTTTACCTTTCCTTTAAATAAAATCCTTCTTTTAAGAACCTGACTGATTTTTCCATTGTTCCAAGACCCAGGGGCTTGGATCTTTGATCATTTTGTAACCAATTGGTTACGATATTATTCTCAAGCCTCCCCAAGAAAGGGGGTGTAAGGGCTTGGGGGGATTGCTGGGGGAAGAGGAACTCCAAGTGATCCTTTTCCCTGGTTCTTTGTTAAATCACTTGGTGGTGGCAGCATTACTTAAACCCAAGGTACAAGGGAGAATTTGTGCCTGGGGAGTTTTTAACCTAAACTGGTAAAAATGATCTTAGGGGGTCTTTCATGCAGGTCCCCACATCTGTACCCTAGAGTTCAGAGTGGGGAGGGAACCCTGATGGGCTATTTGCAGCTGGTATAAACTAGAGCAGTCCTCAGTCTATTCTAACCAGCAGGATTGGGTGAGTGCAGAACTGAACTTGATGCCATCTTTGCACATACTACCCTGACCTGCACTCTGTACTGATCAGGTGCATCCCTGGAGCTGGTCCACCCTCTTTTAGGATTCTCACTCTGTCTCTTCCCCCGTCTCCTTCCACTTTTGGATTGGTGTTTTTAATGCGTGTTTATCTTTACATCTTTCATGTTTGAGGGTCTAATTTTGCAATCATTTTGATTTTATAATTGGCTCATTTTTTTTTCTTGGGAATCCTTTGCTTCCTGCTGAATCAGGAACTAATTAAAAAGCTCCAAGAGCAATATTTAAACAGAATTGTGACACACAGCCTTGGTTGTGGGGTGATCTTTATTCCAATCCACTACCACAGACCTTTAGGGACCATAAAAAACCCTTAAAGCTTGGGAAGTTTTGCCTGTTTATACTAGGGAGCTGAGACTCAGGAGTGAGAATCCTGCAAGATGATGTGTTCAGAGAAGCAGATTTACAAGGTAAGTAATATTTGCTCATGCAGTTGAATGGCTGGTGAAATCATGAAGGAAGATTGGAATTTGGTCAGGTGCCTGGGGCTGATACTCATGTGAATAGAGGATATCTTTTGATGGGATGGTCCTCTGAGTAGTAAAATATTTTCCTGGACTGGGGAAAAGATTAGGGAATTTTTAAGCTTCTCCAAGATCACCAACCCTCTTACAGAACATACATGTGTAGTCCAAGGTTAGACATTGATGGATTTGAAGGTAGTTTTAAGAGGATTTGGAGGTAGGTTTAAAAAAAACCCTCACCAAGTACAGAAATATGGAAAATATACAATGCCTGTCATGTTAAGAGTGAAATATTCACAGGTCAGTGACTCCTGGGACTGAAAGGCATTTCTTCCCCTCTCCAAGATACAAGCTGTTTCCTGGGCATATCTCCTCTTCCTACCCCATCCCCCTCCCTCAGCCACCATTAACTTTAGTTAAGTTTAAGGCCTATAAAATATTCTAGGCTAGCTGAGCGTCTCTTTGATTATTTTTTGCCGGTGGAGGCCCTTAGCATCTACTACTTTCATCCAATTATGTCTCCAAATCAGATGCAGAGGAATGAGGATAAGGTCCCATTAGAAAAAAAAATGTAAAATTCCATTGGCATCTATTGCGTTACAGTCCCTGTTGCATTTTCCACTTGCTACTTGGCATTAGTAGCCACGAGATGGACTCACTGCTATATCATCAGCTTTTTGTAACCCCACATGTATTCGCATCTTCTACTGTCAGACATATTGTTAGAACACGTATTTTCTGTCACTCAGAGCCTGCAAGTAAGGGCTAATATTTTTAATCAAAACTAGTTTCAGTGTCTTTGTTAGGCTCTCCAAATCATTTTGATTCCCCCTTCAGATATTAAACAATTTTAGAATAACCAACACAGCAGTAAATAGATAAAGTCGCTGTTACGGCACATTGATTAGTATATTGGCTGCTTCTTCTGATCAAGAAAGTGGTGCAGTGAGTCTGAAAGCAAAAAGGGTGTATTTTCTTTAATAATGAGAGTTCACATCTTTCCAGACATTTCAAATGTCACTCAGTGTAGAAGGAACAAGCTATTGCTTCTCAGATCTGAATGTATTACTTTAGGTTTCTCTGCCTGATTCTTTTCCATGCAAAACTGAAGGCATTTAGAGATCGTAACCAGTATTTATTATATGATTGTGAAGACAGGAAAGCTTTCTTGTCTTCTTTGGCTAAAGAAAATCAGGTCTTCTGATGGTAATTCTGAAATAGGGTTTTCTGATTCCTTATAACCACATTTTGAAAAATAGTGATCATAGCTAGTGATTAATTCTTTGCCTAGTAAATTATGCCATTAAAGGTAATGTTTTTGTTGCATTATGTTTAGATATGATCAGCTTAGTCATCCTCCACCTAGCCATTATGGTGCAGTAACAGGTTTTGATGTGTTTACTGAGGTTTCTGCCACTTAAGCTTGTATTCTACTTCTCTTTACCCTTACGTTTAAAATAATCACCTTTCTGTAGATTGCAGCCTCCTAATTCACTCTGGCCTTGGAGTCTGGCCCATCCTTGCAGCCAGAGAGCACACAGCTTCTCTTATGCTTGCTGCCTTCAGGTCCACCTTATGGTCAGGTACTACATCAAATGGCAAGGAGCCAGATCCACATACTCAGTTGAGGAATGGAGAAATGCCATTGCCTCCATCCCCAAGAAAAACTTGTAATGCAATGTTACCCAAGTTCAATCTGTTTCCATCCTTCAGCTGTGCCAGCAGCGCCCAGCAGCTGGAGCCTAGACAGCGGAACCAGAGAGGCCCTGCCATTCCTGTCTGCCCACGTTGGGAGCATCTTGGCCCCACCAGTACCGCCCCGAAGCCTACCCCATGGTAAGGAAATCCCCAGGAGGTCCACTTGATACGTCCTGTGCTCATACACAGATAAACCTAGGTCACAAGAAAGCCAACATTGACTTGTATGAGCCTTTTGTAAGGAGTGCAGGAAGAGAAGGCTATTTGGTCTGCTTGGTTGACATTAGATAACACTTAAAATTTCATCAGCTGCAGCAATAAGGTCGTAAGTTTTGGGACTAGAATTAGGTTTATGAGTAGTGTAAGCTGTCTTGGCTTCTTGTTGGTAACTATCCTCAGCAGTAGCTTAAGGCTGTCAAGATATTAATTGTGTTTCCAGACATTCGGCATTTGAGAGCCTGCTGCCTTGCCATGAAATCCTTGATAACAGCGGTGGGTAGAATTCTGTTGTTGCTACTGAACTCCTCATTTGCACTTTGTAACAGATACACTTTGGGTTACCCATTACAAGGATTGCTTTACAAGATATATGGTAAGCTTTGGACTGGAAATGGGACTATCGGCAGTTGGACCTGGTTACCTGATGTTACAGAGGACTAGAACAATGAATTCTTACTGCCTTGAGGTTGTACAGATCTGTGAGCCCCCAGCTACAATTCTTTATTAGTATTTTATTCCTTGTCTCATTTCAGGTCACTACTCACTGCACTTTGATGCCTTCCACCACCAGCTCAGTGATGCTCCTCCAGCACTGCCAGCTCGGACATTGCGCAAGGTAAAATGACCTCTCAAGGTTGCAGGACACAGCATCCAGCTAATTTGGTCATTAGCAGTTATGATCAATTCCAGAATCTCCAGCTCTCGTATACTTTCTCCAGCCTGCCTTATTCCCGTTTTGTCTGAGCAGTAGAAAATACATCATCTATTTCTAAGAAACAGAAATTCAGACTGAAGGCTGACATGGTGATTGTCTACACCAAGATTTCCATTAAATGGACAGTTTGCTGCTGTTTCAGTAATCAAGTAGCCCATAGATATGTTTGTGCTCTCTTTTGCCCATAGGAGGCTTACCCTCTTTTACTATATATATGTATTTTCGATCCAAGAACACAATCTTTTGAATAGCCAGTTCTAATCACAGTTGGGACTCTCATGCCCCTCACATAGGGATTTTTGAGAGAGGTTGAAGGCAGACTAGCAGCATTTTTATCTTTTTGGCCTACTATCCCTTTTGATTCAAATTGATACAGAAATGGGGGGATAAATTGTTTAGTTGTCAGCTCTCTTTAGATTGCCCTCCAGAACAAAACAGAATATCAGTTAGTGATTTGGCAGGTCATCTTTTCTCTTCTTAAAGTAGATGCTTTCCACTCTGTGCCTCAAGAGGCAAGGGTTAGTTACTCTTTCCTGATACATACAGAAAAAAAAAGGGTCTATGACCTCATCTGGAACTCATTGTTTTGAATGAAAACAGTAAAACTAAAGCTTAGCCTGCTGTCTCTCCAATCAGTCCTTTTCATCAAATAATAAAAACCTCTAGAATCAATCTGCCAAAGAGAGTGTTATTTATTAGAGAGCAAACAAATTGCTAAGGGTGTTCATTCATTGCTATTCCCTTTAGGGCCAGATTTTCAAACATGCACACAACAGGTGCACCTGCATGTATGTGCTGGCAAATGAATCAGTTGGGCCAATATACATCAGTAGGCTGTATACTGATGCTTTCTAAAACTTGTCTCTCTCTGTGTGCTGCTTCCAGCAGAGCAGTAAACTGAAATTAACAAGATTTGATGAATGCTTTAGAAATTGCTCCCCCTTTGTTCTTTTTCCTTACTCCCTGCTCAGTGTGCATCAGCAGTGGAGTAGAGAGAGGAGCAGAATAGGTGATTGCAAGTGTGAAATTAACAAAACTCTCTGACATTTACTGCTATTAAGCTTCAGCTAACTTTTTACTTTTACTTCATCTCTGAGGAGCCAGGCAGCAGAGCAGCATGCAGGCTGGGAGGAGAAGCAGTAAAGGGAAGAGAAGAAGAGGGGAATAAAGTAGCACAGAGTACCTGGAAAAGAAGCAGAGGGAGAAGGGAAAGAGAAATGAGAGTATAAAGTCACAGACCAAAAATCCTTATGGCTGTGGAAGGTCCTGCTTGGGTGGAGCTACTTCCTCATAGCCTCAGAGAAGATTGGGGACAGGGCTGGATAGCCGCAGATCCACTTGCAAAACTGATTGATTCCCCATGAGACCCCATTGGACCTCACTTGCAAACAGTTTGGTTTCCAGGACTGGGAGATGGGGAGAGGACTGGACATGGAGAATAGAGAAACAACAGGAAAAATATAGACATAACCTCAGAAAAAAGACAGCTGAGAAAGATTAGAGAGAGAGGGAAAAGGAGAGAGAGGAGAGAAGAGAAAATTGGAAACTACAGAAATAAGATAAATGTGGAGATGCCCACAATGAGAGCTACAGGAATTGGGGGGAGACAGCATGCATTAGGCAGGGCAAGGATACACAGTGTGACATTAAATCTTTTAAAATAAAAAGACAAAAGGAAGCTAGTTAATATGTACTCTTGAAAGGAAAGGAAAGGAAATAGCTACTGAAACAATTTTAATAAATAACAATTACTAACTTCTAAATAGCAAAACTACTGAAAAAATAAATCAATGTATAAAAACTTGTAACACATTTTAATGTTTTCACTGTAATATTTGTGTTGCAAGATTTTACATAAATACCCTGATATTTACGGAATGTAGGAGATCCTAGCAAGGCAGGTGTGGTGAATGGAAGATGCTGGGATATAGGACAGGTTAAATAGGATTGGAGAAGAGGGTGTCACCACCATGACTGCTAGTTTTTTACTGTTTGATGATGCATCCAGGAAAAACACATTTGCCTGTACAAACAGGTATTTGTACATGGAAATCAGGTTGTGGGTGTACAAATGGCTCAGATTTCTTATTTTCTTAAATACAAAAGTAATTAGGCAGTAATTAATGAGCTGTAAACAATGAAACATGGCCACTGAGATGCAAAATTGCCTAATCACAGATTTTAACATGTGTTTTTCTTTAAACAGTCTCCTCTTCATCCAATTCCTGCATCACCCACAAGTCCCCAGTCTGGCCTGGATGGAAGTAACTCCACTCTGTCAGGCAGTGCCAGCAGTGGTGTGTCCTCCTTAAGTGAGAGTAACTTTGGACACTCATCTGAGCCCCCTCCTCGCACAGACACCATGGATTCTGTCCCTAGCCAGGCCTGGAATACTGAAGACGACTTAGAGACACCCTACCTCCCTGTCAGGTACAGTCTCTCTGAACCTGAAGTTCTGGAGTCACTCAAGTCCCAGCCATGTCGAAGTCACTCTGCTCCATCTGGAGTCATTCCTCAGGACACTATGGACCCTCCAGCTCTCCCCCCAAAACCATATCATGCTCGGCTCCCAAACATGGAGAATGAAGAGGAAATGATGCTGATGATGGAAGAGGAAGACAAACACCGGCCACTGCATCGCAAAATCTCCCAACCAGCTAGTGGTGGAAAGGAGGAGCAGGCCAGGGTAGCATGGGAGCATGGCATCAGTGAGCAGTAAGCCGGACTGCCTGGAAAGATGCTTGTGTAGTAATTCCAGGTGTGACCAGAAGAAAGATGTAAAAGTTTAGGACTCAGAGGAGAGAACAGTAATCCAATTCTTTACTTTCTACTGCCATGAGTTAATGTCTGGAGCCCATACAAAGTTTGGGCTGGCATGTGAGGTTGCTGCTTTCCTTTTTATTGTATTTTATACGTTTTGGTTTTATGTTATTTTTAATTATTATTTTTTGTGTGCAGTGGGTGCTTTATTCCTTCTGCAGTTTATCAGACCACACAAAGTGGCATGTAAGTTGTTAGCCATAGAGACTTGCAGAAACTGAAAAGAATTGAAATATTGAAGGGGGGATGTGGCTAATTGTTTTAAAAAGCTTTCCTCCCAGTTTTGAGATGCACACAAGTAGAAGCAGTTGCACTAGGGACATGTTTCTTTGCTGCATAGAAGTGAAAGCTCATTGCTGAATTCAGGGATTCCATGAACTGTCAGGCTGGAAGGTGCATTCTCTGCAGGCAATGGAAACTCGGCTGTTCTATGAAGAAACTGGCTTTTCCATGTTTGTGACCATAAACAGCTTTACAGTAGTCTCCTGCATTGACTCAGTTGTGATGAAATGATCTAACCAGTGCTGACAGGCTTCCATATTGATTTTTGAGGTATCATTTTAAACAAACTCTGCCTCCTTTGGTTGTTCATGGACATGTACTTGGTTTTTCATGTTTTTGTTCCTTAATTTCATTTTTTTTCCTGGGTAAGCCAGCTGCTTTTCCACTGGAGTCATAGTCCATATCCACCTTTACTGCAGGGGAAGAGAGGGTTATGTAGCCTTTAGGGCTGCAACCTAATTCTGAGCCTTTTCTCATGCTTAGCTCTGGGCCAGTGGTTGTCACCAGCACTTTTATTCCAGTCAAGGAACCAGCTGAGTGGCTCATGCAACAACTGCTTGATAACTCAGCAAGTGAGAAGAGAAGGCTTGAATACATCATATCCAGTCCTTGCTTCAGGACTGAAAGTCTGCACAATCCACAACAACATCCATTAACTGTGTTTGTTACTGTAATATCCTCTGTTCCCTTCTGATACATTTTGCTGCTGCTGCTACACAATGCCTCCATCTCTCCCTTCAGATAGGAAACCCTGTGAGCTGCAAGAAATGCCCAGTGTGTAGTGTGCACTCCAGCTTCAGGGATTTTAAAGATTAACTGTAAGAGGGAAGGGGGGAGATGTTTATTCCCTTTTTTGCTTCTTTATGGTGTGTAAAGAAGACTTGAAAAGTTTTTCTTTTTATTTTAAGGGTTTTTTTCCCTCTTTGTTTTTTACATTGCACAAATATCCAATCTGGACTTCCCTTTTTTGCTGACAGACTGTAGAATGAAGAACTGTAGAATTCAGTGCAATTATGATGTGACACAAAGCAAGAGATTGAGACCAGAGCAGTGGAGTGGGGAAGGGAATTTTAGTCAGGCTGTTCTAAGTTCTAGGGTTTTTTGTTTTCTTTGTTTAACACCTGCTTAGTACCTGACAAATGGGAGAAGAACTTTGTTGGTGAAAGATCCACTAAAACTGCCATTTTATTTGAGAGCTGAGAAATTTCCAATTTTTCAAGTCCTTTGAGAAATCTTCCAGCAAAAATAGGGAAGAAAATATCAAGTATTTTATATTCATGATATTTATAAGATAAATAAGCAAAAAATAAAACCCCTTATTTCAGCCATTCTTTATAATTTTATAATAATCCGTAGTACTTGTACAGCACTTTTCATCTGTAGATTGCAAAGCACATTCCAGACTAGGATCATAAGTAACAATGCCCCTCCTCTTTACAGTTGGAAGAACTGAAGCACAGAGAAGTTAAGGGATTTGCCCAATACTACACAAATTAGTGGCAGAAATGGGAACAGAACCAAGGTATCCAGACTCCCAATTCTGTGCCCCATCCATGCTGTTTCCTATATATCATAAACATTATAAAGAAGCAAAAAAGGAAACATTTCCCTTTGCAAGTCACCTTTAGCACTACCTCTATACAAAGTGATAGGACAAATATACCATTTCCAAATTCTCCTGAAAATGATAATCTGTATCAAGTTTGGACTCAGGTGGCCATTGTATAGAGGTGGGTGTTGAGATTATTCATTTATTCTTTCTTAAGCTCTAGCCCATGCAAAAGAAATATTCTTCTGTTTTCTTCATTGGCCTGCCTGGCTAGAAGAAGATCTATCCCGTTTCCTTTACTTTTGCTAGAGCAGGACACCTGGAATCATTGTATCCTTCACCATTGAAACACAGGTGTTAAAATCTGATCCACAATGGGCATTTCATCTCTTGCATAAATGCCAGGGCAGGTCTGAGTAGAAATGAAAAATGGTGAAGCTCTTAAGAGCCAGAGTCTCAGCTGGTGTAAATCAGGGTAGCTCCATTGAAATGAATGGAATATTCCGATCTACACCATCTGAGAATCTGGCCCAGGATCTTCATATGAAACTTTATTAGAACAAGACGCTTGTTTTCCTTTTTTGGTAGAAGGGTTAAACATTATTGTATCTGGAAATGTATTAAGCTCTCCTTTAGAGCAAAAAATAAGATGTCTGCGCATAAAGCTTTGTGTGTAAATTGGAGTTAACATTCGAGTGAGTCTAAACATCCAGCCAGTGTGACTGAGTAGAGCTAACTGCTAACCAGAGTTCTAAGGGACTTCCTAATGCATATCATGCTGCACTGATTAGAAGGACAGTGTCCGGCATGGAGATGCCCAGCTTTGATGTGTGATTTTATTTTATTTTTTGGTAAAGGCTTTTTCTAAAAGTTAGATGATCAGTTAGCTTATATAAACAAATGTCAGCCAATTTTACAGCAGGTCCATAGCCACCAAGTTTCATGAAGGAGCAAATTCAATTAACACAAACATATTAGATTTGAGTCTCCAAGGAATTATTCAGAACCATGGTCAAATTTTTGCAAAATACTTTTTATTCTTTTTAAATGCCTAATTTCAGAGGGCAGTGGCGATTGTGGTGGGGTGGAAAGAGAAGGAGGTGGGGGAGATTCTATTATAATTAAGATCTGGTGAGTGTGACACTCATACTACTCTCTGGGGCAAGTATGCTTGGCCAATAGCAGCATGAAAATTAAACCCAAATTAAGCCCTGGGATAAGTGGGCACAACTACATTTTCTGAGTTAGGGCTGAATTTGGCTACCAGGGTTTGTTTATTGTGCTCTGTGTAACTATAGTAAATAGAGATAATTTATAAGGAACATGGTCATTCCATACTCATGTAACAAGTTTGAAATTGAAAATGCTTCTTTTGGGTTCTTGGGCCACCACTTCTCTGCTGAAAGCCTGGGCTATTAAATTTTCCACCACTGGTGTTTACACCCTCTGTCTGGAGGAAAAGGAAAGGGCAGAGGCAATGATGGAAACAAAGCAATGAGAAGAATTGCATTAATCTGCCAGTTAGTTGCTTATTGATTGGAAGAATGTTTTGGTTGTGTTGCCAGGTGCAAGACCACGGGATTTTTTCCTCTTTTTGTTTGTTTGTTTTTGTTTTGTTTAACCTTTATTTCCCTCTTTGGGTGGGGAAGGGGTTATTACATATCTGTTGGGGGAGAGAAGGCAGCCAAATTGGAAAGGCTGTAGAGCAGAAGGAGAAAAAAAAGTGTGATATTTAATTTTTCCTTCATGCATTTTTTGTATATATCCCATTTGAATGCTGTGTATTTGTACAGGAAATTGAGCAAAAAATGTATAGATTGTGCTGTCTGACTGGTACTCTGCCCTGTAAATGTGTTTTTAACCTCTGGCATTCTGTGCTTATTTAAAAAAGGCAAAAACCTCTAACCACTTCTCTTTTGTGTATTCATGTTTAAAAAAAAATCAATAAAAGCTCTCTTAACTATAATGGAAAGCAAACATAAAAGAAAAAAAAGAATTTGAACAAGTGTCCTAAAGGTATTTCATTGTATATATTGTGATAGCATGTTTCCAGAACCAACAAATAAGTGATGTGAATTTTAGATGTAAATAGCTGCTGGGTTTTTTTCCTTCCCCATTCACTCGACTGCTGTGATGTGGAATTAAAGATTAATACCTGATATTAAAACATTGGGTTAATGTGTATTCATTATGGTCTTGCTGAGAAGGTTGTCCAGATGCTGCTCCTGGTGTTCGCAGGGTCTGTGTGTGCTAGAGACAGAAACAGATAGTGTATTTTTAATCCTGTTTATCTTGCTCTACCTTCTTCTTGCAGGTGGAATCAAAATCCACAACAAAGAAACCAGACACAACCCAGCATTTTGAGGGTGGGAAACTACTGAGGAGTCAAAAGGAAATCCAGGAACATTACATGGGGAGAGGGAACTGATTCCAAACTGCCTCCCTAATTGGATAATTGCTGCTGTTTGAATTAAGAAGACAGTTGTTGTTTTTTAAAATTTAAATCACCTAGTGCCAGGATGTCGGATCCAGCCAGATAGTTGTGTTTATGTGGCCAGCACAATATAATCAGATTGTGCATAACCTGATCTTTTTGTTTGTTTGTTTAAGTAAGTTTCTAGCCCTCATGGTCATGAGCAAGACCTTCCAATTGTCAAATGAGTGTAACTGATGTAATGCTCTCTGGCCAAGCCTGTGGACAACCTAAAAAAATTACTCAGAAGTGTGAAATAGATTGTCTCCCATTAATCTCATTGGAATGTCAACTTTAAAACAGAGAGATGGCATTTGAGTGTCAACTTTATGCATTTAATTACTAATTCATTAGCAGTGTGACAAAGCTCTGTCCTTGCCTCCATGGGTCCCGCATTTCCTGGCGGATTTCGCTAGCCTCAGAGGCTCACTGTGACCTTGCACGTAACCCTTCTCCCTCTAGGGACAAAGGTCACAGTCTACTGAGCCATTTTCATCATAAGCCAGCGAGGGAGGTGAGGAGAAGTTATCATTCCTTGCACAGTCTCTGTTGTCTCCCAGTCTCAGTGATTAAACAGGGGGCAAAGGTGATGGAGAGCCCGGGCCCACCCTCTACTCCGAGCTCCAGCCCAGGGATCCTAATAGTATCAGCTATGGTAGCTGACCTTTTAGAAATATGACATTTACAATTCCCTGGGCTACTTCCCCCACAGCAGACCTCACTTCCTCAAGCTCCACTTCACCCTTACCTCAGGGCCTGCTTCCTTGTGCCTGATATGGTGTGTACTGCTCAGCCTCTCCAACAGCCCAACTTCCTCCTATGGCTCCTGACATGCACCCCCACCTGACTAACTGGGAGGCTTTTAACTAGTTTCAGCCAGCTGCTGATTGACTTCAGGTGTCCCAATCAACCTAGCCTTCTCCCTGCCTTCTGGAAACTTCTTAATTGGCCCCAGGTATCTTAATTGACCTGAAGCAGCTGCCATTTCACTTATCCTGGTACCAGGGATTTGTTTAGCCTGGAGCAAATCTCTCTCTCTCCCCCACTGCTCTCCCATAGCCTTCTAGCTTGGAGGGAGGTGGGAAGCTGCTACTCCTGCTGCTAGGCCCTAAGCTCTCCCTGCTGCTCCAGCTGCTCCCTTGGCTGGGCCAGACACCACCCCTCCGGTTCTCTGCTACCTGGTTGCTGGACCCCCCACTCTCGGGTGCTGCTGCTCCAACTACAGCCCCGAGGCGGGGGGGGCTGCTAGCCCACTCCCCAGAGAGGAGGAGTGAGGGACCCCAACCATTGCTGTTGTGGATACAACCACCATCACCACCACCTGAGAGGGGTCCTTTCTGCCTGCCTGGATCACCACCTGGAGTTCCTGGAGCTGCTGCTGCTGTGGAGTCTGTTGCCTGGAGATGCTGAATCATAGAATCATAGAATATCAGGGTTGGAAGGGACCCCAGAAGGTCATCTAGTCCAACCCCCTGCTCAAAGCAGGACCAAGTCCCAGTTAAATCATCCTAGCCAGGGCTTTGTCAAGCCTGACCTTAAAAACCTCTAAGGAAGGAGATTCTACCACCTCCCTAGGTAACACATTCCAGTGTTTCACCACCCTCTTAGTGAAAAAGTTTTTCCTAATATCCAATCTAAACCTCCCCCATTGCAACTTGAGACCATTACTCCTCGTTCTGTCATCTGCTACCATTGAGAACAGTCTAGAGCCATCCTCTTTGAAACCCCCTTTCAGGTAGTTGAAAGCAGCTATCAAATCCCCCCTCATTCTTCTCTTCTGCAGACTAAACAATCCCAGCTCCCTCAGCCTCTCCTCATAAGTCATGTGCTCTAGACCCCTAATCATTTTTGTTGCCCTTCGCTGTACTCTTTCCAATTTATCCACATCCTTCTTGTAGTGTGGGGCCCAAAACTGGACACAGTACTCCAGATGAGGCCTCACCAGTGTCGAATAGAGGGGAACGATCACGTCCCTCAATCTGCTCGCTATGCCCCTACTTATACATCCCAAAATGCCATTGGCCTTCTTGGCAACAAGGGCACACTGCTGACTCATATCCAGCTTCTCGTCCACTGTCACCCCTAGGTCCTTTTCCGCAGAACTGCTGCCGAGCCATTCGGTCCCTAGTCTGTAGCGGTGCATTGGATTCTTCCATCCTAAGTGCAGGACCCTGCACTTATCCTTATTGAAGCCCTGAGGAGGAGAAGAGGACCATCTGCCAGTGGGGCAGCACCTAGAGACTTTGCAGACCACCGTGGAGGGGGCCCTAAGACTGAGTAATTTTCAAACTGTGCTCTTGTGGTGGGGGTTTTGACTGTGTTTGTAGGGACACAGGGGGTGTGGCATGGAGCTGTCCCCCGATCCATCTGTGTGTCCCCCCCAACCCCCACCACTACTACCACCACCGCTGCCCCCTCCACCACCCCCACTGGCTGCATACCATCTGCCTCAGCTCCTGCCTCTGGACTTAGCTGCTTGCTTGGCTTACCACACCCTATTTCCACCCTTTGGGCCAGAAGCAGCAGCCAGCTTAAAAAAGACTTGTGCAAGTGCACGTGGGCACATGTGCCCCCCCCGGACTGCCTACCCCCCAGCTTTGCACTTTACTACCTGCCCCATTTGCCACTTGTAGCTTTGCCCCCTCTTTTGCCTGGTGACTTCTGGGTACTCTTCTGGCTCTGTCAATCTGTTTCTTCACTTCAGCAGGTGGGTATTGTAGTTGTAGGAATGCATGATGGAGATCTTGTAGGTGTTTGTCTCTTTCTGAGGGGTTGGAGCAAATGCGGTTATATCGCAGAGCTTGGCTGTAGACAATGGATCGAGTGGTATGATCTGGATGAAAGCTAGAGGCATGTAAGTAGGAATAGTGGTCAGTAGGTTTCTGATATAGGGTGGTGTTTATGTGACCATCGCTTATTAGCACCGTAGTGTCCAGGAAGTGGATCTCTTGTGTGGACTGGTCCAGGCTGAGGTTGATGGTGGGATGGAAATTGTTGAAATCATGGTGGAATTCCTCAAGGGCTTCTTTTCCATGGGTCCAGATGATGAAGATGTCATCAATGTAGCGCAAGTAGAGTAGGGGCATTAGGGGACGAGAGCTGGTTGTTGAGCCAGAAGAGTACCCAGAAGTCACCTACTACAGGACAGGCCCAACAAAGAAAATAACAGAACGCCACTAGCCATCACCTTCAGCCCCCAACTAAAACCTCTCCAATGCATCATCAGGGATCTACAACCTATCCTGAAGGATGACCCATCACTCTCACAGATCTTGGGAGACAGGCCAGTCCTTGATTACAAACAGCCTCCCAATCTGAAGCAAATACTCACCAGCAACCACACACCACACAACAGAACCACTAACCCAGGAACCTATCCTTGCAACAAAGCCCGTTGCCAACTCTGTCCACATATCTATTCAGGGGATACCATCATAGGGCCTAATCACATCAGCCACACTATCAGAGGCGCGTTCACCTGCGCATCTACCAATGTGATATATGCCATCATGTGCCAGCAATGCCCCTCTGCCATGTACATTGGCCAAACTGGACAGTCTCTACGTAAAAGAATGAATGGACACAAATCAGACGTCAAGAATTATAACGTTCAAAAACCAGTTGGAGAACACTTCAATCTCTCTGGTCACTCGATTACAGACCTAAGAGTGGCTATCCTTCAACAAAAAAGCTTCAAAAACAGACTCCAACGAGAGACTGCTGAATTGGAATTAATTTGCAAACTGGATACAATTAACTTAGGCTTGAATAGAGACTGGGAATGGATGAATCATTACACAAAGTAAAACTATTTCCCCATGTTATTTCTCCCCCCCCACCCCACCCCCCACTGTTCCTCAGATATTCTTGTTAACTGCTGGAATTAGCCTACCTTGCTTGTCACCATGAAAGGTTTTCCTCCTTTCCCCCCCTTGCTGTTGGTGATGGCTTATCTTAAGTGATCACTCTCCTTACAGTGTGTATGATAAACCCATTGTTTCATGTTCTCTGTGTGTGTATATAAATCTCCCCTCTGTTTTTTTCCACCAAATGCATCCGATGAAGTGAGCTGTAGCTCACGAAAGCTTATGCTCTAATAAATTTGTTAAGTCTCTAAGGTGCCACAAGTACTCCTTTTCTTTTTGCGAATACAGACTAACACGGCTGCTACTCTGAAACCTCCTGACCTGGAAACTCTTTTCAATGACCAGGTCCATGGCGGCCACCGAGGGGGCAGATCTTCTCGCAGAGCCCCTGCTACACAACCCCCTGCTCCTTGTGCAGGTGGCGGAGTCCCGCTCGGTGCGCCAGAGTTTGGTCCTGGCAGAAGTCACAAGAGTCAGAGACCTCCGGGACTATGACCGGGGAGACTGGCTGGATCCCCTGACGCTCGCTCAGCGCATGGGTCTCTCCAGACCTTGTACTCCCCGGCGCTTACTTCAGGAGGTGAAGGCCGCTTTGCTGCCCGCTGCTCGGGTTCATCTTGACTGGGTCCTGCACGAGGGCACGCCTCGCCCACCCGCTACCCCAGACCCGCCGGACCTTTTAATTGGACCCCTGCCCCGTGGACCCAATCGATCCCCTCACCCCTTCACTGTAAGCTGGCTATACAAGATGCAGCCAGTCTGCTTTCAAACCGTGCCAGGAAAACATCTCTACACACTCGTGCTCCACACCCTTCACGCCCGCACCCTCGTGTCCCGCCCCGATACAAAATGGCGGGACCTTCTGCCACCTTTGGAGGGTGAGGAGCCCCGGTGGGCCAGCCTATATTCCACCTTAGTCCCAAGGCCCGCCAGGGATGTCAGTTGGCAGCTCCTTCACGGAGCCGTGAGCACGGGCGTGTACTTGGCGTGGTTCACTTCAATCCCAGACACCTGCCCCTTTTGCGGCGTGAGGCATACCCTGGCACATGTATACCTGGAGTGTGCCAGGCTGCAGCCCCTATTCCGGCTCCTCACCAATATTTTATTACGTTTTTGGTTGCACTTCTTCCCTCACCTTCTCATTTAAGCACTCCCTATCCGTGGCCTCACAAAGTCACGGGATCTCCTGGTCAACCTCCTCGTGGCCTTAGCTAAAATGGCCATTTATAAAACCAGAGTGAGGAGGTTGGCCGATGGAGTCTCCTGTGACTGTGGGGCCTATTTCCGATCCTCGGTCCATTCACGTATCCGGGCAGAGTTCCTTTGGGCAGCATCCTCTGACTCCCTTGATGCCTTTGAGGAGTAGTGGGCGCTGTCTGGGGTTCTCTGCTCGGTGTCCCCGTTCAGTTCCCTTCGTTTGACCCTTTGACCACACTCCCATCCCTGTTATTTCATTAGTTGTCCCCCGGAATTTTTTGGCATCTAGGCCCTGTGGATCCCCCTTTTAGGCTGGGGGGGGACCCTTTAGTGGTGGACGGGCTTCGCCCGCCCACTTCCCGGATTCCAGTAAGACTACTTTTCTATAGCCATCTGGCCTTGCTCAGTCACAGCAGATAGAATGGGGAAACAGGTGGGAGTGAAGACCATAAGGAAGTAGGAGATAGGATTTACTGAAGAAAATGAAATCCAAAGAAGATGTATGAATGAAGGGACTATAAGGAAGGAAAACTAACTAAAAGGTGGAAAGGTGGTGTTCCTAGAGGAGAGGGTATTTTTCACTGATGCTGAATGTGACAATAAGGTACTGAACAAATAATAGTATTAACTGCAAGTATAGTCACTAAATAAAGGCCATCCAGGCCCTTATAGACTTGTTGAGCTACAGTCTAGCTACTAGATTGACTCCTGTTCTCAGAGTCCTTAGCTCAAAAAAAAAAAAAAAACCCATGGAGAGATAACAAGGGTTTTGTACTTGTGGGGAATAAATACTTTACTTCAAGAGGCATTTGGCAGCAGACAGTTATATTGATTTGATTGTATCTGATTATTTTAGTTAGTTTTAAATAGATTTTTACTATTCTTCATTAGTATGTGGTATATTTCATTGTGTATTTTTCCCTAGAATGTATATTGAAATCAGTTCCCCCTACCTATGAGACTGGTATCATTATTCCCATTTTACGTATAGGGAAACTGAGGCACAGAAAGGTAAAATTACTTGCACAGTATTATGTAGCAAAGGCAGAACCAGAGTAGAACCCAGAAGCCCTGATTCATTGTTCCTTGCTCTCAGGCCAAAGTAAATGGGCACCGAATAAATAACATATACTGATACAGAATAATAGTTCTGTAAATATTGCTGGGAAGTTGAAACAATGTTTTAAAATGAGTCAGAGAAATGGAGGACTGTTCACTAAGGGTTCCAAGAAAGTGTGGTTATGCCCACGCCGACCAGCCACAGAGACATTACTATACAAGCAATAACATACTTCAAGAAATCAGGATATACAGGAAAAGAAGACCTGGTGTTTAACTTTAGAGGGTGGTTAAGTCACTTGGTCTTCTGCATCGTGTTTCACCATGCATAAAAGGCAATCTGTAACCCAGGTGTAAATGCCTACTATGTTACATGATTGCTTATGTACCCAATTGAAGGCATGCAGATACCATATGAGATGATCAACACCTGGCAGGATTGGGCTATCAGCTTGAGCTGGATGCTATACCAGGCTGCTGAGGGGCTCCTTTGAAAGGTTCAAATGTAAATATAGATGTTATTTATCTTCCAGGTACACATAGACAGAAAATAAGGGCCTCACCTTATTAATATTATGAAAGAGGGAGAATGAAGAGAGTTGCAGCTCCTCTATAGTCCACTGTAAAAGTAAGGAACCTCTGAAGAGAAAGTGAGCTGGAAGCCTGGTAATGTCCAAATCCTCTCTCTAAAGTGAGGACTGTGGATTCCCTTATTCTAGTATGAAAGAAATTAGAAGTTGAAGAACAGCATGAGAGGTTCTATTTCCCATCTTTTGGATGGAGTGTTTCATGCAGTGTGTTCACTCCTTAGCCGTGAGTTACAGAGGAAACTCTTCCCAGCCACAAAACAACAATTGTATATTGTCTTTGCTATGGGGGTGACATTATATAGTAGGGGAAAGCAACCCAGGCAGAAAAGGATGGTTTGATAGTCTAGATGCCTCAACACTAACAAGCTCAGCCTTTGCTTTGGAGAGCTGAGGAGCTCCAGCATATGCTTTTGCTATAATCAGTGAGATGAAAGAAAGCACGTGGATCCTATGGCTTTTCCACAGAAAACCAAAAATGTTAGGCTTTGGACATCTGGGGCCAGATTCCTCATTGGCCCTCTGACCCCTTTGTACCAGCAAGGCTGTAGCAAAGGGGTTGTTTTAGGCAAAACTCCTCTGGGGAATAGCTACTGGTGCACAGGTCCCTGCAATGGTTTCAGAGGTGTGTCCACCAGTTCTGATCCACCTCCACAAAGTTCAGGGCACAAATTGTTCCAGGGAAGAGGTAAGGAAGGAGCATGGCCAGGGCAGAATCTGTATCTCTACAGTAGTCCATAGTGACCATTGCAGTAGGGGCACAAGTTAGATGTAGCCTGCACTGGGGCCCAACACACTCCCACAGTCCTTGAATAGGAGAGCTGCAAGCCTCATCCCCTCTGTTCCCATGTCAGCACAGGGATGAATCTGGTCCCTACAAGGTGCACTGCTAGGTATCAAGCAAGTTACAGTGTCCTGTATGGAAAATGTTATTGGAGTTCATAGGTTCTTTTTCAGTCATACTGCTGGTTTGTGCCTTCAAGGGGCTTGCACTTGCTTCCTCCTTTGGATCTGGCACAGTGGTAAGTACAGCAGCTCTGAATCCACCTACTGGAATGTTTGAAGAGAGCCTTGAATGGAAGCCTACTTAAACCCCCTTATGGACCAGCAGCTAAACCCACACTGGGAGCATCAGGCACTGGGAATTTAGAATATAGTCAATTTTCATCATGGCAAAAGGTAACAGTGGGGTGTCCTGAGGATTCTATACTAGGACCTATGTTGTATAATACATTTATTAATTATCTGGAAAATGGGGTAAAGCAATGAAGTATCAAAATCTGCAGATGACACAAAATTGCTTGAGTGGTCAACACTGGAGAAGACTGAGGAACTTCAGATGGACTTACCCACACAAGGTACATAGACAACATGATGCCAGATAAAATGCAAAGCTGACAAATGCAAAGTAATGCACAGTGGAGGAAATAATCTGAACTACTTGTACAACTTACTAGGATCTAAATTAACTATTAATTCGGGGAAAACACTTGAGCCTCAGTGTGAACATATCTGCTCAATCTGCAGCAGCAGTCAAAACAAACAAAATATTAGGATGTCTGAGG
This sequence comes from Dermochelys coriacea, assembly GCF_009764565.3. Lineage (NCBI taxonomy): Eukaryota > Metazoa > Chordata > Testudines > Dermochelyidae > Dermochelys > Dermochelys coriacea. The sequence continues at coordinate 46,126,250 of NC_050074.1, forward strand.
AAAATTTTTTAGAAAAATGATAAATATTAAATATCATTATATAAGTCAATAATATGCTTTCACCTAGATTGCTGTGTTCAATTCAAGTCATCCCAACTACAAATGATGCAGCATAAGAAGAGGGGGTTCAGAGATGGACAATGCAAATTATTAGAGATATGGAAATGCTCATGATTGAAAAGAATGAGGTTATCTCAAGAGATGAAAAGGAGGACATGATAAATGTTCTAGAGAAGGTAGACTGGGAACTTCTATTCACTCTTATAACACAAAAACTGAGAGCTATTGAATGAAATTGAAATGTGGCAAATTCAAAACTGATGATGGGAAATTATTCTTCACACAACACAATTAGCCTGCGGAACACTGTAGCACATTTCATTACTGTGGCGAAGACCCTAGGATTAAAAAAAAAAGTCAACCTATATATGGTTAACAAGAATATTCAGAGTTGTTATAGCAAATATTAAAAGAATAAACAATAGTTTGGGAAGGAAAATAAACATACTTTAGGGCACAAGCAAATCTCTAATTATTGGGGGGGGGGGGTTAAAAGGAGAATCTCAGGGCAAGTTATCCCATAACTGCCTATTGAAGGGTTTCTTGCACCTTCCTCTGAAGCATCTGGTGCTGGACACTGTCTGTAACAGAATACAGGCTAGATGAACTCTTGATGAGATCCAGAGTGGCAATTCCTGTGTTCTAAAGGAGAGAGAGAGAGAGAGAGAAAGAAATACCAGGAGAAAAAGCTGGAGGTTTTGGATTCACAACCAAGCAAACGAAATGCAACACAGGGCTGCTGTTTGTTTAAATTAATGTCAGATACACCTTAAACTTCCATTTGGTGGTGATGAAGTACCTCCCTACAGTCGAATTACTATAATTAGTTGTTTGTTTTCAGTATTCATGCATCTACAAAAGGCAAGGGGTAGTGGGGGAAGAAAAATTAGTGAAGCAAATCTATAACACTGCACATAGATCAAACAACAGACTTACTGCAAAATCAATACATCCAATATAGCAACTCTGAACATGTATTTTGTAATAAAATAAGAATGGGGCCACTTCTGGCCCCTGCTATCCCTGTATGCAGTTACAACAGCATATGGAACCATATAAGAGCCAGCAGGAGCCAAGGAGAATTGCCCTTAGGCAGGAGCAGCATATAGCCAATGTACCCCTCATTTGCAAGCCCCAGCAGAGAGGGCAGTCCTAAAAGTGGAAGGGAGTGTGCCTATAGAATTGCATGTAGAACTGTCGATTAGTTGTAGTTAACTCACGCGATTAACTAAAAAAAATTAATCGCAATTAATCACACTGTTAATCAATAGAATACCAATTGAAATGTATTGAATATTTTTGGATGTTTTTTCTACATTTTCAAATATATTGATTTTTATTACAAGACAGAATGCAAAGTGTACAGTGCTCACTTTATATTATTTTTATTACAAATATTTGCATTGTAAAAATGAAAAACAAAGGAAATAGTATTTTTCAATTTAGCTCATTCAAGAATTGTAGTGAAATCTATTGTGAAAGTGTAACTTACAAGTGTAGATTTTTTTTGTTATATAACTGCACTCAAAAACAAAAAAATGTAAAACTTTAGCGCCTACAAGTCCACTCAGTCCTACTTCTTGTTCAGCCAATCGCTAAGACAAACAAGTTTGTTTACATTTATGGGAGATAATGCTGCCTGCTTCTTATTTACAATGTCACTGAAAGTGGGACCAGGCGTTTGCATGGTCTGTTCTCACTTTTGTAGCTGGCGTTGCAAGGTATTTACATGCCAGATATGCTAAATATTCATATGCCCCTTCATGCTTGGGCCACGATTCCAGAGGACATGCCTCCATGCTGATGATGCTCGTTAAAAAAAAAATAGTGCGTTAATTAAATTTGTGACTGAACTCCTTGGGGGAGAATTGTATGTCTCCTGTTCTGTTTTACCCACATTCTGCCATATATTTCATGTTATAGCAGTCTCGGATGATGACCCAGCACATGTTCGTTTTAAGAACACTTTCACAGCAGATTTGACAAAACACAAAGAAGGTCTCAATGTGAGATTTCTTAAAATAGCTACAACACTTGACCCAAGGTTTAAGAATCTGAAGTGCCTTCCAAAATCTGAGATGGACAAGGTGTGGTGCATGCTTTCAGAAGTCTTAAAAGAGAAACATTCTGATGCGGAAACTACAGAACCCGAACCACCAAAAAAAAAAGAAAATCAACCTTCTGTTGGTGGCTTCTGACTCAGATGATGAAAATGAACATATGTCGTTCCGCTCTGCTTTGGATCGTTATCGAGCAAAACCTGTCATCGGCATGGACGCATGTCCTCTGGAATGGTGATTGAAGCATAAAGGGACATATGAATCTTTAGCGGATGTGGCATGTAAATATCTTGTGACACCAGCTACAACAGTGCCATGTGAACACCTGTTCTCACTTTCAGGTGACATTGTAAACAAGAAGCGGGCATCATTAATTCCCGCAAATTGTAACCAAACTTGTTTGTCTGAGCAATTGACTGAAGTAGTATTAAGTGGACTTGTAGGCTCTAAAGTTTTACATTATTTTATTTTTGAATGCAGGTTTTTTTTGTACATAATTCTACATTTGTAAGTTCAACTCTCATGATAAAGAAATTGCACTACAGTACTTGTATTAGATAAAATTGAAAAATACTAATTCTTGTTTTTTACTGTGAATATATTTGTAATAAAAATAAATATAAAGTGAGCACTGTACACTTTGTATTCTGTGTTGTAATTGAAATCAATATAATTGAAAATGTAGAAAATACCCAAAAATATTTAAATAAATGGTATTCTATTATTGTTTAAGAGCGCAATTAATCGCAATTAATTTTTTTAATCGTTTGACAGCCCTAATTGAGTGCTACAGGAATTCTAGGCTACAGTGCACCACACAGGTAGTTCTAGAGATGCTGCTATAAGTTAGTGCAGCCCTAGGCTCTATCTTACTTCAGGAACTGTTTGACCCTTGCAACAGTGCAGACTCAAAAGAGCACAATGGTAGCATGAATCCATTTTTGCTCACACGCTTCTGCTCACCATGACCTGAGTCTTCTACGCTGTGTCTATCAGGAGGTACAGCGAGCTGGTAGTAACCCCTACATTTAAGTTGCCTAACCCTTTTCATTATAAAAGATTATTTTATTTGAGAAGCCCCGTTGTTGCCAGCAGTGCTTTGATATTTAACAGGGGAACAGACCCACCCTAGAACACTAATGTTTGTTTGAATAGGTCTACAACATAAATAGCAGAAATGTCCCTTTAAAACAAAACTGGGGTCGCGTTGACATGCAGGAAGGATTAGAGTAGCTCAGTTATAACAGTCTGCATCTAGGGACTGCCAAAAACATGCAAGTACAGTAAGAAAATGATCTAGCTAAGTTTAAAGGGAAGTTCATATCAGTTTAGTCTTGGGGATTCAGCCATTTACTTGTAGTGCTTGCAATCCAAATATTGCAATATGGTGGAAACGAAACTAACAGGAAATAAAAGTGAAACTGACTGGTCTGTTTCTATGGTCCAAGCTGAATGAAGTGCAAACAGAAAACAGCCTAAATCAACCTATATTAATTTTTAAAACACTTTCAGTTCTTGTAATCTAATTACCATTAATGACACAGGTGCCATTTTTGAAAAATATTACTATTAATGATAGAACGACACAGAGGCAGCATGATACAGAAGACTTGGCAATAAGGTATGGTTTAATGAGTAAGGATACAGTGGATTGGGAGCCAAGAGACCTGGGTACTATTCCTGGCTCTAGATTTCAGAGTAGCAGCCGTGTTAGTCTGTATTCGCAAAAAGAAAAGGAGTACTTGTGGCACCTTAGAGACTAACAAATTTATTAGAGCATAAGCTTTCGTGAGCTACAGCTCACTTCATCGGATGCATTCCTGGCTCTGCCACTGACCTGCTATGTGACTACAGGCAAATCACTTTGTTTCTCTGAACCCTACTCATCCTTTGTCTGTCTTTGGCTATTTAGACTAGAAGCTCTTGGAAGCAGGAACTGATCTGTGTGTGGGCGGTGCCTAGCACAATACCTCCTGATCTTGGTTCGGGTCTCAAGAAATAAGAGAATACAAATAATAATAATAATTGGGGAATTAGAAACTCCCAAGTTCCACTCCTCGCTTTGTGGCCTAGGGAAAGTCACAGATCCAACTTTTTAAAACTGGCTACTGGCTTTAAACTGGCCACTCAATTTTTGGGTGTCTAACTTCAGACAATTTGAGCCTTATTTTAGAGCTGCTGAGCCCTACTGAAGTCAATGGGAGCTGCAGAAAGTCAGTATCTCTTAAAATCAAGGCAAAGGTATATCTCAAGTTGGGAATCCAAAAATTGAGTTTCTTTTTCGAGTAGTGTCCCTATGGGTGCTCCACTGTAGGTATCTGTGCCCCTGGGCCTCTACTCACAGATTTTAGGTAGCAGTGTCCATTCAGCCCACACTGCGTGGGCAAACCCCCCCTCAGTTCCTTCTCCATCACCCTTGGCCTCATGGAGCGAGCAGTTGTCTCTTCCTTAGCTGCGTCATCAGAATAAGTAGTAGTTGTTTTTGTCTCTTTTATTCTCCTTAATGGTTCGTGTTTCCTTTTTACCCTGTTGGGATAAAAACAAAAGAGAAAATATAACTTTAGTTTACATTTCCCACCTGTCAGGGTGGGATTCCCCCCTCCCCCAGGGTGTTTAGAGTTCTTTCAGTTTAAGAAAAGGAGGAAAAAAGAATTTTCTTTGGCATTCCTCACTGCTAGAGGGTGATATCTCCCTCCTTCCCCTCTCCCTCCCCCTCCCCCCACGGCATGCCTGGGTTCCAGAGGTGCCTCTCCTGCAAGGAGTCAATTCCAACAACGGACAGACACTCTCATTGTGTTTGGTGCTTAGAAGAGTTCCGTATTCCTCAGAAATGCTCCCTCTGCCACCAGCTAAAGCCGAGGTCTGGCATGAACAGAGAGCTGAAGTTAAAACTCCTCCTTATGGAGAAGGCACTTCAGCCTCCAGGGGACTTTGGTGCTGACCCTGGATCCTCCCTGGAGCCTTCAACTTCAAAGGAGGTAGAGTCACGGAAAAGACCTGCAGAATCCCCCCAAAGGCTAAAAAAGAAAAAAAAAAAAAAAAGGGCTCCAAGACCCCAAACTGAGTCATTGGCCATCCAAATATGGCCACATCAGTATCGGCGGCTTGTATGCCTTTCCCCTCATTTCCTCTTCTATCCAAGGTTCTGTTGAAAATTCTACGAGATTAATCAATGTGAGGTCTGCTGCACTGCCTAGAGATGGCAGGGGCTCAGGCCATGAGACAGCAGTAGTGCCCCCTAAGGGAAAAGACAAATGAACCAGCACTGAGAAAACCTTTGTTACCAGGTGCAACACAGCTCCCATCTAGGGAACACGCTGCACCTTCACAGCCATCGGTACTGACAACATACCATGGACAGATCTCTGTGGTACCAAGTTTGCCAACGGTACCATAAGAGTTTTGGTACCCTAGAGACCTGATGGGGAAGAACCACAATCCCCATTATTCGGAACTGAGGCCCTGGTACCGAATACATTCTGGTGCCCGGAATCACCCTCGGCTCTGGGCCATGTACCACCAATACCCCGGTCAACACTACCCTTATCTGATGATGAGTCTGACAGTGACCAAGAGGATGTCATTTCCCTGGCTTCTCATTGTGGCCCACCATCACAATAAAAAGGTCCCCCTCAATTCCATTGAGCTAACCCATGATTTTGGTACAGGCCTCCTTGTGTACCCTACACCATCCATGTCCTTCACCCACAATGACCATAATGGAATCTTTGGGAAATGTACAGATCCCATACTTCACGGATATTTAGTGTCTCTCAGAGAGAGTCTACCAGATACTCTCCTACAGAATCACTGTCTAGAGCCCCTGACCCAGAGGAGACAGAAGCTTTTGAGGAACAGGAGGAAAGGTTCAAAAGAGAAGCTACCCCTCCAACAGACTTCTCCTCATCTTCACCAGATAAGGCTATAATCCTGCCCCCTCCTTCTCCCCACCCCCTATCACTAGCTGATGATTTCAAGAACTTCCAAGACATTACATGGAAGGTGATGAATAAGCTGCAAATTCCCTACAGGAGGTGGCAGGTACACAGCACAAGCTGGTAGATAGTCTGCACACCTCCTCCTCATCCAGAATTGCCCTCCCAATTAATGAGGCGATTCTAGATCCTGCCAAAGTCATCTGGCAGACACCAGCCTCCATCAGATCGACCAGCAACAGAGCCGACAAAAAAACACTACATCCCTCCCCAAGCAGACTTTCTGTTTCAACATCTGCAACCCAACTCCATCATAGTGGATGCAGTTAATGCATGAGGCAAGCAACAGCACGTCAAGTCGACCCCATACAGTCGGGATTGGAAAAGGCTAGATCTCTTTGGGAGAACGGCATATCAGAGTCACGAACTACCAAGCTGTCTTGGCCAAATATGATTTTATTAAATTTGGGAAACTCAAGGTTCCAGGCAAGTGACTCTTCATATCTATCTTTTGGAGCTAAGGGCCATCAGGAACACCTGTACACACTTTCTGCCTTTTATCAAGAAAACCCACTCAAAGATCACAATGGACAATATGACCTATATATTTTACATAATCAACAGGGGGGCCAGATCTCCCTCTGTAAGCATGGAAGCACTCAAATTTTGGAACTGGTGCATCCGTCACAATGTGCTCAGTTCAGCTGTCTGTCTACCAGGGATACAGAACGTGACAGCCTACAGTCTCAGTCGGAACTTTTCTCACGACCATAAATGGGAACTCAACTTAGAGGTGCTTCAAGATGTATTTGTCCTTTGGGGAAACGCAACTACAGATCTCTTCACTACTTAACAGATCAAGAATTGTCCTTGTTACTGCTCCAGGCTGGCCTGAGGAAGCATTCACTTGGAGATGCCCTCATCCTCCCATGGGACAGGGACTTCTTGTATGCCCTTCCCCTGATTTCCTCTTCTATCCAAGGTCCAGTTGAAAATTCTATGAGACAAAGTGAAAGTTATTCTGATTGCTCCCTCCTGGCCAAAACAAGTCTGGTTTCCTTACTTGACACAGATGGCAATATGTCCTCCAGTTCCATTTCGGCCCATTCCCCACCTGCTCTCTCAAAGTGACAGGCTGATCCTGCATCCCAACCTGCAGGTCCTCTGCCTCCAGGCTTGGCTTGTTCTTTGTTCCATAACTTAGAAACTGCTCTGATGAGGAGAAAGATGAGTTGCTGCCCAGCCGAAAGTCAACCACTTGATGTACTTACCTGCACCTTGGCAGGGGGTTAGACTAGATGACCCTTGCGGCCCCTTCAGATCCTATGGTTCTATGCCATCCCATAACTGGCAGTTCTGCTGAAGTACAGAAAAGGGAGTTCCTCTCCTGAGCACCATAGAAGACTGACTACAGCTCGTCAGTGCTTGCCCGAGGATGTTACCTGCACACATTAAGGTACTCCACCTTTTCCCAGTCCGTAGGGCTCCAGGCATAACCCAGTTAATTTAGGCATCCCCATCTTTTCCTAATTCATAGGGCTCCAGGTGAAAAGCACCTACCCTTACCCAATTCGTAGGGCTGAGGGCCGCCCATACCAAATTCATAGGGCTCAGGATGTAATTAACCTCGTCAATTTAAGTACCTACACCCTTTCCCAATACGTAGGGCTCCCGGTGTATACTACTTCAGCAGGTGTGCAAGACCTTTTATCAATGAAAGAGTCTTACACAGTAATATACTACATAACCTCTATTTATTAACAATTACCCCAAACAGAATGCACACACTACACATACAGTGCTCTCCACTCCCAATAAGACAGATGAACTTTTCTTGATGGCCAGTCAAGATCAGATCCATCTGGAGGACTCCAGTTTCTGCACGGTGTCATTGGCACAATGTTGAGATCTGGCAGCTCTGATCTTTGGGGCTGTGTCCTGGAGTTGATTCCCAAAGAATTTCCTTTTGGACCCCAGTTTATATAGTGAAATTTAAGTCCTTTTTAGCTATACCTTAACCAATCATTATACTAAAATTTTACTAATCAATCCTAACATCGTGTAACAAAATTCTCTAACCCATCCTACACCACCATCTTAATTAATTTACACCTAGCAAAATTAATTATGTAACAGACTGAAACAATTAAAGAACCGGACAGAGACTATACAGATAAACAATAGGGAAGTGGGACCATAATGACAAAACAATAAAGAAATGAGGATTTTGCAACCACAGCTATTGATAAGTGATTTCTTGACAGACAGGATGCTATCAAACTAAGTTTTCTTTAATCATCTTAAGATCTGTTTCTTTATCTGGTGACAGTGGGTGCCATTAGGACAGGGTCTCCTTCTTAACAGCCTGATATCACATTGTTTTAATGTAATTTAGATGGAATGTGAGGATGTGACTTCCTGCTTCTCAGCTAATGGCTGCTGCATGGCTGCTCTTTTAATCTGGCTGCAGAAGAAGGTGTCAAGGCTAATTTCCTACCCTGGCACTTCGAGTGCAGAAGGTGGGGGCCCGCAAGGATTCTAAAAATTAATACTGGCCACTCCAGGCTTGCATTAAACTTCCAGGGTTACAGCTTTTCTCTAGCCTTGGATTGATAGATGCTGCCACCACCCAAGTGCAGAACCCCTTTGAGAACCCAGGAAGGCGCACTTGGGAATTCCTTCTTGTGGAGTACACTCAAGTCCTTTATCTCCCCCCTCTGGGGAAGAGCTGAGAAAGAAAAACAAAGGAAATCATCTGTTGCCACCAGCTAATAAAACAACATGTGCACAAACCTCTTAAGACACAAAAATCCAATTCTGTTCTTAAAAAAGGTAAATTTTATTAATAAAAAAGAAAGAAAGAAAGAAAGAAAATACATCTGGGAATTTAGGCTTTTGCTAGATTAAAAAACAACAACTACAAGGAATAAGCATCAAGAATAGCTTTCTTGAAGTCCATCTTAAAGGTTACAAACAAAACAAAAGCACCTGGGGCTAGCACAGAAGAATCCACAAGCCATAACCAAATAAAAGGAATAAACCTAATCATGTCTTCCTAGACATTTCCTGATCTACTTACATATCTGGGGTTTTAAATTACTCTCTCAGCAACATTCACTTGTGGTGCCCAGGGGCCCAGCTCTACCAATGTTTGGGGCTGGGTCTCTCCCCCAGACCCACCTGCTGCCCCCCCTGCACCTTCCCTGAGTGTCCCCCAGACCCCACTTGCTGCCCCTGCTCACCTCCCCCAGCCCCGGAGTCTGCAGCTCACGCTGCCTCTGCTCCCCCTGCTCCCCACATCAACTGCTGCTGCAGGGTCCTAGTGCCCCCCATTCACTAATGACAGGGCAGGCTGCCCTTACACAGCCCTTCTGCCCTAGCCCTGATCCTCTCCAATGCCCCAAACCACTCAACCCCAGCTCCAGACAGCGCCCTCATCCCCCTGCACCCTAATCCTCTGTCCCAGCACTGAACCCCTCCCACACCCCAAAACTCTCATCCTCAGCCCTCATCCCTGTATCCCCTCCTATCCCCAAACTCCCTCCCAGAGCCTGCATCCCCTCCCCTTCCCACACCCCCCCTCCTGCCCCCAAACTCCCTCCCAGAGCCTCCCTCTGCACCCCCTCTGACCCCCAAACTCCCTCCCAGAGCTGCACCCCCACCTCCTCCTACACTCCATCCCCAGCCCAGAGCCTGCACCCCTCACCCCCTCCTGCACCCCTACACCCAGCACCCAAAGACCCCCTCTCCCACCCAAACTCCCTCCCAGAGCCTTAGGTAGGTGGGGGGCAGAGTTTTGGGGGGTGGGTTCTGAGCACCACCAAAATTTCTACAAACCTGCCACCCTTGATGGTGGTAGCTCAGGGTCCTGAGTATTGGAGACAGCACGATCAGTCAGGAGATGGAGTCCGAGTGGAACTGATACAGAGTTTGGGCCCATGCATCAGAACACTTACTTGAACATAGGTAGGGGTTTTTGTAGAGAAACAACAATGGTTCAAAGGAGAACACTAGATTTGTTTGTGGGTAAACTGATGACTCAAGGGTTTTCTTTAGGCTAGACAATAGGAGCTGATCGCTCTTGGCTATGAGTGGTGTTTTCTTCCAGGGAGCTCATAATGTAACTAGGCTGCTTCAGTATTTTCGATATCAATCAAGGATTCATTACTAGAATTGGTCTGATAATTGCTGAGCTGGGTGTGTGCAGGCATAGGTTCATTAACATCTGGAGCAGAGATTCCACATGATGCTGTGCTTCCCTGCTTTTCTGGTCTCAGAGTTCAGTGCGGTTCTCTGTTATCCATTCTGTATGCAAACTGAGATGTCTCCCTGTCCCATCTTTCATACAGATGAGGCAAGGGGACTTGTCTCTGTTTTCCATTCTGTATACTAATGGAGATGTCTTAATCTTGTCACTCTTGTCAGGAGGGGTCTAGTTGTGTCTCCCATCCACCCTTCATTGCTCTCTGCAAGTCTTTTCTCTGATGGGTTTTGGTTTAAGCAGAGGCTTGTGGGGCGTGTCTTTCATGAGTCAGACAAGCTAGATACTGTGCCCTGGTTCCCTAAGAACACACAGCTGACTGATATCACCATGAACACTTCAGAGCCCAGTTCAACAATGCAGGAGGAGGGGCAGCAAAGCGGAAGCAAGGGTGCTGAGGAGGAGAAAGACACCCCGGAATCCCTAGATGCAGGCAGCCAGGAGCTGTTCTCAAGCCAGGAGGAAGGCAGCCAGTCGTGGCGGCTGGTGCTTGAGTAAGGACAAACACCAGAGGAGGTCCATGGTAAGCAGCTTTTATTTTGGGAAGGAAGTTATTTGGTGAGGGCTCTTGGGGCGAGGAGGGTTAGGGCTGCTTGCATGCCTAGATGCAGAACAGGGCGTTGATGTGCTCTCTCACATCGCAGTAATCGGCCTCAGTGATCTCTTCAAAGGTGCCATCCAGGACTTGGGCAATGCGCTTGGGCAGGTTTCTTGGGAGAACCCCTGTGGTCCTTGTCCCAGTCAGGCTAACTTGTCCGCGGCACTGTGCCATGAGGGTTGGGGAGACCATTGCTGCACACAGACAAGCTGCATATGGGCCAGGGCGGAAGCCGCATTGTAGTAGAAGACCCTCACTTGCTTCCCAGGTCACCCTCAGCAGCAAGATATCTTCCAGGACAAACTCCTGTGGAAAATGTGGGGCGAGTGTTCAGTATAGGGGCCCCCTGCAGCTGTTGGCTCTCCCCAAGGCACAGAAACCCAGAGGACAGTATGGCCATGAAACAATCAGTCCCCCTTGACCCTGTGCTTACTCACCATTTTGGGGCTCCCGTAGGTTATGTGCACTCACTTTGGGATGGGCGAATTATGCTATTGTGTAGACTGTGCTTGCCCTTAAGTACAGGGGAATCATTGCTTTTACTGGTTGGAACAATGCTGCATCTGTTAAGTGTTGCATTTTGCCTTTACAGATGCAACCTTGAGATCTCAGCCATCCGTGTTATCACCAGCCGAAAGACTCCAAAGAATTAGGAAGAAGCCACGTAGAAGCAAAGAAGACATGCTGCATGAAGTAATGCAGCAATCCCTTAATGAGAATCTAAAAGTGCAGGAGTGGAGGGAGAGTGAAAGGAGGATCCACCAGCAGAATGAGAAGCGCTGGCACAAAAGCATGGAGTTCCGGCAGCAAAGCATGGATTGGCTGATAAGCATCATGGAGCTTCAAGTGGACTTGATCCAGGCTTGCAGGTTCCTGAACAGGCCAGCATTCCAAAAGATGCATGCGCCATGCACCTTTCCAGGCCAGCCTGCGTTAATGTCAATGAAATGCTCATGGTGATCCACAAGTGCCTGGTGAACCATAGAGAAATACCCCCTCTGATTAACGTACTCAGAGACTAGGTTGGCTGATACCAGAATTGGAATATGTGTCCCATCCATTGCCCCTCTGCAGTTAGGGAAACCCATTTGTGCAAAGCCAGCCACAATATCACACACATTACCTAGAGTTACGGTTCTTATAAGCAGGAGGCAATTAATGGCCCTGCAAAACTTGCATCAACATGATTCCAACGGTCGACTTTCCCACTCTAAACTGGTTCGCGACCGATCCGTAGCTTGCTGGAGTTGCCAGCTTCCAGATTGCAATAGCCATCCGCTTCTCCACCGTCAGGGCAGCTCTCAATCTCATATCCTTGCGCTGCAGGGTGGGGGTGAGCTCATTACACAGTCCCATGAAAGTGGCTTTTCTCATCCGGAAAGTTCTGCAGCCACTGCTCGTCATCCCAGACTTGCATGACGATGTGATCCCACCACTCAGTGCGTATTTCCCGAGCTCAAAAGTGGCGTTCCACTGTGGTGAGCATGTCCGTGAATCCCACAAGCAATCTAGTGTCGTATGTGTTACACGACTCGATATCATCGTTGGAATTCTCACTGTCAGTTTGGATCTTAAGGAGTAACTCGACTGCCAAACGTGACATGATGGCGAGACTCGTCAGAATATTCCTCAGCAGTTCGGGCTCCATTCCCGCAGACTGAAAGGGAAGACAGAGTGCACAGTACAAAAAATGTTGAAAGATGGCACCAAATGTGGACAGCAATTGCTGGGATGCTAACCGATGCATCACAGGGCGTTGGGACAGGACGCAGAATGCCCCACACTCCTTGCCCCCTTCCCACAAGCCACAGTGCCAGAATGGGAAGAGGAATATTTGTGGCACCTTAGAGACTAACACATTTATTTGAGCATAAGCTTTCATGAGCTGCAGCTCACTTCATCGGGTTGTAGCTCATGAAAGCTTATGCTCAAATAAATTTGTTAGTCTCGAAGGTGCCACAAGTACTCCTTTTCTTTTTGCGAATACAGACTAACACGGCTGCTACTCTGAAACCTGTCAGAATGGGAAGAGGTGATCTGTGGGAGAGCTGCCCATAATGCACCGCTCCCAATGCTGCTGCAAGTTCTGCAAATGTGGCCACGCCAGTGCGCTTGCAGCTGTCCGTGTGGACAGACTGCAGCGCTTTCCCTACTGCACTCTCCGAAGGCTGGTTTAACTCAAAGCGCTCTACATCTGCAAGTGTAGCCATGCCCTTAGAGTCAGTAGACAGTTTTAAAAAGTTTGTGCAAGCTTGAAAGCTTGCACCAAGAGAAGTGGGTCCACTAACAGATATTACCTCACCCACTTTGTGTTTCTATAATATCCTGGGGCCGACATAGCTACACCAACACTACAAACGAAAGTTTTAAATGGCCAAAATGAAATTAGAATGGAAACCATTTAGCAGCCTTAACTAGGGGTCATTGGTTTACAGGTTATTAAGCAACATTTTTTTCCTTGAGTAAATATTTGTGCTGCATCTTCTCATCCAACTCCAAAATCCTGTGGAAGGAAATATAGCTAAACTAGAAAATGGAGCATTTGCCAATTCTTGCAATTTTCTCTCAATTCTCTCAATATTTGGTGTTTTTCTTGAAGCCTTAACTCCTGGATTCATAAAATTATATGGAAATCTCACCTTTTTTTTTTTTAAGTAAGTTCCAGTTTACGGTGGCAAAGGAAAGTCTTTCAGAGTAGCAGCCGTGTTAGTCTGTATTCGCAAAAAGAAAAGGAATACTTGTGGCACCTTCGAGACTAACAAATTTATTGGAGCATAAGCTTTTGTGAGCTGCAGCTCACTTCATCGGATGCATTCAGTGGAAAATACAGTGGGGAGATTTATCCGGTCACTCGATTACAGACCTGAGAGTGGCTATCCTTCAACAAAAAAACTTCAAAAACAGACTCCAACGAGAGACTGCTGAATTGAAATTAATTTGCAAACTGGATACAATTAACTTAGGCTTGAATAGAGACTGGGAATGGATGAGTCATTACACAAAGTAAAACTATTTCCCCATGTTATTTCTCCCCCCCACCCCACCGCGCACTGTTCCTCAGACGTTCTTGTTAACTGCTGGAAATGGCCCACCTTGATTATCACCACAAAAGGTTTTCCTCCTCCCCAACCCCTTCTTGCTGGTAATAGCTGATCCTAAGTACTCACTCTCCTTACAGTGTGTATGATAAAACCCATTGTTTCATGTTCTCTGTATGTGTATATAAATCTCCCCATTTTATTTTTCACTGAATGCATCCGATGAAGTGAGTTGTAGCTCACGAAAGCTTATGCTCCAATAAATTTGTTAGTCTCTAAGTGCCACAAGTACTCCTTTTCTTAAAGGAAAGTCTGAAATGGTGATCTGTGTGAACCCCAGTGTCTCAAAAACAAATGGCAACTAAAAACACACAACAGCTATTACTATTTTTTTTAAATCTCATTTTTATGATAAAAATTTCAATCTTATGATTTTGAGTGCTGACAATTTTTGAGCATGTGGGGTTAGAAGCCTTGCTCGCTAATCCTTGTCCTTGTGCATATCTAGAGCCTGGGCTTTCTGAAGAGTGGCACAAACTCTCCTCTTCTTTTTCCTGGCCGCTTCCCCTAGTCAGGTTCTGGGGCCTTTAACAGCTTTCTTCTAAAAGTCATGATCATAGGCCATGCTGCCGTGTTGACCCGCTGAGATCCAGTCCATGTACCAAGTCTTTGGGGTCCCCTTGGTCCCTTCCATCCCCAATCACTGCAAGAGCCAACCTCACATGAAAGCTTTACTTCTTGAAAAGAATGTGAAGCATGGCACGGGGTGAGCCCATGAACCCAGGGCAGCTGGGGCCAGGGAGCCAGCCTGGTCCACAGCACTAGCCGAGTTGTCACCCAGCCAGCCTGGGCCGTGGTGCCAGGTCAGGCCGCCAGCCTGGGCCCCAGGGTGGCCAAAGGCCCTTTAGCTCCAACACCCACCTCCCCCGCCGCAGGGTGCTACCCAAGCCGGGGGTCCCGGCCCCGCCCGAAGTATCCCTGGGAGCGGCGACGTGCCTGAGACCCAGAGCAAAGCGCCAGCCGCTGCTCTCTGCCACCTCGTGGCTTCCAGCTGTTTACATGAGGGATTTGCCCCGCACAAAGATGGCGGCTGCACGAATGCCATTGCGCGTTCATGCTCCGCACAAAGATGGCGTTTCCTGGGGGTTGTTCCGTTTCCTGGACACCGGCGGCTGAAGCCATTCCGTGACCCTCGTCCAATCAGCGGCCGCCAACTCTCCCGTCTCGGCTGCCGACCGACCAATCGGGAAAGGGAGCGTGTAGGCCTATGGATGAGTGGGCGAATGGGAGCTCGAAGTGTGAGGGAAGCGCCAGGAACAGCCAATGGGGTGGGGGATGGGCGGGGCATGTTGTCAAGGCACGGGCGCGAGGGGGTCTCGCAGAGCGGCGCGTGCGAGCCGGGAGCGCAGTGGCAAGATGTGGGCGGCCAACGGGCTGTGGGCGGCGCTGGCCCTGATCCTGCTCCCGGGCGGCGGCCGGGCCCTGCGGGAGGGGGACTGCGAGGGTGAGCGAGGGGCCGGCGGGTGTCCCTGCCCGGGCTGCGGGGCTGCGCCGGGGCTGGTTCGGGAGAGTCCCTGGCTTCGTGGGGCTGCTCTTCACCGCAGGCTCGGTGGGCTGGCTGCCGGCCGCTGCGCGGGGCTGGGAGGAGTGGGGGCGCCGGGGGGGGGGGGGGCTCCTTGAGCTGCCTGGGGGCTCCTGGTGGGGGGAGGGCTCCTTGAGCTGCCTGGGGGCTCCTGGTGGGGGGAGGGCTCCTTGAGCTGCCTGGGGGCTCCTGGTGGGGGGAGGGGAGCTGCCCGGGGGCTCCCTGAGGTGCCTGGCAGTCTCCGAGGGAAACGGCCTTGGTGAAGAGCAGCCCAGGAAGGCGATGGGAAGCTGCCTCTTGTCATTGTCTGTTGGGTCTGGAGTGTATCCTGCCTACCTCGGTTCCCCGTCCCTGGGGCCGCATGATCTGGCTTGTCTGTGAAGTTACCTTGGGTGAGGTAGGGGCAGGTAACTGGCTTGCTATAAAGTGGGGAGAAGGGCTGAAGAAAATCTTTGAATGGTACTATGCCCTGGGGAGGAATAATGCAGGGGAGGTATGGCAAGAGATAGCACATCGAGAGGGGAATCTTCTCTGAGATCTTTTATTACTAACCGGACACACCTGTAGACATAACTGAGCTACAAAGCAAAAATTAAGCTTTGTCCTTCATAGCAGCTTTCTGTTGTCTCTGTCAGCCTGTTTTAAAACACCTAACCAAAACTTTTGCTTATTTATATCAGGAAGAGGGAGTCCTGATTTTGCAAAGATCTGTGGAGGCCCTCATAGTGATATCAGCCAGGACTGTAACTCTCTCTTACATGCACCCAGTTGAGAAGAGCAATTTTGAGATCAGGGTCCAAATATTTGAAGGTATTTTGATGACTGTCTTCAACTGTCTAAATACCTTTAAAAATCTGTCCCTAAGACTGATATTTAGTACTCTACCCCCTTGTTTTTTTAAATTGTTCTCATTTCACCTTCATTAAAGATCCATTTAATACTCAGTTCTTCACTTTTCTGTTCTATCCTAGGTTTAGGGTGTTTTCTCTGTAATAGCTGATGATCTCCAAATAAAGCAAAGTAGGGAGCATGAGGAATATTCTGATTAAAGGTTTTTTGATATGGAAGAACTTCCATAGGTAAGGAAGTGAATTCTGAACCTGAATGTTGGCAGGTCAGTAAAGGAGAAAGTGAATCTTGACTATTTTCAAGTGTATTTGTAAATTACAAGCCTGACCCCATAAGTGAAACATAATTTTAAAAAACTTTGTCTCCTTGCATATCATAAATGATACCATGGTGACTAACACAATAGAAATCATATAGGACTGGTCACCATTATTCTCTGGTTCAGGTAATATATATTGTTCCTTTTATGCAAAGGGTGCCAGTGTTCAGCTAATAATACAAACTGTGCACCCTGTTCCTTGACAACATACACACCCCATCTGCCACCCCATTGGGTGCTCCTGGTGCTTCCCTCACACGTTGATCTCCCGTTGGCCCACTCATCCATGGTGCACCACTGAAATGCATCAGCATCTTAGGTTTAAACTACTTAACAGCACAGAAGAATTACACAGCAATTCTTAAGTGAAGAGATTCTGCAGATGAAACTTTAAGGGGAACTTTAAAGATGAGTTATCCAATTTAGAATTTCCTTGCAGTTCTGGAATTTTGCACCACTACTGTTGCAAAAAATGCCATAGTCTCTTTAATCAGGGATTAATTTTTTCACCTCATCTGAAAGATGGCATCTCCCGTGCCCTATAACACCATGCTGGAACTCAGGTTCAAAAGTAAGTTAGTCACCAATATCATTCCCTGCAGCACCTGGAATCCAAATACCAGACCATAGCACAAGAACAGCGGACAGCACTATGTGGGAGAAGTAATGTGAAATGGCCAAAAAAGACACTGTGCATGTAGAAAAAGTTCAGCTACCTATTTAGTTCAGGTTATGCTTTCTGCCAGTTTTACATATTTGAAGTGCAAACTTATTCTTGGTCGTGTGCGGCTCAAATAGGTGATCCTGTATTTTCCAACTCCTTATGCCCTCCCTTGACTTTAGAATTGAGTGTAAAAGTTGCTGAACGCCATAGAGATTGGTTGATCCCTTCTCCTGGTATCAGTAAAATGTATGGAAGGCCTAACGTGTGCCATTTTTTCCACCAGAGATAGGGTCAGTGTTTGACAGCTTGTCTCATCATTGAAAGTAACAGGATTGCAAGAGTGCTGCTGAGGGTCTCATTTGGCCCACAGAATTTTTCATACTAGTGATGTTGAGGTCCAGGTTGAGTTTCGAAAGCTGATACTCTTAAACAAAGCATTTTTTCCTTTTGTAAACTGAGTTGGCACCCTTTAGCATAAAAGGAACAATATATATTACCTGAACCAGAGAATAATGGTGACCAGTCCTATATGATTTCTATTGTGTTAGTCACCATGGTATCATTTATGATATGCAAGGAGACAATCAAATATCACTCATATACTTATACACCTCACCCACTTTATCTCGCTAATACTTAGAACAGAAACAGATCCACTGAGATCCCAACTCAGTTTACAAAAGGAAAAAATGCTTTGTTTAAGAGTATCAGCTTTCGAAACTCAACCTTGACCTCAACATCATAGCAAATCTGCATTGTATACCCTCGGCTCAGTAGTTCTCAATTGGTACGAGATCCCATCAGTGGATCTGTTTCTGTTCTAAGTATTAGCGAGATAAAGTGGGTGAGGTGTATAAGTATATGAGTGATATTTGAGTCACCTGTCTTCATTCATGCTCTAAAACATATTCTATGGTGTAATGTGGGTGAGGTGTATAAGTATATGAGTGATATTTGAGTCACCTGTCTTCATTCATGCTCTAAAACATAGTGCCAACTCAGTTTACAAAAGGAAAAAATGCCATTGATGGGATCTCAGTGGATCTGTTTCTGTTCTAAGTATTAGCGAGATAAAGTGGGTGAGGTGTATAAGTATAGTGACAATTACACCATAGAATATGTTTTAGAGCATGAATGAAGACAGGTGACTCAAATATCTCTCATATACTTATACACCTCACCCACTTTATCTCGCTAATACTTAGAACAGAAACAGATCCACTGATGGGATCTCAGTGGATCTGTTTCTGTTCTAAGTATTAGCGAGATAAAGTGGGTGAGGTGTATAAGTATATGAGTGATATTTGAGTCACCTGTCTTCATTCATGCTCTAAATACTTAGAACAGAAACAGAGCCACTGAGATCCCATCAATGGCATCAGTAAAATGTATGGAAGGCCTAACGTGTGCCATTTTTTCCACCAGAGATAGGGTCAGTGTTTGACAGCTTGTCTCATCATTGAAAGTAACAGGATTGCAAGAGTGCTGCTGAGACCGCATCCAATACTACCTCTATGGCCCTGCAGATGTCACATGGGATGCAGCTCTGTGCTCATTGGGCCACAGGTACCAATTGAGAACCACTGAGCCGAGGGTATACAGTGCAGATTTGCTAGCAGCAAACAATAAAGGGAGCACTATAAGTGGTGGGTGGGAAGAGCCAACTTAATGCCCAGGCTTATTTAAAGTCTCATTTTCAGAATAGCATTGCATATTTAAAGTCCTTGAATTGACACTGAGTTATTGTTTTGGGAGGGAAGGATAAGAAAGCCTGGGCATTAAGTTGGCTCTTCCCACCCACCACTTATAGTGCTCCCTTTATTGTTTGCTGCTAGCAAATCTGCATTGTATACCCTCGGCTCAGTGGTTCTCAATTGGTACCTGTGGCCCAATGAGCACAGAGCTGCATCCCATGTGACATCTGCAGGGCCATAGAGGTAGTATTGGATGCGGTCCACAATGGTAAATAGGTTGAGAACCACTGCCCCAGCTGAATCTGTTCTGCTCTTCCAGTACAGTACATGAGTGCCATTGATGGGATCTCAGTGGATCTGTTTCTGTTCTAAGTATTAGCGAGACAAAGTGGGTGAGGTGTATAAGTATATGAGTGATATTTGAGTCACCTGTCTTCATTCATGCTCTAAAACATATTCTATGGTGTAATTGTCATGTGTGCCGCTTCAAGGGGATAGATTCTTGGTCACTAATGCAGTGTCCTAACATCATTCACAAACCCTTTCATTCTCTTGTTTTTGTACAGGAGTTTTCCCCAAGTGCTACTTCCAGATTAGTGCAAATGTTACAAATCTTTCCATCTTTTTTTCCCCGTTAGTTTGTGTTACGTTCCTGGGAAGGTTCTACCAGAGTCTAAATGACAAGGATGTTGAGTTCACACCAGCTAGTGTTGAAAAAGAACTCTTGAAATCCTGCAAAGAAGCAAAAGGCAAAGAGAACCGACTGGTAAGTAACAATGATCCATCACCATCTCTTTTGCGAATAATTTATAAAACACCTGGAAGGTAGATAGAAACTGGGAGTCTCTCACTGAATGGTTGTGTATAAGGTATAGGCCTATATAGGGAAGATTTGAGGAAGAGTGCAGTCCCTCTCCACCATAAAAATAAATACATAAAAAATAAATCCGTACCAGTTTTCCTATTGCTTGACCTCATTTCTGCCTGTAACTGAACTGCAGTGAGAGAGTTTTTCATTAATGATCTAGAGGATGGTGTGGATTGCACCCTCAGCAAGTTTGCACATGACACTAAACTGGGAGGAGAGGTAGATACGCTGGAGGGTAGGGATAGGATACAGAGGGACTAGGCAAATTAGAGGATTGTTCCAAAAGAAATCTGATGAGGTTCAACAAGGACAAGTGCAGAGTCCTGCACTTAGGACGGAAGAATCCCATGCACTGCTACAGACTAGGGACCGAATGGGTAGGCAGCAGTTCTGCAGAAAAGGACCTAGGGGTTACAGTGGATGAGAAGCTGGATATGCGTCAACAGTGTGCCCTTGTTGCCAAGAAGGCTAATGGCATTTTGGGATGTATAAGTAGGGGCATTGCCAGCAGATCGAGGGACGTGATCGTTCCCCTCTATTCGACATTGGTGAGGCCTCATCTGAAGTACTGTGTCCAGTTTTGGGCCCTACACGACAAGAAGGATGTGGAAAAATTTGAAAGAGTCAACAGAGGGCAACGAAAATGATTAGGGGACTGGAACATATGATTTATGAGGAGAGGCTGAGGGAACTGGGATTGTTTAGTCTGAGGAAGAGAAGAATGAGGGGGGATTTGATAGCTGCTTTCAATTACCTGAAAGGGGGTTCCAAAGAGAATGGATCTAGACTGTTCTCAGTGGTAGCAGATGACAGAACGAGGAGTAATGGTCTCAAATTGCAAGTTGGGGAGGTTTAGGTTGGATATTAGGAAAAACTTTTTCACTAGGAGGGTGGTGAAACACTGGAATGTGTTACCTAGGGAGTGGTGGAATCTCCTTCCTTAGACGTTTTTAAGGTCAGGCTTGACAAAGCCCTGGCTGGGATGATTTAGTCGGGGATTGGTCCTGCTTTGAGCAGGGGGTTGGACTAGATGACCTCCTAAGGTCCCTTCCAACCCTGATATTCTATGATTCTTATGAAATTTTACTTTCTACTGCACCCCTTGAGCATTACATGATGCATCTAGATTGCCATACAAACTATATTTAAATAATAATGCTTATCAACCCTTGAACTGAAAAATGGGCAAAGGAAATTAACCCAAAAGGAAGTGCTAACTGAAAGCAGTTCAAAATGCTTTCACAATTAAGTGACCCGAGTAGAAAGGCCTTCCCCTATCTTTTGAAGAGAACTAGGAATGACTTTTTCAGACATACTTAGGGACATACTGTACATCAGACAAGTTGTCCTTGAACTGAGAAAATTCTGCCTTCAGATACAGTGTCACTCGGGGGAACTAGGACAACCAGCCTCAACATAATGAGAAATTGGCTTTTCTCATAGCTCTAATAGGACTCATGGAGAAGTATTCAGTACCAATAAATGCGAAACTGCAAAACCATGCAACCTAGTCTGACAAAAATACATATGACAAAAGGCCAAATAAGCCATTTCTTGGTGGCATGTTCTCTCTCTTATGAGTGAAAATAAATCTTCCCCTGGAGCTGAGGTGCTTCCAGGAGGTAGAGTGAAAGTGGAGCTGTGTTTCCTGTTCCCCCTTCGCTTTGCTTGCTCTAGAAATCCAAAAAGGAGCAGATGGTTTCAGAGACTCTGCCAGTAGTATTGTCCTCTCCTCTGGATAAAATAAATTCTGAGATAAAATCATGGCAAGGCTGTGAGATTTGTATGGCAGAAATCTCAGGGTCTCTGGCACAGAGGAGGGAGGAAGCAACCAGGAAAATCAGCTGAATTCTTCTGAAAGGATTCTTTTCCCTCAGCATCACCAGACTCTTCATACTTTTCCTTTTTACCCCTCTAGTGCTATTACATTGGTGCCACCAGTGATGCAGCCACTAAAATGGTTAATGAGGTATCAAAACCTCTGAGTCACCACATCCCTGTGGAAAAAGTCTGTGAGAAACTGAAGAAGAAAGACAGTCAGATCTGTGAGCTAAAATATGGTGAGTTTGGGGAGACATTAGCCATCGGGTTAAATGATTGGATTTTTCTGCAGTATGGATCTTTGTTCTGATAGGTATCGTACTTGCACCCAATCCCTTGTATGGATCTGCTTCTAATCTAAAACAGCCTAAAGTGGGCTTCTTTTGAAAGCTAATGAGGTGAAGCTACTTGCTTTTAAATTCTTCAGCAAGATCAGCAGAGTAAATATTATGACAGATAACTTGAGCTGTTGGAGATGTTTGAATGGTCAGGCAGTAGCGCAATTAGGTGTACTAAATGTTCCTGGAGGCTCCTCCTGATGAGGTGAAAGTTGCTGTCTGGCACTAATCCAACTCCGAGGGTTCCTGCACAGACATGGGTTTGTCTAGTGTGCAGCATTGCTTATGCCCGGGATTAGCCCAAACCCTTGCGGCTAGACTCCTAAAGGGTGCCTAACTACCTGTATAGGTGCCGAGGTCCAATATTTAAGCACCACTGACATTCACAAAACCAGTGCTCAGCTGCTGCCTAACCCTGCAGAAGTCCTGATACTGCCCTACAGCTATCAAGTTGCATGGAGCCCTAGGTCATGCCTAAACCCTGCCAGGATTTTCAAACAAGGCAGCCCACACCTCTTGTCTGCAAGGCCCAATCCAGGAGGTGCTCAGAGCACACTCTTCATTTTGCTCTTGGCCATCTTAGGCAGCTTCCTGCTCAGGTTGCTGGCTTCTGAGAATCTCTTTCTTGGATGCCTAATTCTTCTCATACAATAGGGCTTCTTGTTACCAAACCCTATCAAAGACATTTACAAGAGATTCTTTTGTTTTTAAATGGTCCCTCCTTGGTTCCCTAAAAGTCTGGCTTCCAGTTCTACTCATGCCAGTCCATTAATGAGCTCTTCCTTGCCAAGCCTAATTAATGGTCAGTCTCGCAGCCCTCCATGATTGTCCTCTCCTAAGTGATCTCTACCTTGCTGGCCACTCCTTCAGAAATATCTCTTTTTAGTTTCTAGGTGTCTGTCCTTGACTCCATTTTTCTGTGCTTGTTCTCTGAGTATTCCTAGCCACTCTCTCATCACCTCTATTTTGATGATTCTCAGATCCATCTCTTCTTCTGTGCAGGCCACATCTTTGTTTTGTTCTGTTTCCTCATGGATATTTGTCTGTTTACTAAGAAGACTCATTTGTCATGTTTCTCTTATCTTTCCTCCTAAAACCTCTCCTTTCACCTCTTGAGATGGAGAATTCCACTGTCGTCTCTTATCATTAGAGTTTTTCAGCTCTTGGGATTACCCTTGAATCCTCACATCCAGGCTTTCACTAAACCTTATGTTTCTCTCTAATAGATCAGAATAAAAATCTGCCCTTTTCTTTCTGTGCTCACTGCCAAAACCCTAATTCATGCCTTGTTTGTCTCATTTGAACTCTTGTAACCACCACCACCTTTCTGGTGTCCCAGACTCTCTCCCCTTCACTGGGTCCAGTCTTCAGCAGCTGAATATAAGAATGGCCATACTGGGTCAGACCAATGGTCCATCTAGCCCAGTATCCTGTGTCTGACAGTGGCCAGTACCAGGTATTTCAGAGGGAATGAACAGCACAGGGCAATTTTGAGTGATCCATCTCCTGTCATCCTGTGCCTGCTACTGGCAGTTGGATGGTTATGGGCACCTGGAGCATGGGGTTGTATCCCCAACCCTTTTGTCTAATAGCCATTGATGGACCTGTTCTCCATGAACTTACCTAATTAACTTTTTTTTAAAGCCATTTATACTTTTGGCATTCACAACATCCCATGGCAAAGAGTTCCATGGGTTGAGACTGCATTGTGTAGACAAGTACTTCATTATGTTTGGTTTTTAAATCTGCTGCGTGAACCCTAATTCTTATGTTGTGTGAAAGAAATAAATACTTTTGTTCACTTTCTTCACACCATTCATGATTTTATAAACCTCTATCATTCATCTCTTTTCTAAGCGAAACAGTCCCAGTCTTTCTAATCTCTCCTGATATGGAAGCTGTTCCGTATCTGTAATCATTTTTGTTGCTCTCCTCTTCCAATTCTAATACATTTTTTTTTAGAGATGAAGCAACAGAACTGCACGCACTATTCAAGGTATGGACATACCCATGGATTTACATAGTGGCATGATGATATTTTCTGTCTTAGGAATCATTAGAAAGAGATAGATACCAACATTGTTACCTTTTTTGACTGCCACTGTGCATTTAGAGGATGTTTTGAGGGAATTATTCACAATGATTCCAAGATCTCTTTCTGGTAATGGCTAATTTAGACCCCATCATTTGGTATGTGTAGTTAGGGTTGTTTTCCAATGTGCATTACTTTGCATTTATCAACACTGAATTTCATCTGCTGTTTTGATACCCAGTCACCTGGTTTAGTAGCTCTTTTCAGTCAGCTTTGGACTTAACTATTTTGTGTAATTTTGTATCATCTGCAAATTTTGACACCTCGCTGTTTACACCTTATTTCAGATCACTTTTGAATATGTTGAACAGCACATATCCCAGTACAGATCCATGGGGGACCCTACTATTTACGTCTCTCCATTATGAAAACTATTTTTCTATCCCTCGTTTCCTGTCTTTTACCCAGTTACTGATCCATGAAAGCCCCTTCCTTGGTATCCTATGACTGCTTAATTTGTTTAAGAGCCTTTGGTGGGGGACCTTGTCAAAGGCTTTCTGAAAGGCCAGGGACACTATAACAACTGGGTCGCCCTTGTCCACATGCTTGTTGACACTCTCAACTAATTCTAATAGATTGGTGAGGCATGATTTCCCTTGATAAAAGGAGTGTTGACTCTTCTCCAACATACCGTGTTTATCTTGGTGTCTGATTTTTTTTTTTTTTTTTTTTGCTATAGTTTCAAATGATTTGCCTGGAACTGAAGTTAGGCTTCCTGGCTATAGTTATCAGAGTTGCCTCTAGAGCCTTTTAAAAAAAAAAACAAAAAAAACCAAAAAACCTTTCCTTTCCTGTTGCTCTGAATGCATCAGTCTGACACTGCCAGTCTCATCACTGATTCCATGTGTCCTTGTGCATAAAATTCAGTCTTGTTTGTCTTCCTTTGCGATTCTCCTTCTTGCCCTGCCTCATGGCAAAATAATAATCTTTGTACTTGTGTTTAAACCTCATTTCCATTTTCCCCCTCCCCCTGCTTTGTCTCTTTTTATATTCCATTTCATTTTAGTGTAGATTATAAAACTCTTTGAGGCAGGGATTCTCTTTAATCTCTACAAGAGTAGGCTTTCTCCAGTGAAAGACATTAAACACAAGCAACTCAATCAGTGAAGGTAACAAGCCAATCACGTGTCTTTAAGGGCATGGCTACACTTGCAGATGTAGAGTGCTGTGAGTTAAACCCGCCTTCGTAGAGTGCAGTAGGGAAAGTGCTGCAGTCTGTCCACCCTGACAGCGCATTGGCATGGCCACATTTGCAGCACTTGCAGAGGCATTGGGAGCGGTGCATTATGGACAGCTATCCCAGCATGCAAGTGACTGCAATGTGCTTTTTCAAATGAGGGGGTGGAGCGTGACAGGGAGTGTGTTGTGTGTATGTGGGGTGGAGAGAGAGTGGGTTTTTGGGGTGCTGTGTGTCAGCATGCTGTTTTGCAAGTTCAGACACCCCTCCGCCCCCTGCCTCTCTCTCACTCTCACTCAAAGCAAACAGTAAATGTTTGCTTTTTTCATGGGCTTCTCTAAAATGGAGCTTTGAAAGGGCATTTCCACATTCCTGCAGCTAATTTCACAACACTGACAAGTGGCCACTTGACTTAAGGGGATTATGGGACGTTTCCGGAGGCTGATCAGAGCACAGTAAACAAACACCTTGTTCGCACTAGTGCCACAGCGCTCCACCAGGGGTGCAGCAAACGTTATTCCACTCGCCGAGGTGGAGTACCAGCAGCAGTGTAGCTGCGGAGTCGGAGTGCACTACATGCCTTGCCAATGTGGATAGGTAGTGAGCTAGTTCGCCTGGGGCTCCTTTATTGTGCTGTAACTTGCAAGTGTAGCCAAGCTCTTAGAAACTGTCAAAATTAACATTTTTCTTATCAATTTGTTTGTTGCTTACTTTGAGTAACTGATATTCCCCTCTCTCTCCTTTCCTTAGACAAGCAGATTGACCTGAGCACTGTGGACCTGAAGAAACTGAGAGTGAAAGAACTGAAGAAGATCCTAGATGACTGGGATGAAACATGCAAGGGCTGTGCAGAAAAATCAGACTATATTCGCAAAATCAATGAACTGATGCCTAAATATGCACCAAAGGCAGCCAGTTCACGGACGGATCTCTGACCAATGTAGTGGCCTCCGTCATACTAGCACCTCATACAAACTACATTAATCTCTCTTTTGTTTCTTATAAAGCCTTTTTTGTAACTTATTTAAGTGGGCTCCTAAGGCTCTCACCGTTGGAGCGGGAGCAGGTGTGAAACGGTCATTCGACATCCCTGTTATGTCATGTCTCTAGTTTGTATTTCTCTTGGTTCTGGTTTAGTTTAGGACATCACCATCTGTATGGGATTTTTTTTATTAAAGTAAAAAGAAATCTTCTCTTTTTCTACTAAATCTGAGTTGAAAGGACTTCAGGAGAAGTCAAGAGCAGGTTTGACTAAAACTAGCAGCCGTGATGGTTTAGTGTGTAAAATTGAGCTTATCTAGCCCTGTGGGCATACGCACCTCCAAGCTGTGGCATAGGTGCAGTCAGACTTTGCTGGAGGCTGGTCTCCGGGGCGGTTAGAGGTTTGCTGGGAGTCACAGGCTCCAGTTAGGGTACGGACTGTGCCTCTAGGGCTGTGTCAGGCGGGGGGGGAGGGGTTAGCCTGCCTGTGTAAACGCAGCTTTACCCCAGCCCTGCCGTAGTGTGTTTAATGGGGGGGAGGGGGAGGGGGGTGTTCCTGGCCCGGCCCAGCACAGCAGGGGGGCGGGGGCGAGGCCTCCCACGTAGGGGCCGCCATCGCGCCCCCCCGGGCTGCTTGCAGGAGACAACGCCGCTCTCGTCAGGAACGGGCCTGGCCTCCGCCCCAAAGCAGGCTGGCGCTGTTGGCCGGTCTCGGGTAGCAGGGGCCGCTTCGCTCCTGTGTGCGGGGGCCGGGCCACCGCCCACTCCTCCCGTCACGCCAAGCCGGCGCTCTCCAAGTTGGTCCCCTGGCAAGAGGCGAAGCTGTAACTCGCTTTCTCCATTGGTCCTTCTACGTCACGTGACTCCGGCCGCGCGGGTGGCGGGAGC
This sequence comes from Dermochelys coriacea, assembly GCF_009764565.3. Classification (NCBI taxonomy): domain Eukaryota; kingdom Metazoa; phylum Chordata; order Testudines; family Dermochelyidae; genus Dermochelys; species Dermochelys coriacea. The sequence continues at coordinate 46,153,475 of NC_050074.1, forward strand.
TTCTCCCCTGTCACGTGGCGGGTGCCTCGGCGCTAGGTCGCCATTACTCCTGACGCCACTGTGCGGCGAGGTGCGGAATGATGACGTGTGGCCCGCGCGGCGCGGCGGCCGCACTCCGGAGCCGCCTTCGTTCCCTTTTGTCCAAGATGGCGGCGGCCGCCGGAGGCGACTCCTGAGTCGCGGGCCCCGGAGCCATGAAGCGGGGCAGCGAGCGGGACTCCAGCCCGGGCGGGGCGGGGGGAGGCCGAGCCGCCGCCGCCAAGCGGCCCCGGGAGCGAGAACGGGAAAGCAGCAGCCGGCGGGGCCCGCACCGGAGCTCGGGCACCTCCCGCAGTAGCCGGGACAAGCTCCCGCCCGGCGGTGGCAGCGGCGCCTCTAGCTCCCGGAGCCACCGCGGTGACGAGCGGGCCGGGGGCAGCGACTCCAACCACCGCACGGCGGGAGGTGGGTCGGCCTCCAGCGCCCGCAGCAGCCAGGCCGCCCCTGCCTCCGCCTCTTCCTCGTCGTCGTCGTCGTCGCGGGCGCTGGGGGCCCCTAAGGCCAAGGCCCTCCCGGGGTCCGTGGTAGCCCCGTCACTGCTGCTGGCTGCCCCCCCGCCAGGGGCAGCACCCTCCCTGCTGCTGGCCCCGCTGGGGGGCTCGCCAGGGCTGGTGGTGGAGCCACCCGGCTCCTGCGAGTACAAGACGTTGCTGGTGAGTGGGCTGAGTGCAGCGCTGCCTGACCAGCTGCTGGAGGATGGGCTCTTCCGCCAGTTCCAGCGGTTTGCGAGTGGGGGTGCTGGCGACATCAGTGTCAAGCTCTCCCACACGCCCGAGCTCGGCCGTGTCGCCTATGTCAACTTCCGGCACCCAGGGGATGCCCGCGATGCCCGCAGACACGCCCGGGCCCGGCAGCTTCTTCTGTACGATCGTCCCCTAAAGGTGGAGCCTGTGTATCTGCGTGGGGGTCGCAGGAGCCGTACACCCCCACCTGTGCCCTCCCCAGAGCCTCTGGGCTACCTGCCACCCATCCACAGCGCTTATCAGTATAAGCAGAGGTCGCTCTCACCTGTTGCCAGCCCTTTATTGAGGGAGCCAAGGCCCCGGCATGCTCATGCCGCGGCTGCAGCCTTTGCCTTGGAGGCTGCTGCGCTTGGGCTCTCCCGGGAGCGGGAGAGGGCGCTGGATTACTATGGGCTGTATGATGAGCGTGGCCGACCCTATGGCTACCCCATAGTGGCTGAGGAAGACCTGATGCCAGAGGATGACCAGAGAGCCACCCGGAACCTGTTCATTGGGAACTTGGATCATAATGTCTCAGAGGTGGAGCTGAGACGTGCTTTTGAGAAGTATGGCATCATTGAGGAGGTAGTGATTAAGCGCCCTGCTCGAGGCCAAGGTGGGGCCTATGCGTTCCTCAAGTTCCAGAACTTGGACATGGCCCATCGGGCTAAGGTCGCCATGTCTGGCCGGGTTGTTGGCAGGAACCCCATCAAAATTGGCTATGGTAAAGCCAACCCTACTACTCGACTCTGGGTAGGTGGCCTTGGACCAAGTACATCCCTGGCTGCCCTTGCTAGAGAGTTCGATCGCTTTGGTAGCATCAGGACTATTGACTATGTGAAGGGGGATAGCTTTGCTTATATTCAGTATGAAAGCCTGGATGCTGCCCAGGCTGCCTGTGCGCAGATGAGGGGCTTCCCCTTGGGTGGACCGGAGAGGAGACTTAGAGTGGATTTTGCCAAAGCTGAAGAGACAAGATACCCCCAGCAGTACCAGCCTGCACCACTCCCAGTGCACTATGAGCTGTTACCTGATGGATATAGCAGGCACAGAAGCCTAGAGCAAGACTTAAGGGTGAGAGATAGGACTCCTCCACATCTCCTGTACTCGGACCGAGACAGGAGCTTTGCAGAGGTAGACTGGGCTAGCCCTGCCAAAAATGCTGAACGCAGAAATAACTTGGAGAGCTACAGCCGATCCGTGCGTAGCCGCAGCGGAGAACGTTGGGGTAGTGACAGCGACCGCAGCGTGCCCAAGCCTTGGGAAGAACGGCGGAAACGCCGGAGCCTTTCCAGTGACCGTGGAAGGACTGCTCATTCACCTTACGAGGACAGAGGCAGGACAAAGGCCAGTGGGCTAGCTTTAGATCGCAGCCCAGACAGGGTTCGCAAAGAGAACAACACTACAGAGTCTGGAACAGAGAGAGACCAGAGTAACTCCCTTCAGAACAACCGGCATGTGTCTGAGGAGAAACCCCATCGTGAAACTTCTGATCTTCCTCAGCCTAAAAAAAGGGACAGTGAACGCAATCATCGAACTGGTGAATCGGAATCAAAAACTCACGAGGAACCAAAATCTGAGACCAAAAAAGTAAAGAACTTATCAGAATTCGCTCAGACACTGCAACTTGCTTGGAACGGGCTTCTTGTGTTAAAAAATAGCTGCTTCCCCACGTCTATGCACATCTTGGAGGGAGACCTAGGTGTCATCAATGGGCTCCTAAAAGACCATTCATCTGGTGGGAAGTTAACACAGCTCAAGATTGCTCAAAGACTTCGGCTTGACCAGCCCAAGCTGGATGAAGTAACTCGCCGTATCAAACAAGGCAGTCCTAATGGTTATGCTGTGCTACTGGCTACCCAAGCCACCCAAGGAGGGGTAGGGGCTGAGGGGACCTTTCCTGTTGTGGAGCCTGGCTTGCAGCGAAGGCTTCTCAGGAATCTGGTCTCCTACTTGAAACAGAAGCAGGCTGCTGGGGTGATCAGCCTGCCTGTGGGAGGGGCGAAGTGCAGAGACAGCACAGGCATGCTTTACGCTTTCCCTCCCTGTGAATTCTCTCAGCAGTACCTCCAGTCAGCACTAAGGACATTGGGAAAGTTAGAAGAAGAACATATGGTGATAGTTATAGTCAAAGACACTGCCTAGCCCACACTGTCTCTTCAGATTTCATGTTTTCTTTGTGTGTGTCACAGCCCAGTTGTTTTTAAGGCCGATCATTTTGGTGGAAGCCCAGTATATCTTAAACAAAATTGTAAGATTTTTAGTTTCTAATTAATTTTAATACCATTTGAATAGATCCAATTTTAATATGTGACACTGTCCACTGTGTTCTGTATTTTTATTTTTTAACTGTATGGAAAGTTGTCAGTAAAGCCTTGTTCACTGATGGATTTTTAATCTTGTGCAGTATCTTGGTTTTTATGGCCCTACGAGGGGCTAGTTCCCTGTCTGCCCAAGAGCTAAAAGATAATGCCTCCTCCCTTTCCAGTTTCTCAGACCTATATTTCCCCTCCCTCTTTCCAGGTGCCCTGGAAGATTGGGGGAAGACTTCTTTATGATGTTTGAGAGACACTGAAATGTCAATTCATGTTTTTGGCCTGTTTGCTTTGAATATTACAAATTTGAAGCTTGACACTGCTAATTCTCCAATATTTGATAGAGGTGTCCCAGGTAGATAAGTTTCAAGGAAGTGAATCCTGATCAATAGAAGTGAATCTTATTCATAGTTTTAGATTTATTTTTTAAGAGAAAAAAGCTGCTTGTAAAAGGTTAATTTCCTTAGTTGCAAGCACTGACCAAGAAGCTTCAACAAAATCTAGGTAGACAAGGCTTGACATTCCTGATAATTTTTTAAGGGTGGGGAAAAAAAATTAAAGCAGGACTAAAAAAACCCATCCATTTGGAGAGAGAACCCTTTTGGGCCTCTGTTATACATAAACAAATAAAGGACACAAGTTTAGTTTTTACTGCCCTGCAGGTGCCCTTTTGTATAGGGCAGAGCTCAAAGTTAAATTGGTCGCAGGATTCTAAAGGAGGAAAAAATACCTTTGGCTGTTTAAAAACATAATTAAGTATTAATTTTCCTAAGATCTTGGGAAGTCGTGCTGCAGTAAGAGCATAAACAAGGAATGAAAATTGGAACTGAAGAAAGGGCAGTTCCTTCTGGTAGTCTGTGAGGTGATTGTCTGACAGAAGCTAGAACATTTGCCTCTCTAAATGTTGGGGGTTAACTATTATAGATTTGATTTTAAAATCCACAGAGTTCCATTATTTTATAATGCTGGTAGCCTTTAGCAGTCTTAGAGAAGCGTTTCTAGGATATAAAAAACCCCCAAAGTTTGCCTTTGAATTTCCAGACTTTTTTTGTTGTAAAACAACAATGCTGGAGGACCCCAAATCTCTTTTGCACATGTGGGTGTGAGCCTGACACTCAGTGGCAGAAAGTTGCCAAAGACCCTTTTAAAACGGTGCTGTCAGCTAATATGCTGGTATGACTGGGGGCAGAAGCTATGTAAGGGGGGGAGGTTAATTCACGCTAATAAAGCCCATTTATCCTGCAGTTTCAGACTAGGGACAGTATTGTTGGTGCATGGTCAGTTGCTTGTTTCAATAATGTAAACAATTTGTTGCTTTTATTTAATACTGCAGTTATATTAAAATAGAGCTACTGGGTGAGTTTAATAATGAGGCGTCAATAATAATGCTGCACCGCCCAAACATGTCTAAAAGTTCAAGGCTAGCTGGACTGACTAGGGCTTTCAGTGTTTTAACTGTTGTGGCCAAGTCCTGTTGATGGTTCCTATCAGCACCTTGAAGTGTTGCTTTTGTTTTTTGAAATGAACTGCTATTAAATATTCCACATGGTCAGTGTTAGAGAGCAACTCTAGCTTCTGTCACAAACATCCTGTGCATTGAGGTGGAGGAAAGCGCAGTTGTGAACTGACTCTTTATTGCTGTGAATTCTAGCTGCTATTGCTTCTGTGGTTGTTATATGATCTGCATTGGATGGTTCCAGAGACAGATGATTCCCTGAGGCCAAAGCCAGAAAAATGTTACTTGAGCTCTGCAGTGCCAAGGCCCAAGTAAATAGTAATTAGAACTTCAGATTATTAGTGCTTTAGCCTTGTGCCATTGCTTCCTGAATGGGTTTCTGTTCAGTAGAGTCCATCATTCCCAGGATGTGGTTGTGCCCCTGGTGTCATTCAGACATCTACCAAACTAAAAAATAAAGTTACTATAAAAACAGGTGCCTGTTATCTGTCTAGCATCAAATGTATGCTAGGTGCAGAAAAGGCATGAGGAGTTTACCGACAAGCAAGTAATAGCACATGGATGCTATTAGGTCTATGACATTTTTTTCCAGCTATGAGAACTCTTCCTTCACAGCAGGGCTCAGCAAAGATGCAGCAAGAGCATGGCAACACTAGGGAGGTGTGACAGGCGGTAATGTCATGTGACCTAATTGACTGTAGGAGACAGGCCCCAGGGTGTCTTTTAGATACATACAGGGCCACAAAAGCATGGTTCTTGGTAAATGTGAATCCTGCCTGATTTTGGGGGGGGCGGGGGGGGGGGGGGAGAATGACAATGGAAAATGTAAGCCAGTCTCTGCACTGGGGAAAAGACACCAAAACAATTACCACCTACTCTGAAACTAGCACTGGGCGTTGTAGTGTGGACATCACTCCAGCAGTGAACTTATTTTGGGCTGTTTTAGTAAATGTGCTGAAAAGCCTAACACCATCATGGTGGTAAAAATGGTTCCGCTTTGTCTACACTTAGGTTTTGTACTGGTTTTAGCAGCAGTGCAGTGGCCATTTTTGGGGACAGTACCCTGGGAAGAGCACCTGGTTGGACTGATTTCTAGTCTTTCTTCCTCAACTGGAGAATTGAGGTGGTAGGATAGAGCTGATGTAGAACACAAACTGGTTTAGGGAGCATGGACATACTGAACACTTACTGCAATGCCCCCTAGGGTACATATCCTGGCACTGCTCCCTGTGGAAGATTTCAAAAAGCCCTTGATGCACTGTTCACAACAGTAGCAGCATTATGTACTACTTGTACTGTTACTAGTAACCTCCTGCTGAAGTGGCACTGTAGGCATACTGTGAGGGTATTTAGCATGCATGTAACCTGTTTGAAAGTCTTGTCTCAAGATTAAGTGGACCAAATGGTTAATTTCTCTAGGATAGACAAAGTGAATTAGCAACTGTGGGAGGGTGGGAAGAGAGTAAAGGCCATCTCCCCTTGTAGTTAAAAACACTCTACTCAGGGTAGTGCAGGCCTGACTCTCTACCTGAGCCTTGAGCTAAGGAGGAGAGAGGAGCTCACTGGGCTTCCCTGCTCTCTACTAAACATCACTCTTTGTGTGCAAACTTCCCATTTTGAATTCTAGGAATAGGCAAGAGAGCAACCCAGCTGGAGCATTGCTCTGACTCATCAGGGTAAGTTAAGAAAGCTGTAAAAGTTTTCAGAAGAGAGACTTTTTCAACCACAGCCAAGTGGTGGCATGTTTTTTGAGCACCAGGCTGTATGTGGTGGGTTCTGTTGGGCCTGGATTTTCTGTAGCTTAGAGCCAAAAAGGCACCTAACCTAGGTGGTTTTTAAGGTGGGGCCCTTGCGATCTTGTAAACAGCAGCACTTCATTTGGCTTATCTCTATTCCTCTCTGGTGTTAACATCACAATGATTTTCTGCAACAGCCCTGTGGGGTTCCGTAGTGCCCATAACAGTGTAATAAGTGTTCAGGTATATCTTAAATCACAGTAGTAAAGCAGTAAAAGTTTTGTTTCGAGGAAGACCAAGTACGCTGTTAATCAGTAAATATTTGTTTCGATCTAACCTGGTAAAAAGAGGAATCTGGAAGAGTTGTCAGGGATGTCCAAGGCATAGCTCTGGTGGGCAGCCTTAAGTGAGTGAAGGACAAGTTCTGTCACAGAACTGAACATGTTTTATGTTAACAGTTCTTTGTAATTGCTGCACTGCTCCTTCCTCCCACCTGATTTACCTTGTCCTTTGTGTTGCAACTCAGCCATTTCGCCTACAGAAGGCTGCTTGGTGTGTCCTGGGAGATACTGTGCTGTGAAATACTATTTGGGCAGGTCTGAGGGGGAATACAGCTCACAGCCATAGGTAGAGACAGGACTTGTATTTTATTTTTTTAATAAATACACTTTACATTAAAGAAAGACCTTCAATTTGCAGTTTCCACAGAGGGTGTGAAAGGGAGAAAAAAAAGATTAAAAAAAACCCTTGAATCACAGGGGGGAAAAAGGGTCCAAACTGCAATCCCAGAGCCCCTTGACTCCATGAATACCAGGGTGTCAGCCTCCCCCTCTGGCTGCTATTACAGCAAGAACCTCTGCTTAAAACAGGCTGGAGGTTCAGTTACCCCCTTGGGCTTTTCTCTAAAGGCAGGTGACGCATACAGAAGCTAGCAGCAGATGGCAACACCTGTTTTAAAAAAAAATTCTCACTTCTCAGCAATTTTAGAAACCATGATCCTCTGATTCATTTAGTACTCTGAGTAAAAATGCCCCTTTTGTTCATTTTAAACAGTTTTTCTCCCCCAAAACCTGACCCATGGTAACAAGGTACTAGATTGATACAAAGTTCAGACTCTTTTTACTATAACACCTGCCTTTTTTTTTTTTTTTTTTTTCCTTTTTTGGTTTTATATAAAACTATTTTTGTTCTTTAGGAAAGAACTTTGTACAAAGAAAATATATTCTGAAATAGCTTCAGACGTTTCCGTGGAGAGGAGAGTCTCATCTCAGCCTAAAATTAAAACTTAAAAAAAAAAAAGGCAGAGAGAAAGAGGCCTAGCCCCTGGTCTGTTTATTCAAGCGCCTCAATCTGACCCAAACAAACACAACTGATGGGCTGGAGTTCCTTGGATATCCCAAGGGGTGCTCAGAAATTGCTTCCGAGTTGGTCTCTTGTCTTCTGCGAAGGGAACTTCTCCTGATGCCAACACCCTGCGTGGTTGTCACTCCTCACTCATTCAGAGACAAGATTATGTCGTCTTCCAAGTCAGAGTTATCTGAGCTGTCAGCTGGAAAGGGGACACATGGGTTATTTGTTTGGTGTATGTGAAAAAAATGCAGCTGTCAGGCCAGCTAAGTAACAGAGCCTGTTGTGCATCAGTCAGTTACTAGAGATGACCACCACCTGCTCAAGCAAACTGACCCCAGACCAATGAACTCCTTAGCATTAGGAGCTGGAACTTTCCACCAAGAGGTTATTCATATGCAAGATGTTTGCAGAATTTATTGGGAACATATAAATGACATAACTTCATGTTGTTGGGACAGGACAGATGTGGTTTTGCAACACAGTCATCCCACACATTTCAAGAAACTATATCCGACTTTGAAGTGTGGCTTCTGCATAAGTTACTAGTTCATTATGTAGCAAACTGGACACCAAAAGCTACATTCTTATTGAACAGTTGTTGCCTTTCCAGGCACTGCACTGCTGGGACCTCATTAGTGAGGAAAGTCAATAATTCATTATATTTATACTATCATTTATAGCACCTCCCACAAAGCACTTCACAATGAATTAGCTGCACAGCACTCATTAAAGGTGACCTGCAGAGGATTTCTAAAAACCAGGTTTTTGCCCTTTTTAGCTTTGTGAAGCAGAATGAAGACATGAAAGTATTTGCCAACAGTCCCACCTCCCCCATGACCACCACTTGCTTTAACTTTAAACAGGAAAGTCCAGTCTTCCTCAGTTGTGCTGCAGGGGAGTATAAAGTGGCAGAGATGCATATCATGAGTTCTCAGCCCTAGCTGAAGTGACATGGTTACTGAATCTTTAACAAAGAGGGTCTTTCTCCTAAGTATTTGTTGAGTGCTATAGTTAACTAGGTGTTAAAAGCAGTTTTAAAGCATAACCAAAACTCACTTCTCCCCTCAGCTTCCAGTCTCTTATGACCTCTTACATTTCACAAGCTCTCCGGAGAGCCTTCCAGTGTAAGCAAAGCCTCATAAAAACAGGGACAAACCTTTTAGGCCTTTAAAAAAAAAAAGGTGGGGGAGGGGAAAAAGTAGCTAAGGGCACAAGCCTGTTTTTTCCCCTTTGTAGGTACCTTTAATATGGGTAGGAAAAATGGGTTGGCAAAACTTAGTCAAAGAAATATTTTATATTCTGAACTATCCCGTATAACAAGCTCACTGCCCTGACAACTCAATGCTGTGTTGTCTCCTCCAGCCCAACTGGAGTACTTCACAAGCAGTGGGACTCCTTTCAACTCTTTCTTTTGCTTAAAAAGATGATCTGGGAGCTATTTCCATGGTCCTGGTTTATCCAGAGGAAATGTTTATAGCAACTCTCTGGTGCTGCTGATTTCTGTGGCCAGGCTGGGCCAAGATCTCTGGCCACTTTAGGAGAACCAGCTGCCACACATCTCAGAAGTTTCAAGGGAAAGTACAAGTCAACCCACCTGCATGTTCTGCCATGGGGCAGGGCTGGGCAAGGGACAGCAGCTGCTGGGTTGAAAAGTCAGGGGAGCTGAAGGAAAGCTGAAGCTCCAGAGGGTCCCTGCCCAAAATGCTTGGCTGCCCTTTCAGATGTGTGCGGTGATCCACCAGCCAATCAAGTCTCAGCCTCTATTGTAAAGCCTAGGAGAGCAGTAGCTATGGCAATGCAATGGGAACTGAGCCACAAAGTGCTGCTGTAAAATAGCAACTAGGTTACATGGGGAAGGAGGAGAGACAACAGATCTGAAGAGTACAGAAAACATGGAGAGGAAAAGAGGCAGAAAAATAAGTTATTAATAGCAGGTGGGAACTGAATGAGAGAGGGGCATCTTGATCTCATGGGGAAAGAATTTCAGCCTTCACCCATGTTCTTCTTAACAACTCAATGTATGCCTCAGTCCTTCTTAACAAACCACTATCACTCCACTGGCCAGACAGCACAGAACCTTTCAAGATGTTTGCAAGCACTTATCTTGTCAACTGTTCTCACACTGCCCAAGTGAGACCACACAGACCTGTTATAACTGCCATGAGGGAGAGCACAACGCTTCACTGGGTCCTGTAGGGCTCTTCCATTCAAACGCTGGCTGTTCTCAACACAAACCCTTAAATCTGCAAATACATACGTCTGTAAAGAACTCACATACAAGCTTGGCAGTCACCCTTCCAGATGTTAGAATAGCAGATCACAGCTCAGCTCAACACTCAAAAACAAGTCACTCTGCTGCGAGTTGCCAGTCACCAGCAAGAGAGACTGAAATGCCCATTTTCATCAGACACTTTTCTTGCAGATACCAGAGTTCAGCCTGTCAGCAAGAGGCTTCTCCCCAGGTCCTGGATGCGAATTCCTGCTGGGCTGCTTTCTGTAGGGCATTACAAAGGGGAGATAGCCCCACATCTTCTAGGAGTGTTTTCATAAGTACATCCCAGTGACTCAGACAGTGAAGCAAGCTTCTGCAAGAACCCCAGTGGGCGCAGAAATTGCCCTGGTCCAGAAAGGCCAAGCTTCAAGCTGCTTTGTGCAGATCCCCTCCAACCCAAGCGATGCATGAGGCTGAGAGGAACATCTGCACATTTTAAAGGTTTTCACAGGTCATTTCTGAAAAGGTGACTCCTCCCTGCCCGTGACATGAGTACCAGGGTCACTCACTTCCCCGTTTTCATTGTTCCTTTAATTATTACGTCCCCACACTGTACATGGGCATACTGTGCCAAGCTTAGGGAGGGTTGTCAAGAAATACCAGTATGGCCAGTAAGAAGCTCATCAGAGGGCCTGTACCACTGGAGGGCAGGGGAGAAGAAGCGATGTGTTATACATTGGATAGTGTATCTCAAGACTGGACTCTTAAGAAGCGAATTCAAGGATCAGAGTCTCTGAGGCTCACTGGTCTCCCCACGGCTGGGAACTTGTAAAACATGGCTGCAGCTTCAGGGAAGGCAGAGGAGAAGATTATGATTAGGTAAGTACAAGATGCATGCTGGACCTGGACCACACTAGCCTGACAAAGCTGAATCCAAAAAGAGGAGCTGTCACAGGACCCAGCTAACCATACAAGTGCAACCTGACCAGAGCATGGCTGTGAAGTTCCATTCTTAGCGAGAGACTCTGAGACGGCTGTGAAGTTCCCCTGCATCTTTGGAGGGCTAGCTGCAGCTATACAAGTTCAAAGTAGAACCCAAAATCACAGGGCACCTGCTCAGCAACTTCTGAGCAGGCAGCACACTCAGTGCAAGGGGTGCTAATGCTACTCATAAATGACCCCTTTGGCAGAGGCTTGGAACTTCTTCAGTGGGCCAGATGGAGCTGTGACAAGTCCCTTTCGCCTGGTGACTCATGTAGGCCTTGTGACTGATGGCAGTGGGAAGAAGTCTAAAGGAATTACCCCACAAACTGCTTTGGCTAGTTTCTGAACAAGAGCACCCCATAGTGCTGTATCTCTGCAAAGCTGTCCTTAGGAGCACTGTATCCATAATAGCTATGTATGTACAGAGCCAGAATGCCCCCTACTCCCAAACCTGTTTCCATCCTACCCCAACTTTAGCTGGCATGGCTAGTGAGGCGCCATTCAAAACTGCAGATGCTGAATTGAGACACAAAAAGCACCTGACTCAGGTATTTGCAGAAGCACATGGGCCAGCAGGGGGAGCCAGAGCAAGAAGAGAGCCAGCCAACTGCTACGGCTGTTCCTTCTCGCTAGGCTGTGGCTCTAGCTCCCTCCCCATGGCCCAGGCCACCACATACGCAGGAAAGGGATCAGCAACTCCTGGACCCCTATTTCTTCTGCTTCCTTTCTACCTCTTCCCTATTTTCTACTACATCAAGAAATGAAGTGGGCAACAAGGAGATGGAGTGAGGGATAGCTGGGAGGGGACATGTGATGGGGTGGGAACCAGTCATGGATAGTGCTCTGGTGGAGCATAGGTGTGTGCCAGCCTGTTTCCCTTCAATGTGCCCATTGGAAAGGGGTCTCACAAACCCCCACCACCAGTGTTCACAGGCTGCAATTTCACTGCAGGGTCGACAACCTCAAACCACCAGTCCAAATCTAGATCTGAAGAATAATAAACCAGAATAAACTTGATATCACATGCCCAATTGCCATATTAGTAACGCCCCACCCTTCACCACTCTACATTCATGCCCTTCCCCTTCTATAAACCGGAGGCTGCTCAGGAATGAGTGGTGAGTTGTCTCTAATTCCCTCGAGCATCAAGAGTTGGATGATTACTTTTAATACTGCTGTTACTTGCTGTCCTCTCTAATGGAAGCCTCTGCTTTCTCTTTCCCATGTAAGCTTGGAGTTTTCTATGTGCTTCTCAGTGCTCTAGACTGAATAGTTTCTAATACTTTAGGCATCAAGTCTAAATGCTTGGCGCCCATTTGAGATTTTGGAGCCAACTAGTGATCTCTGTGACCCCAGTATTAAAACAGGTAAAGTCCTGAGCAGGAAAGATGTACTCACATTGCCTGGATGTCAGATGATCACTTATTCTCTGCTGCAGGCGCCTCCCCTTCTACTGAGACTCAATCACAGATTGATGTAAATGCCACATGTACACACTACAGCTATTTATTGGAACTAAGAGCCAATTTACTTGCAAATGCAGAGGTTTTTTTAAAGACAGTCAAGTTAAAATAAGCTCCTTAAAAGTGTACAAATTTTCACCCATTTCTGTGTAACTTCCCCTCTCCTTCCCACCAGTGTCTGCTACCTACCTGTCCTCAACACCCATTCCCCTTGCGTCCTTACAAACCAAAGTGCAGAGATGTCAGGTTCTTGTGACTTCCTTACCATTCCTACTGGGTGTTCCCTGCACAGCTGCTGAGTGCTCACAGCAGCCCTGTAGCCCCATCAGAGGAAGCAGGAAGTTAGTGGACAGGCCAGAGGCAGCCCCACAGGACTTTGTCTTTCCTCCAACAGTAAAGTAAGTGGGGTGAGGCAGATGCAGCACAGAATGCCAGTCTCCCCCTCTGGCAGAAGGGCCAGAAAGTGGTGAAAAGGCCCTGCAGGACTGAGTTTTAGTGACTTCTCTTCCTGGCACTGGTGACTCCTAAACGGAGCTTTCCTTTAGTTTCAGTTTAGGGCCCTGTCATAGGTCAACCCCACTATCACAAAATAATACCATTAAGTATGTGTTAAAGTGCAATTCATTTTTAATTAGACCTATACAAATGTCCTGTTTGGACAAAATATCTATCACCTTCAAGAGAATTGCGGACTGACTGACATACATATAAGAAAATCTCTGGAGACCTGAGGGGACATTATTCCCAAATTCATGAGCCTGATCACAGAGGAGCAGGGCTGCACTACAATGAAACAGAAGAAGAGCATGGATGAGTCTGCCAGTGAGAGACTCTGAACTTAGTGTGGAAGGCCACACCAGCTCAGAAACTGAGAACTGCCACTTGAAGCCTTCCAACCTGCCACCAGAGAGGTCAGGTTTCCATCTTGGTTCCCATCCAGCCCCATCACTGCAATACTTTTTAGCACCTCAAACATCATTTATCTTCAACACTCATGTAAGGTAGGGCAGTGCTACTACCTCCATTTGACAGATGGGGAACTGCAGCACAGACACACTAAGTGAATACCTGAGATCACACAGGAAATCTGTGGAAGAGTTGGCAACAGAACTAAGATCTCCTGAGTCTCAATCCAGTGCCACTTTAACCGCAAGGTCATCCTCTCCTGATTGTTAAGTGTTTTCAAAACTGAAGTGCTAGACAAACTCCAAAACTGTTTGTTTATTTTTTTTTTAAATGAAGTCTCTGTTTCTCCAAACCAGGAGGGAAAACAACTTCAACCTTATGCGCAGACCTAGGTTAGCATTGGAACGGTCAGGGGCAATAAAGAAGCAAGCTCAGAAACGCCATGCTGGGTTATTCTCTAAGTAACTGCAGAAGGTGAAAGTACATCAGACAAATGGAAGAGGCTCAAACCAGCAAGGAAGAAAATGGCTTCCCATTTCCATGAGGGTATAAACAAAGCAGAGGAGAGGAGAGACGAGAAGTTACGGAGTGGTCTGGGTCCCTCTGGAGAGCAGGATTTGTGAGCATACATATAACAATCCTTCACAAGGAGTTGCAAAACCTGCTTTTAAATTCTCTCAAGTGTATCTAGGAATAAAGATGGAAACAGTTTTCTTCCTAGACCTAACAAAGGTGGTTCTGTCAGACTGTGGTTGGTATTTACCAGTGATGCACTTTGGGAGGCCTAAAGCTGATTGAGTGTGGGAACTGGTGCCTTTCATCCAGGGAGGGAAGGAGAGAAATCAATTTTTCCAGAGGGAAAATTTCTCTCTTTCATATTTGTGAGGATGGTACCACCTGTGACCACCAGGATAGAAGTATACTTACTATCACCAAGGATCAGCTCAACTTCCTCATCTGCATCAGAATCCTCATCTTCACCTTCATCCCCCTCTTCCAGCAAGTTTGCAAGCTCCTCATCATCAGAGGGAGAGAAATCATTGTCTCCATCCTCACCAGCATTCTCATTGTTCTCATCCTCCTCCAGCTCGGCCTCCAACAGCTGGTCAGTGTCTAGTTCATCAAGGTCATCTGTATCATCATCATCTTCATCATCATCCTCTTCCTCTTGTTCTTCTTCCTCCTGCAGCGACAGCAGAAGAGCCCATTAGGACATGCAAAAGTATATCGGGGAATGAGGGAAATGTATATCTCCCCAAACTAAAGGTCACTCAACATTAATTGTAAACTCTACCCTCTTCACCCTTAAATCACATGATAGAGGCTAGATTGACAGCCCTGGAAAAGTCCTTTTTACCCATAAAACAGGTATAATACAAGGTAGTAGCATCGCAAGCCTCCACTCCACGATGTTACTTGCCAACATGTCTCACACGGATCTGCAGAGGGACATGAGTTCAGTCCCAGCTCTATACAATTCCTGGCCTCATGCCAGTTTTATACAGACAGCTGTTTCTTGACAACTAGACTGAGACCATTAACTCAGTCAGAGTAACTGGTATTGGTCACTGCTGACCAGGATGAGATTTGAGGTCCTGTGAAAATCTCTATTATCCCATTACCAAACCACGAGCAACTCAATCCTCAGATTATAAATTCTTTTAAAGTGGCTCAACAACATCACTAATGAAATTTACACTGTGAATCAGGGTCTCCGTTCTACCAGTGTGCTGAATGAACAGCTTAAAGAAGAGAAAACAACCCATGGGAATTTTTGTTTGTAGTGATTGAATTTCACCTGGAGGTGGATGAGGCTTTCTTCCGGCAACTCACGGAAGCTACTAGATCGCATGCCCTGATTCTCATGGGTGACTTTAATTTTCCTGATATCTGCTGGGAGAGCAATACAGCGGTGCATAGACAATCCAGGAAGTTTTTGGAAAGCATAGGGGACAATTTCCTGGTGCAAGTGCTAGGGGAGCCAACTAGGGGGAGCGCTTTTCTCGACCTGCTGCTCACAAACCGGGTAGAATTAGTGGGGGAAGCAAAAGTGGATGGGAATCTGGGAGGCAGTGACCATGAGTTGGTTGAGTTCAGGATCCTGACGCAGGGAAGAAAGGTAAGCAGCAGGATACGGACCCTGGACTTCAGGAAAGCAGACTTTGACTCCCTCAGGGAACAGATGGCCAGGATCCCCTGGGGGACTAACATGAAAGGGAAGGGAGTCCAGGAGAGCTGGCTGTATTTCAAGGAATCCCTGTTGAGGTTACAGGGACAAACCATCCCGATGAGTCGAAAGAATAGTAAATATGGCAGGCGACCAGCTTGGCTTAATGGTGAAATCCTAGCGGATCTTAAACATAAAAAAGAAGCTTACAAGAAGTGGAAGGTTGGACATATGACCAGGGAAGAGTATAAAAATATTGCTCGGGCATGTAGGAAAGATATCAGGAGGGCCAAATCGCACCTGGAGCTGCAGCTAGCAAGAGATGTCAAGAGTAACAAGAAGGGTTTCTTCAGGTATGTTGGCAACAAGAAGAAAGCCAAGGAAAGTGTGGGCCCCTTACTGAAGGAGGGAGGCAAGCTAGTGACAGAGGATGTGGAAAAAGCTAATGTACTCAATGCTTTTTTTGCCTCTGTTTTCACTAACAAGGTCAGCTCCCAGACTGCTGTGCTGGGCAACACAAAATGGGGAAGAGATGGCCAGCCCTCTGTAGAGATAGAGGTGGTTAGGGACTATTTAGAAAAGCTGGACGTGCACAAGTCCATGGGGCCGGACGAATTGCATCCGAGAGTGCTGAAGGAATTGGCGGCTGTGATTGCAGAGCCCTTGGCCATTATCTTTGAAAACTCGTGGCGAACGGGGGAAGTCCCGGATGACTGGAAAAAGGCTAATGTAGTGCCCATCTTTAAAAAGGGAAGAAGGAGGATCCTGGGAACTACAGGCCAGTCAGCCTCACCTCAGTCCCTGGAAAAATCATGGAGCAGGTCCTCAAAGAATCAATCCTGAAGCACTTAGAGGAGAGGAAAGTGATCAGGAACAGTCAGCATGGATTCACCAAGGGAAGGTCATGCCTGACTAATCTAATCGCCTTTTATGATGAGATTACTGGTTCTGTGGATGAAGGGAAAGCAGTGGATGTACTGTTTCTTGACTTTAGCAAAGCTTTTGACACGGTCTCCCACAGCATTCTTGTCAGCAAGTTAAGGAAGTATGGGCTGGATGAATGCACTATAAGGTGGGTAGAAAGCTGGCTAGATTGTCGGGCTCAACGGGTAGTGATCAATGGCTCCATGTCTAGTTGGCAGCCGGTGTCAAGTGGAGTGCCCCAGGGGTCGGTCCTGGGGCCCGTTTTGTTCAATATCTTCATAAATGATCTGGAGGATGGTGTGGATTGCACTCTCAGCAAATTTGCGGATGATACTAAACTGGGAGGAGTGGTAGATACGCTGGAGGGGAGGGATAGGATACAGAAGGACCTAGACAAATTGGAGGATTGGGCCAAAAGAAATCTAATGAGGTTCAATAAGGATAAGTGCAGGGTCCTGCACTTAGGATGGAAGAATCCAATGCACCGCTACAGACTAGGGACCGAATGGCTCGGCAGCAGTTCTGCGGAAAAGGACCTAGGGGTGACAGTGGACGAGAAGCTGGATATGAGTCAGCAGTGTGCCCTTGTTGCCAAGAAGGCCAATGGCATTTTGGGATGTATAAGTAGGGGCATAGCGAGCAGATCGAGGGCCGTGATCGTTCCCCTCTATTCGACACTGGTGAGGCCTCATCTGGAGTACTGTGTCCAGTTTTGGGCCCCACACTACAGGAAGGATGTGGATAAATTGGAAAGAGTACAACGAAGGGCAACGAAAATGATTAGGGGTCTAGAGCACATGACTTATGAGGAGAGGCTGAGGGAGCTGGGATTGTTTAGTCTGCAGAAGAGAAGAATGAGGGGGGATTTGATAGCTGCTTTCAACTACCTGAAAGGGGGTTTCAAAGAGGATGGCTCTAGACTGTTCTCAATGGTAGCAGATGACAGAACGAGGAGTAATGGTCTCAAGTTGCAATGGGGGAGGTTTAGATTGGATATTAGGAAAAACTTTTTCACTAAGAGGGTGGTGAAACACTGGAATGCGTTACCTAGGGAGGTGGTAGAATCTCCTTCCTTAGAGGTTTTTAAGGTCAGGCTTGACAAAGCCCTGGCTGGGATGATTTAACTGGGACTTGGTCCTGCTTTGAGCAGGGGGTTGGACTAGATGACCTTCTGGGGTCCCTTCCAACCCTGATATTCTATGATTCTATGATTCTTATTCCATAAATTAAACCCTTTCCAGCCTGAATGCCATTTCTGGTACAAGCGTGGTTTTATAAGTGGGATGAGGAGGATGGTGGTCCTCCCACACAACTGAGAGGATACCAGCTGCACCAACAAGTCTCTGAACTTCAGTTCCCTTTTACATTCTTGCATCTGTATCACACTCACCCACACCCCTCTTCTCCAATGGAATATTTTCGCATGGTAGGAAAAGTACCTCGCTGATCCCTGGATTCTGAGGGGGTATATGAGACACACCGTGCAAGATTTTAAAGCAGTTGGGGAATATTTGACAAACCCATCAGAGACTGAGATATTCAACCCTGCCTCTTCTTGTGGCATTGATGGATTTGGGACTGTTTCATTTTCAGAGTTATGCTAAGGCAGGGATGGCCAACCTATGGCTCTGGAGCCACATGCGGCTCTTCGGAAGTTAATATGTGGCTCCTGGTATAGGCACGGACTCCAGGGCTGGAGCTATAGGCGCCAACTTTCCAATGTGCTGGGGGGTACTCACTGTTCAACCCCTGGCTCTGCTACAAGCCCTGCCCCCACTCCACCCCTTCCCGCCCCCTCCCCTGAGCCTGCTATGCCCTTGCTCCTCCCCCTCTGAGCCTCCTGCATGCCACAAAACAGTTTATCAGGAGGTGCGGGAAGGGAGCAAGAGGCACTGATCGGCGGGGCGTCCTATGGGGGGCTGCTGAGAGCAGGAGGAGAGGCCTATGGGAGGCTGCTGACGCATTACTGTGGCTCTTTGGCCATGTACATTGGTAAATTCTGGCTCCTTCTCAGGCTCAGGTTGGCCATCCCTGTGCGAAGGGAAGAGAAGCCCCATCTTCTTTGCGCCTCCACACCACACTTTTTTAAGTCTGTCTAATACACATACATACAAATGGTATTACGACTAAAAGCAGTAGGTAAATGCTCTCCAAAAGCATGTGCATTCACAGTATAAAGGGTTACTGAGTTCACTGCCCACAGCTGGAAATATAGGAATAGCAGCAAGCCCTGACATTTTATCCATCCAGAGAGCTCTATTATTTTTAGATTCATGAAAGGCCTCCAAAGTATGTCTCTCACTCACTGGAAGCATTTACATAATTTAAAATGGGGTGGATAAAAATAGATATTAATAATAAAGAAAACTGGATTTTTTAAAATCAGTTTTTATTTAAATTAAATACATTTTTCTTTTTCAAAATCAACCTGTTTAAGTTCAAAATGACAACCTAGGTAAAGGCATAAATTTACTAAAAATTGTTAAAATTTAAATAAATAAAAAACCCAATATGCTACATCAATAAGCCCTCCTCCAATTTCAATGAGTTAAAAGATGCAGCTTTAATAAGTATGTATAGAATCAGGGGGGAATATCTAATTTTTAGGTCAACTTGAGTTTTATAAATATGTCAGAATGTCATTACTGTATTATTGTGAGCCTTTACAACTGAGTGAATGCTAATATTAATATTTTTTCAAAAGTACTTTCAGTTTGTTGTGCAGAATTAACCTTAATTACTTTTGATTTCAGTTTAGCTGGCAGGTGGACAGATTTTTTTTTTAATTAATTAGAGCTAGTTCAAAGTTGAGACACCAAGTGGGAGCTGAAAAAGCAGGAAAGTTTGTTTTACTCTTCAAATCTATGAATAAAAACCAAGTAGCAGAAGATGAGCTCTACTAATTCTAAAACCAAGAGACAAGATTTTCAAAGGTATTTAGGTACCTAGATGCAGACAGAAGCCTAGTTCTAAAGCACTTAACTCCTACTGATTTCAATTCCAATTGTTTTCAATAGGAGTTAGGTACCTAGCCTGTTTAAGCATATTTGAAACTCTCTCTAGAAATCTATCTGCTCTTTTAGGCACCAAAATATTTTTGAATATCTGGCCCACGGTGATGAGAAACCATCAGTCAATTCACTAACTACAGTATATACTTCCATTATTTAATAAATCAGCTTTAAATGCAAAATATGCTTTAATAAACTTAGTTTTTTCTTATGCATCCAATACATTTAAGGTTGTTTCATTTAACTAAAAAACAAATTTTAAAATGTTGGTTTTGTGCATTTTTAATTGAATTCCAATTTCCATCCAAATGCAGCTTGACACAAAACATAAGTATACAAAATCATCTAGTAAATAAGAAATCACCCAACCTTTTCCAACAATAAAAAAAGGTAAAAATAAGAGTACATTGAGTAATAGAATTGCTTCAATGTGTATAGATATAGTTTATCCTAGTGGTTAGCAAAAAAAACCATCAAATTTAATGGAAAAGGTACATTTAGTTGCAAACCAACAGATTTTAATGTTTATATCAACTATCTAGCATGAACTTTTAAAGAAAAAAGAAAAGGAGTACTTGTGGCACCTTAGAGACTAACAAATTTATTTGAGCATAAGCTTTCGTGAGCTACAGCTCACTTCATCCGATGAAGTGAGCTGTAGCTCACGAAAGCTTATGCTCAGATAAATTTGTTAGTCTCTAAGGTGCCACAAGTACACCTTTTCTTTTTGCGAATACAGACTAACATGGCTGCTACTCTGAAACCTTTCAAAGAAAGTAACTAAAAAGTACCAGTGCGAAATAGGATTAAAAAATCAATTATTTAAATCAAGGTTTCTTGCTTACCAGTTTAAATCATTATTAAAATCTTTGATTTAAATCAGTCCACCCTGATTTTAAACACACCACAACAATACTGACTCGGCTACACAGATATCTCCCCAACCCCAGTAAGGCAGATTCATTTTTCAAGTCTCCCATTCAGGCTACAGTTTGATGAAAGCAATGAGCCTTACACTCTCCCACAAAAGTCAACGAATTCTGGTTGTGATGCTATAATTGAGGAACAAGCCCCAGAGCCAAGAGGCCTGCATGGAGAACACCTTGCATCCAGTCCCTAGATGTACAAGTTTTTTAGGGCAGCCAGTAGATACTAAATAACTATCTGAAAGCATGTGCAGTATTGTTATTACCATGTTGGTCCCAGGATATGAGAGAAACAAGTGCGGTAATATCTTTTACTGGACCAAATTCTGTTTGTGAGGGAGACAAGCTTTTGAGCTTACACAGAGAAGAAGAGCTCTGTGTAAGCTCAAAAGCTTGTCTCTCACCAACAGAAATTGGTCCAATAAAATATATTACCTCCCATACCTTGTCTATCTAAAAGCAGATATTCTCGAACTGTGATCTACCCTTGCCAGTGGGCCACAGAAGGAAACATTTTGAGACCCAAGCCATAGGGGGCTAGGGTGCTGAGAAGGGAGGTAATTCATGAAAGGAGTGCTGCAAAGGGTGGAACAGTTGGAGAATCTCTGGTCTAGGTGGACCAAGACAAAGTGCCCTATCTGATATGACAAAGGGGAGCGCCTCAAGTAACAGAACCAAACTATACAAAGATTAGGCCCAGATTGTTAAAAGTATTCAGGGGTTGCTGCGCTCAGTGATGAAACATCTAACTGATTTAAGAGCTTAAATCTCATTTTCAAAAGGAATGTAGGCAGTTAAGAGCCTAAATCACATTGACAGCCAATGGGATTTTGGCTCCTAAGTGCCTAAATCCCTTTTGAAAATGAGATTTAGGCATTGCAACACTGAGTGCAGCAACGCCTAAATACTTATTAAAATCTATGCCTTAAAGATCCAAAAGCAGCACTCTGAATTGCACACACAAGCAAACTGGAAGCCAGTACAACTTGGAAGAATAGATGCAATGTGGTACCCCCTAAACAACTGGCAGCTGTATTCTGCGTTGATATCTGAGCAGTCTTTAAACCTAACTCTTTGTACAGGACAATGTAGTAATCTAATCCACAAGTGAAAGGCCTAGCTAACTGTGGCAGAGTCTGCACAAGTAAGAGTAAAAATGGCTGCAATTTTCTAGCCAAAATAACTGGGGACGAGGGTTTCAGCCCTGGGTGGCAGGGCTTAGTTTAAGGCCCCCTGCTTGGGGCTGAAACCCTTGGGCTTCAGCTTTGGCCCCCTGCCCAGGGTGGTGGGGCTCGGGCATTGGCCCCACCACCTGGGGCAGCGGGGCTTGGGCGGTCTCAGGCCTCGGTCCCCCCTCCTGGGGTCATGTAGTAATTTTTAGTGTCAGAAGGGGGGTGCAGTGCAATGAAATTTGAGAACCCCTGCTCTATCAGACCATTACTTGGTCTGAGTTCATACCAGCTGATTCTAATGCAGGCCTTATCTTCATCAGGTGAGACCATCCACCTCTCAGAGAAAAGACAAAGCTTTGTCATCCATATGCAGATTAAAACCCCAACTCCAACCATGTGACAATCTTCCCAATGACCACCATACACACTGGATGTGAGTGACAGACAGAAGAAAACTCTGTTCTGGGCAGAAGAGCAAATTACCCTCTGGGATCTGAGAAGAACCAGCAAAGCCAGAATCTAACCCTGCCAACATCCCCAATTTAGCTGACCAACCCTCATGGTCAATGGAGATACCAAAAAACAGATCTAGAAGAATCAAAATGCACACCTGTCTCCACTGGAAATAAACTAACAAAACTTGTGTGTCTGTGATATAACCGGGTCTGCATCTGAGGAAGGAGAAATTCAACACTCCAAAGAAACCGGATGGGCAAATCAGCATGTTGTTACCCAATTCTCAAATATGGATTAAGCACCTTACAATTACCCATTTTAGGTAGTTACATGCTGGTTTAGGCAGCTAGGTCACCACACAGATGCCTAAAATGGGGATTTAGATGCTTAACTTTGATAATCAGGCACTAAGGTTGGGACCTCTACCAGCATCTAAGTAACTTAGGTGTCCAAATGCCATTGACTTTCAATGGGACTTATGTTCCCAAGTCACGTACATGCTTTTAAAAATCCTATTTCAAATGACTTGTCAAAGGTCATAGATGCCTCTTTTTGCTCTAAAAATCTAAATAAAAACACCACATTAGTGACAGAGATAAGAATACACCAGGTGTCACAATCACCAGGCCATTAGACAATACTGCTTCCCTTAAAAATGCTGTAGTAAGTTAAAACAGAAAGAGGTTCTGTTTATGAATGCTGAACACTTTTACTGAATGTCACCTTCATAGCACTGTACCAATATTTACCCTCGGCATCCCTGTGGTATAAATATGTGAACATGCATAGGCTACCATGGGAAATCCTTTGCAATACACAAAGAAATAGGGAATCAGCTCTTCCTGACAATCAAAATATGCACAGAACCATGCTAATCTATGGCCCTTGTGATTCATGCATAAAATGCCTGCCCCACTTTTCTACTGACATTTGATAGCAAAATGCTGACTTTACCTGGCATCAACAAAAGCCCCTTGTGATGCAGCAGGGAGCGAGGAGTGTTGACCTGGGAACGTGGCAGGGGAGTTTCATTGGGGATGGCATACCTGAGAGCCTGTAACCTGAGCCAGGAGGGGGAGGGAACACCTCTGCCCAGGAAACTGGACAAAGGCTGCAGAAGAGAGGGGAGAGAGAGAGAGAGAGAGTGTGTGTGTGTGGTTTCAGTTTTGTGCTGGGTGGTGGAACGCAGGGAACCAGTCTAAGTTTCCTGCCCCCCAGAAGGACTTGACTGAGGGGTCCTGGTTGTACCCACAAGCTCTGTTTTAGACTGTGTTCCTATTGTCCAATAAACCTTCCACTTTACTGGCTGGCTGAAAGTCACGGTGAATCCCAGGAAGAAGGGTGCAGGGCCTGGACTCCCCCACACTCCGTGACACCCCTGCAGGAGATTTGTAGTGTACACTGCTAGGCTTAACTGTGTTATAAGATGAACAGGAAACAAGATGAAATAATAAGTAACGGGCATTGTAAAAAAAAAAAAAAAAAAGACCCTGCCCAATGTTAACCAAAATGCATCTACACAGAGATTTGAACTGTTTTAGTGAAAGTGATGCAAACCCCTGTGTGGACACAGGGAGCGTTGTAAGCAAGACACGAGAAGTAATTCTTCTGCTCTACTCCATGCTAGGCCTCAGCTGGAGTATTATGTCCAGTTCTGGGCATCACATTTCAGGAAGGATGTGGACAAATTGGAGAAAGTCCAGAGAAGAGCGACAAAAATGATTAAAGGTCTAGAAAACATGATCTATGAGGGAAGATTGAAAACACTGGGTTTATTTAGTATAGAAAAGAGAAGAATGAGAGGGGACATGATAACAGTTTTCAAGTATGTAAAAGGCTGTTACAAGGAGGAGGGAGAAAAATTGTTCTTCTTAACCTCTGAGGATAGGACAACAGGCAATAGGTTTAAATTGAAACAAGGGGTTTAGACTGGATATTAGGAAAAACTTCCTAACTATCAGGATGGTTAAGAACGGGAATAAATTGCCTGGGGAGGTTGTGGAATATCCATCATTGGAGATTTTTAAGAGCAGGTTAGACAAACACCTGTCAGGGATGGTCTAGGTAATACTTAGTCCTGCCATGAGTGCAGGGGACTGGACTAGATGACCTCTCAAGGCCCTTCCAGTCCTATGATTCTATGACACTTATCTCAAGTTAGTTTAACCTAATTGACTAAAGCTCAACTGAAATAAGAGTGTCCACACAGGAGTTTGTATCAGTTTAACTAAAATGTTTTAAAATCAATCACATCTTAAAACTAAATTGGTGAACTCTGCATATAAACTAAGGTGGCAACGGCAGTACCAGCTTCCTAACAAAGCTCTCCTTTAGCAAGGGCAGATCAGCATTTGTAATCAAGCTGATACAAGACTGGAACAAAACTGAAGGCATCATGAATTTTGCTCAAAGAAATTCCTTCCCTCCTGAAGTCCAGCATCCCATACCAGCAACACCCATGGAAGGTGCACTTCACTTTACAGTCAAGTATAATAATAATAATAGGATTCCATATGATTTAACACTCTTATTGGCCCATGTTAGTACAACATCAAGCTTCATAAATACAACTAATAGATCCAATCATGCTGGTCTGGAGTAGCTCATCAAGATGGATATCATCTTCAGCTCCAGAATTTCACCTTTTATTTAAAAAAAATTAAATCTCTAGCCCTTATGGTTGTAAAGAACCACCTTTAAAATGTGACCTGAGTGTAAAAAGACACAGGTGATATCTGCCTGAGTCCTCAGACAGCCAGAAATGAGAGATCTATAGGAAGGATTATTGTTCCGATTCATCACAAGTGGGTATTGACAACGAAGCCTAATGACAACTTTAAATGCCAGTATTGTTTCTTTTTCTTGTACAATGTCGTCAGCAGTGAACTAAAATCTTACTATTTTTAGTAACCGATCTGACCCCTGAAAACTAGATTGCAAAAATAAGTGAACCCAAGAGGGATTATTATTATTACTACTACTACGATTCATGAATTCCCAAAATTCAGTTATTCACAAGGTGTCCCCTAGTCATTAGTACAAGTTAGCAAGATGCTATTGTATTTCCAACTCAAACATGGAGATAACGAAAAGCAAGCTGCCCCACTATCACACAAGATGCCAGCTACAACCTCAAAAAATATATATATTTTCTTAAATAAAAACCTTTCATTCATTCTATTCCAGGTACTGCTGTCATTATGATGGGAGAATAGCAGTGCTATTCAGATCTGCTTTGGGGATGAATCAGGGTTGTGTAGTGCACAAGACTATTGTCTGCAGAATCTCTGCCTTGTTTGTTGCAAAAGTTGGAAGGTGTGTAGTGAAGGAGGCAAGAGACTGCAAGAAGTAAAAGAACAGTCTCATGATAAAGGCAGTTGAATGCTGCTCTGGAGAATTGGACTGTCCCTGCCTCCGCCACAGAGTTCCTATGTGATGGTAGGCAAGTCACTTAATCCAAACTCATCACATGTGATCACTATTACTAATTGCATGCTCCGCATTTTCTGGGTGTCTGACTTGACACCCTGAGGACTAGTCTGCAGAAGCGCTGAGAACTCAAAGTTGCAAATAAAATCAGTTGGATCTGTTTTGAACATATAAAGTACTATAAAATGCTAAGTGCTGGGAAAAATCAGGTCCTACGTGCCTCAAATCGGGCAGCCCAAAAGGAGTGGATCATTTTGTCCTTAATCTCTGTGCCTCAGTTCCCCACCTGTAAAATGTGGATAATACCTCCTCATCTCACAGAGGTGGGGTGAAAATAAATTCATTAATATTTATGAAACACTCAGATATTGTAGTGATGGGCACCTCAGCAAAGCCCATGAGGAAATTAACAATTCTGTCTTCACATTAGGGTTTGGACAGTGTGCAGCAAATAAGGTGTAAGGCCATACATTGAACAATGAGAAAAAAAAATATTGAATAGCTGCTCATTAAGTAAGCACCGTCCATCCTGTGCACTGAATGAGGCAGGCATACTATGGAAAAGTAGTATGTAATTATGTAATTAAAGACTATCATAACGCATACTCCCAAGAGGGCCAAAGAAAGATTTTCATGGATATCCTTTATTGTGGCATTTCCAAACTTTTCAGTGTTTGACTTTGTATCCTTAATAATATTATTTAAACAGTTTTTTGTGTAATATCCTAGGTTTAAAAAAACAAAATTAAAAAGCTAATTCTATCATGTAGCATCATATCGACACCCACATGGTTCAGCAGCGGGCACGGAACCTTTAGATCGACCACTTTTGCTAGTGATAGCAATGGTGGGCTGTCATCCTCTACATGGACCAGCACTAGAGGGGGATGGAACACTTTGCCAGTGGGTTCCACAGATACTTGTAAGACTTGGGTTCCATTCCATGCTCTGGAGGGAAAAATTCTCTAGTGGACACAGGCTCTTTTTGACTGTTCCTCCCACAATCTTAACCCCCTTTTGTCCCAGTCCCTTGAATCTATACCTCTTTCAGTCCTGTTTCTTCCCCACCCCAATCCCTTGTCCCAGTCCTGTTCTTTTCACCCATCCCGGTCTCCACTCCTCAAGCTTCCCATCCCACCTCCTCATCTCAACTAACCCTTTGCCCCCAAATCTCTCTCCCCAGGCTCTTCAATTTCAGTACCTCCTACAGCTCCTTGTACCAGTCCCTTTGTCCAGCCAGTCCAAGTTCTCCCCCAACATCCCAACTCATCAGATCCAGCTCCCCTCCCTCCACCCACACCTCCTTCCCCCCATCCCAGTGTTCCACAGTGCCAGTCTTGCCCAATCAGACCCAACCCATTGCCTCCTCCTACCCCCGGTTCCCAGACCAGTCTCCACCGCTATCTCAGAGTCCCAGCTCCCAGTCTCCTTGCACAACCATTCTGTCTCCCCTGACTTACTCCAACTCCCAGTCCCAACCTCCCCTCTGTGACAGATGGGGGACATGTCCATGTCAAACTACTCCCAATTTACTCCCACTCCCCGCACCGGAAGTTCTGGCTGCTGCCCACTCTGCATTTAAATAAGGCAGCTTCCTCTTCCGCACTGCCTGGACCAGCAAGCTGGTCGATTATTTTCTCTCCTCTGGTCTCAGTTTATGTGCTCTCAGTTCAGGTGCTCAGACCAGCAGCAGCCCAGAAATGTCTTACTCTGTCCCAGGGTCCAGCACACTCAGTGTGGTCAGAATCTTCAGAGAATTTAGCTGCTAAAATCTAAAAAGACTTTACTGAGCACATACAAACTGATTTTTTCAAAGGCCAAATTTGGGTTGATTTTCACAGGGATGGTAAAAGGCACATCCCTAATACAAAGGGCATGCCCTGACAAATTTCAAGTTGCTGCTCCAAAAATGGGAGTGCTAGAGCTTTGCAAAGAAAAGATTGTTTAGATTCCTCCCTCGCCCCCCCCCCCCCAAAAAATGGCAAAACAGCATATTTTTCCTCAGCCCCATTCTTGGAAATGGCTGAAATTTCAACAAAAAATCTTCAGTCCACTCTGCGTGTAAAGTTTTCAGCAAAAACCATGAGACGTTTGGCAAAATTATAAACAATTAAAATCAGGGTCTTGTAATGGGAAAGGTGGGTAACCTTAATAAGATGCAGTGCTCTTAACTATATATTTTAGACCTCCCAAAGAGATACTACGATGGAATGAAAAACGAAGGCTAAGATATTTAAGTGAACTTTTAAGTGAGTCTCAAAGACTTTTTCCAGGCCCCAAGGCTTCTTTGAGAATCTGTCTGATCTATCAAAACCTTTAAATCACTATATTAAAAATGCTCAATCATGAACAGTGTAGTCTCTTCCTGTGCCCATGTACTATTATGATAAGAATTAAGAGAGTTAACACATGAGCTACAACTAATAAATTGGCTATTTACATGTCATTATGGAGAGATCTGGGATTTACTGCAGAGAGCCAGATTTAAAGGAATAAAGAATATAAAGAAAACAAGAGAAGCTGTAGATTTAAAATGTGGGATGAAAAAGGGATGGATTGCAAAGGATCAAGGCAAAATCATCTTAAAACAGATTTCTGGAGAGAGTAAGCTATCACAGCAAGGGAACACAAAGGCTATGTCTACACTACAGCCGGATTGATGCTCCGGCAACCGATGTACAGGGAGTCGATTTAGCGGGTCTAGTGAAGACCCACCAAATCAACTGCAGATCACTCTCTGGTCGACTCTGGTACTCCACCCCGAATGAGAAGAGTAAGGTAAGTCGACAGAAGAGTGTTTCTCGTCAACCCAGCGCAGCGTAGGCACCACAGTAAGTCGACCTAAGCTACATCGACTCCAACTACGTTATTCATGTAGCTAGAATAGCGTAATTTGGGCCGACTTACTGTGGTAGGTAGACAGACAAAGAGCATCAAAAATAATATACGTTCATATACCAGAACAAAATTACATCTTAGATATTACCAAACCAAATGGTCACTACAGAAAGTTAAACACTTATTATGCACTAAGAAAACCAAAGTTCGGGGAAGAAGGAGGAATGTTTTACATTAGCATTTAGTAACAAGAGAACCACACTTAGGACTTACCTACACTGGGATATATACCAGCACACTGCTACAGTTATACCTATATAGCTCCCTGTATAGACACTGTTATTCTGGAGTAAGAGGATGTTTTTCAAGTTTAGTGTATATTGCTCTGAAAGTGGTTTAACCTAAACCAGAAAACGAGCATTAACTCTGAAATGAAGGTGTCTACACAGGGAGATATACAGTCACAGTACAGTTGTACCAGTATAATTATGCCAGTATATTTCCCGGTGTAGACAAAACCTCAGTATAAAAGAAGCTTGTCAAGGAGTTTTCCAGATGTTATCAGTCTCCTGAGCTCAGTATCCAGAAAAGATATTGTTTTGCTAGTAGATTTGGAAAAACCACAAACTTACCAACAATGCAGATAATGAAGTCTAAAACTGAGGAAAGAGGGGAGAGGGAAAATTTACTCAAACAGACCTCCAGGCTGTTCAATAGCCTCCAAATGGAATATTAATTATCTTACTGTGAATCCTAATTCATTTTCCCGGGCCAGGAGTTTACACAAATGCATCCAAAGAGATATGACACCTATAAGGCTACATAATCTATATATTTTATGCTATTTCAGACTTAACTATTAGTAGACATAACCTTCACTTACACAGGAAGTTTCCCCAGTTACAACCAACAGTCATGGCTCCAAGACAAGACATGGATGTCAACCTGCATCAATGGAACTTCCCTGTGTTACCCAGTTAAGGAAATATCTCCTTTATCCTGGACCACACTAGATTGTAATCACATTTATATAAATTCCTGGACTGAGCACATAGCTGAACTGGATATCTTCTCTCCTGAGCCATGGAATACATACTGAGTGAAAGAGATTAACTCAGGACCATATCATGACATGAGCTGAATTATGGAACAAAGTTTCTGCAGGAAGACACTACCACCTGAAAAAAGAAAAGGAGTACTTGTGGCACCTTAGAGACTAACAAATTTATTAGAGCATAAGCTTTCGTGAGCTACAGCTCACTTCATCGGATGCATACGATGAAGCGAGCTGTAGCTCACGAAAGCTTATGCTCTAATAAATTTGTTAGTCTCTAAGGTGCCACAAGTACTCCTTTTCTTTTTACGGATACAAAGTAACACGGCTGCTACTCTGAAACTACCATCTGACTGTCTGATACAAGACAGTATTCCACGTTCTCTCTAGACAACTATTTGTCCAGATCTGATACAGCACCTGATTGTCTATATGTATTTTGTGTACACACACTCTCTCTCTCTCTCTCTCTCTCTCTCTCTCTCTCTCTCTCTCACACACACACACACACACACACACACACACACACACACACACTCTAAGATTGAGGGTAAAGCTGAGTTTTAGCATTTCTCTGCTGCAAGTTTTAAAGAATATAAGCATGTAAAGCAACCCATCATATGTAGCAGAAGTTGCCCTGTTATCTCTTAAAGCTGCATATCACAGACGAGCAATGATTGAGAAGCGACTTCCATTGAACAGACCAGATCCTAAGCTGGTGTAAGTTAACACATCTACACTGACTTCAATGGAGCTAACCTGATTTACATTAGTGGAGATCTGGCCCAACATGTTTTCTACACTTCCCACGCTTGAAGGACTAAACACCCTTTGGTTTGCATGTCATTAAGGAGTGTTGCACTTGTTTGATCCCGCCTCTTCTAGAGGCATCAAATAAACAAAGGGGACCCATTACCAGGATTGTTTTCACGAACAGAGAAGCCAGCTTTACACACAGATTGACACGAGGGTCTGATTCCCATTATCTGGAAGGCAGTTGAGCAGAAGAAGTGACCTACAGATGCTTGCTTTGACACCAACTCTTTCCAAAGATTTGATGGGCTTTGATCTGGCACAGATATTTCTGATTCAAGAAAAGAGCTTCCCATTCCCCCAGTGTATTGATGAGGAATCTGGTCTGCAAACTATCAGAGAAATTTAAACTCAAAAGATTGATTCATGACCCACCATCTCCAAATATTTAGAAGATTGTAGAAACTTCATATTTTGGTCTACGTGTTAGATTTCAGTCTTTGGGGATTTATTATTACCATTCTTCCCTTATAAACTGTGGGCTGTAGTGTATTTCACCTGCACATCTACCAATGTGATATATGCCATCATGTGCCAACAATGTCCCTCTGCCATGTACATTGGCCAAACCGGACAATCTCTACACAAAAGAATAAAATGGACACATCATCCATCAAGAATTATAGCATTCAAAAACCAGTCGGAGAACACTTCAACCTCCCTGGTCACTCAGTTTCAGACCTAAAAGTCACAATTCTCCAACAAAAAAAAGTCAAAAACAGACTCCAACGAGAAACTGCAGAATTGGAATTAATTTACAAACTGGACACCATTCAATTAGGCTTGAATAAAGACTGGGAGTGGATGGGTCATTACACAAAGTAAAAACTATTTCCCCATGCTAATTTCTTTTCCCCCTACTGTTACTCTCACCTTCTTGTCAACTGTTTGAAATGGGCCATCCTGATTATCACTACAAAAGGTTTTTTTTCTCCTGCTGCTAATAGCCCACCTTAATTAATTGGTCTCATTACAGTTGGTATGGCAACACCCATTTTTTCATGTTCCGTGTGTGTGTGTGTGTGTGTGTGTGTGTGTGTGTGTCTATTTCTATCTATATCTATATATCTTCCTACTGTATTTTCCACTGCATGCATTTGATGAAGTGGGTTTTAGCCCATGAAAGCTTATGCTCAAATAAATTTGTTAGTCTCTAAGGTGCCACAAGTGCTCCTTGTTTTTTTTTTGCTGATACAGACTAACACAGCTACCACTTTGAATCCTTCCAAGGTGTCTCTTCCCTCCATTAATGAGCTTTAGCAAATTAAATGGTTTTACAACAAGGCTTCAACAGTTAGAATTCCTTTCTTCACCACAATAGGTACTTTAGTTTATAAAAATAGGTCAGACTTTCCTCATCATCCCATTTCCAAAGAGCTTGTGGTACCAAACAAGTCTGTTGCTTAGTGGCTCATACAGAAGGTAAAGACTACATGAGGACTAACATACACCAGCTTGTTTTACTGTCACTAAAAAAACAAAAGGAGGACTTGTGGCACCTTAGAGACTAACAAATTTATTTGAGCATAAGCTTTCGTGAGCTACAGCTCACTTCATCGGATGCATCTGTAGCTCACGAAAGCTTATGCTCAAATAAATTTGTTAGTCTCTAAGGTGCCACAAGTCCTCCTTTTCTTTTTGCGAATACAGACTAACACGGCTGCTACTCTGAAACTAAAAAACCACTTTCTGTACTATATTTTCCTGTGAGAATTTTTAAAGTCTGGAAACACTTTCATAACGATTGGATGTCCAGAACCCAAATGAGATTCCTCAGTGGGAGGAGGAGGAAGAGGATATAGTCTCTCAGGCTTACATGTTTAGATTCTGGTTTTGAAATCAAATCAGAAGATCTCTCAAGGCTTTTTGTATGCTTGCTGCTGGATTTGCATTCCTCAGACAGCTTCATTTTGGGGATTACAGTATATAAATCTGTGTTTTAGGCTTTGAAATAGTTTCAGCTGTTACAACAAAATAAGTTCTGATCTGTAATTTTTTTGTCCACTTCTCCTTGCTCTGTGAGGAGATAATTTGGAGTCTGAATAAATTACATTTTGTATTACATTACTCAGTTGTGAATCCTCTGTTGGGGGTTGTTGTCTTAATACTTGGAAGTAAGAATTGTCCCTCATCCTGGAAATTATGCCTCATGAGGCCAGAGGAATAAAATAGTAGTGGAACTTTTCCACCTGCCTCAATCTTGCCTTTCATATTTAATTCACATCTCACTATTCCTATTTCACACATCAGGAAGTCTTCAATCATCTGCCAGTCACTACTTACTCTATGCATTCACATTTGATTCAGAAGGGTGTACACATTTCTTTTCTGATCCAATTTCAAAGGTTTTTGCCCACCCTCTCTCTAGGCCTCTAGAACATTATATTCCCCCTTATCACCCCCACCTCCCCTCGTTTTTTGAAGGAAGTTCCTTTCTCCTACAGTCTCAATTACTTTTGTAAGTTTACCCATTTCTTACACACAGACATCTTACTGTTTTTCTCTCTCCAGATTGTTCCTGTGGAAAAGCAAGCTCACTTTCAGCAATGTGAACCTTTCTAGAAGGTCAGTATTCTATTGGTATCCGCCTCTTTTCCTGATACCAAAGGATTTTGTTTTCCATACTCATCCAAAGGGTTGAACAAAGAATGTTTTTCTCCAGAGGAGGAAACCTCTCCCCATTTTAGTAAGTTATCTTGCTCCACAGGCAAGCTATACTTTATTCTTCTGACAGCTCAACACTCTGCTGCCAAAGCCGTAAGCAGCTCCACGTCCCTTTGTAACTGTCTCTCAAGGAGAGACAACTTCTGGTTTTCAGCTGTTGGAGCTGTTACCTAATTTACTCCCCAACCCCATTTTTTAGCTCCCCTAAACACTATATAGCAGCAAATGCTTAGTGATAGCAATTGTCATTCTGTCTTATTCATGTCATGACATCACCACATTTCCCTATCTACACTTTGCCCCCCTTTTCCCTCCCTACTCCAAATCTGAACCTATACCTATTATCTCCCTGACATAACATTCACTGTAGGCATCAGAGTCCTCCGCAACATGTGGCTACCCCTCCTTTCACCTTTACAGCTAGTTTGGTGTTGGAGCTTAACTTCTTTGTGGGGTAAATGATATGATTCAGGTAAAGACACAGAGCTCTGGCTATGTGTATTAGTACATGTAATGAGTAAGGATTCTTACCATGGGCTTCTATGCAGATGGAGAGGACATGGACAGACGTAATACAGGGAGCACAGCAAACACAGCATACAATATGTCACAGATGCAAAAATGGAGCGAAGAGATAAAACACAGTTATTCTCTTATTCTGTAAGAGCATCCTTAGCCAGTTTAACAATAACCACAGATCTACAGTAAAGAAAGAGGTTACCATTACACCTTTTTAACAAGTCAGCTAGACAAGACCTTGGAAATATTAGTCCAGTCTCAGAGAGACTGGCATCATGCTTTGTTATGTCTCACCTTTTAATGATCAATACCATTTACTTTACATGTGAAACGTGTTTGGTCACACATAGCCATATAGTTTGTCTACATACCATAATTTTTTTTAAGAATAAAGGAATTAAGAATAATCAACTTAAACAGAAACCATTGTTTCCTTAACTGTCTGTAAATAGCACAGTTAAGGCAATTTTTCCATCAATGGGAAGAGTATTTGTTACTGTTTTTTATATATAAACTTTATTACAGGTTAAAACTGTACCATCTCAAAATAATCAATACAATAATCAGCTGTTGTGTGGTTTTATTACAGAAAAGGTCAAGGCAGCTAACGGCCAGGTAGATCTTAAGAGTTGAAGTCTAAGAGTTAAGATTGCAAGTGTTCTCATTTTCAAGCCTGGCCAGTTTCCAGGGGTTTGCTGAGGCTCACAGGAAGTTGTTGTTGAAGGGGATGGAGAGGAACAGAATCTGGGGCAAGACTCTTGAAAAGAGTCCCATCCCACCCTGATATGTTTCCATCCTGCCAGGAACATTTCTAACTAGCTCTCCTACTCTGCCCCTTTTCCCTGTACAGCTAGTTCCATTCCCCTCCTCTCACACAAGTCAGAAATTGGGGAGGAAGGGAGAAGACAGACCTCAGAGCCGCCAGCAACAGCTTCCACCAATGGCAGGGCATGCCACAGACCCCCAAGTGGATCTGTGCTGAAGAGACAGCTGAACCAGAGCAACAGGTTCTCTACCCAATTGGGGAATGAGAGCATCTCTACCTGCTGCCCTCCCTCAGCTAAGAATCCTCTGGGGGAGTACATTTCTCCTTATGCGGTAAAGACAAACTCAGATGGAAACCAAGCAGGTTGTGTGGGGCTTATCAAAACACCATTATCCAACAATGCTACTGCTCTCTGGACTATCATTTATAATCAGCTAGTTACCTCCAACTTAAACATGAGTGTTTTAAGGTTAAATGTGAAGATGTATGGTGAAGTCAAGTTTTCTTGCCAAATTTCCTTGCTATTCTGAAATATTTTTATATGGTAGGATAATTGCCTGGAACAACAGATTTCCTCCCAATTCTGAAAATCACTGTCCTCACTGAGAATGCATCTGAAGCATCATGTGGCAGACATTGCACACCTCACTGCAGTTGGTAAATGGTAACAAGATGCCTATTCGCAAAAAGAAAAGGAGGACTTGTGGCACCTTAGAGACTAAAATTTATTTGAGCATAAGCTTTTGTGAGCTACAGCTCACTTCATCGGATGCATCCGATGAAGTGTGCTGTAGCTCACGAAAGCTTATGCTCAAATAAATTTGTTAGTCTCTAAGGTGCCACAAGTCCTCCTTTTCTTTTTGCGAATACAGACTAACACGGCTGCTACTCTGAAACCTGTCAAGATGCCTATTATATCCATAGATTTCCTTTATTGGAGAGCCCAGAAGTACTACTAGGTGTCCAGTGGTAGATGTTGCTGTATCCCTGGAATTTCTATAATCTATTAAATTATTCTCCCTCCCTATGAATTGGAGCCCTGCATGGGACTTGTGCAGAGCCCTAGAGGGATTGGGATCCTGCAGGTCCCTCAGGACCCACTCCCTTAATAGCAGGAATGGGTCGGAGCGGGTATTGCAGGGTCAGAGCGGGATATAAAATAGTCATGTGCAGGGCTCTACTCTGAACCCATATGTTCTTAAATATGTCCATCCCTCTGGTACCCATATGCCAGAACAGCAGCATTTGCAAACTGTCAATTTGGCACTAGTTTGACTTTCCCACCATAGATGGAAGCATGTTCCCTTATTTCCACACTCCTAGTTCCTGGTTTAAATTTTTTACTGCAACTGTAATAGCTTTTCCTGTTTTACATCACAGCTGCTTTGGAGTTGCAGGAATATCCTCTGGGCTATCTGGAAGCATCAACCTTTGATTTTGTGACTGAAGAGCCAGAACTTTCTTTTTTTCATTTCTGTTTTCAGCGGGAAAACTGCACTCTATGATATTAGAGCTAGAGGTTTAAGAAGTCTCAAGTATTGTACAGTAATTTCCTCTGTCTGTACCAGAGGGCTGCCACCTTCTGAAATTACAGCATAGTTCAGAGATGGATGCTAGCAACCCATACCAAGAACTAACAGAAATTCTTGTTGCCATGCAAAGATGTAGCAAAGGTGAGCATGTTGCTAAAAACTATCCTTTTAATCCATTACAGGTTGCCCTTCCCTAAACCCGTGTCTGTCACAAAAAGATCTTTAATCAAAGCCATCCCATCGCTAGCCTCATGGCTGAAGTCTAGTTTAAGATAGCCCTGTTAAGATATACGATCACAATGTATGATAATGTCAGTTCGAGGCCTCTATTCAGCGAAGATCTCTCCCAGAAACTATTATCCTGTAATCCAGTGCTGGACTTCACATTACACCTTATCTTGCAAGATTATAAGCACCTCTTATTACGCGTTGAGAACCGTCAACTCCCACTGAATTAAAAAAGAAATTGAGGGCACTCAGCACCTTGCAGAATTCGTGGGTTCTTAAACATGTCTGCTGATTTGGATGGAAGTTTTTCAGCAAGGATCAAAATGAAAACTACAGGCTTCTCTCTAACAGCAATGGGTTAAGCATAGGATTTTTGCTGTAGACAGAGGGGAAAGAGTCCTAAATAAACACACACAACATAACTAGAATCATAAGTGGCAGAATGTGAGCTGATAATGGAAAAAATAATACTATGAAACCACCACAAGCACTGAAAATCCAGCAGCTACAATTTCAGTTAGTGCAGAAGAGACATTTCATTGGCAGGATCCAATCTGCAAACCTAAAACAAGTCTCTCTCTAATCTAGATCTACAGAAGTTTATAAAAATTTCTATTGCATTATACCAGGGGCGGGCAAACTTTTTGGCCCAAGGGCCACATCGGGTTTCCAAAATTGTATGGAGGGCTGGTTAGGGGAGGCTGTTTCTCCCCAAACAGCCAGGTGTGACCCGGCCCCCACCTCCTATCCAACCCCCCCACTCGCCCCCTGACAGTTCCCCCGGGACTCCTGCCCCATCCAACCCGCCCTGCTCCCTGTCCCCTGACCACCCCCGGACACCCAACCCCTGACTGCCCCCTGCCGCCCCATCCAACTGCCCCATCTCATTCCTGACTGCCCCTCTAGGACCCCTGCCCCCATCCAACCCCCGTTCCCCACCCTCTGACCCCCCCAATCCCTATCCACACCCTCGACTACACCCCTGAACTCCCCTGCCTTCTATCCAACCCCCCTTTACTGCACTGCCTGGAGCACTGGTGGCTGGCGGCACTACAGCCACGTTGCCCAGAGCACCGGGTCAGGCCATGGCTCTGCAACTGTGCTGCCCGACCGCCCAGAGCGTTGCGCCGGCAGTGCGGCGCACTGAGGCTGCGGGGGAGGGGGAACAGCAGGAGAGGGGCTGGGGACTCGTCTCCCAGGCCAGGAGCTCAGGGGCCGGGCAGAAGGGTCCCGTGGGCCGGATGTGGCCCGCGGCTGTAGTTTACCCACCTCTGTGTTATACTGTAAAAGGTGAATGTCTCAAAAACCAGTATAATTTAAACTTGAATGACATTTACCAATTCTCTCAGTATAAATCCATATAACTACAGAGTATAAATAGATTTTCTCTATAATTTTAAATAGAGGATTCCACATTTTTTCCACTGCAATTAATGAAAAGGGTGAGAGAGGAAGATATTGGCTAGATTACCATTGGCTAGGGCTACAAAATATGGACATCTTAGATGTTCCTTGTCCCTGACACTAAGCTTCCACTCAAGAGTATACATAAAGACCACAGAATTTAGGAAATATTAATGAAGTACGTAAACATTATCTCCCTAAACTCAAGATATCTTTCCCACAATCCGCAACTCAGAGAGAGACCTATGCTAGCAATGGCAAATCTCTCTATTCTGTAGAGATATAAAAGAAGAAAAACAGACTATGCCTTTTAACATCAGAAAAGCTAGCCACATTTAGGTGATGATGGCACTGAGGGAGGAGGATGTATCCAGGAGATGTTTTTAAGGCTAAATAAAACAGAGCTACACAAATACACAAACACAAAAATAAAAAGATTGAAGACATACAGAGTTCCCTATTTGGCTAAACTAGACATTACAATAAGAATGATCCTTCCCCCAAATATTTGTTTCGTAGGTCCACACAATCAGAATTTCCAGGAGTTGAATAAAAATATTCAGAAATGTCATTTGAGGAAGGTATCCACACAAAAGCAAAAGCCAAATTATACACAGCATTCCTCCCACATAGAGAAACTTCTATTAGATACATACTGATGTGGGAGGATGACTAAGAAAAAACAGATTTTCAACACTGATGATTAAAAAGTACATCACATTTCAAGAGCAGTCTAGGAACAGTAACAGGCTACTAAGTTTTATAACCTGCCGTTCAAGATTTCAGTCTCTGTGAACATGACAGTTTAAGTAGGGAGAGACTCTCAAAACTCATGCATCTGTGTTGGAGTACCCAAATATTATATGTGATAACTCTTACAGTTATTAATGAGTATTACTGAGGGAAAAAAGTAATGTTTTCAATAGACAAAAATGCAAAAGCATAATAAATCAAACGGTTCTACTTGTAAATAGATACATTTCAGAGAAAACACCCAGAAAGTGGAATGCTAGATAGGGAGACTGAAAATTACACAACTAGTCACAAAACAGTAATGGTCCAGACCACAGACCTATTTAACTTGTAGATTTTGACTCTGCTCTCCCGTAATCCCTCCCCACTCCCATCTCTGGCCTTTTTAACTAACCAATATTTTTGGTTAGAAGTGGGTTTTAGCCCACAAAAGCTTATGCTCAAATAAATTTTTTAATCTCTAAGGTGCCACAAGTACTCCTCGTTCTTTTTGCCAATATTTTTAAAGTTTTCCTCTCCTGCCAGGGTGGATTTGATTTAAATCACTAGTCAGGAAGACTCAATTTAATCATGGATTTCTACATAAAAGTGCATTCTTGTTGGTTGTTATAACCTTAATACATATTCTTCACAACTCAGAGACAGATGTAGGTTTCATTTTTAGAAGGTACACTTTATACATTTTTAAAGCGATTTATTTTGAAAACTTTTCAGATTAGTTTTACAGCTATATCAGAAAATGAATGACTGTTTGGTTATTTCATTTAGCAAAGGTAATTGAAGCAGATATTTATGAAGTCAATGGGAGGTGAACTATCGCCAATTCAACATGTTAATCATTAATATTTGGAGGATTTTCTTCCCATGCTGTGTTAGGAGGAGAACATCACCAGACAGACATTTAAATTGTTTTATTTAACTAAAAAAACATATATTCTGGATTTTTTTTCTTCAACAGCAAGCATATAATATTTTAACAAAACAAGCATATGAATTTTTGAATTTAGTTAAATATTCAAGTTTTTTAAAATCAGGTTTGTTTTTGTTAAAATTGCTAACTAAAATAAATAAATGAAATATTTTTAAAAAAATAGAATGTCAGCCAGGCAACATGAGAAACTTAAAATATTGGCTTCTGCAGCTAAGTCTTCACCTTCATTTTCCTGTTTGTTCAAAATCTGGAAAAGAAAAACAAGCTTTCCTGCTTTTTCAGGTCCCAAACGATTTCTCAATTTGGAATGAACTAGTCCAAAGGAAGAAAATATTCTTTCTACACCGGCAGAAGAAGCTACTGCTGTTAAAAGTGAGATTATCCCTTCAACAGTCTCTGAATCCAAGTGGTTACGTGACTTCCACCAGTTCACTGGTGTGACTGTCTTTAAAACATCTTCAGCAAACATATATTTCTTGGTTCACCTTTAGCTCCAAAGTTTATTATAGTTGGCATTATGGAGGGATGATTGCTGGATGTCCATGTCACAGCCAACTCCTCTTCTTCAGCAGTTAAGGTTTGACCCTGGTACTGAGTATTGAGAATATGTGCAAGAAAATGAACGGGAGATAGTGCTTGTCCCATTTGTTTTTTTAATGCTTGTAATGTAACACTGTCATTGCATATTTCTCTTTTTAAGATCTCACTCAGTTCCTTCCAAATTTCAGAAGCATCAGCAATAAAACAGCTATTTCCCTGCATTTTGTTCAAGGCTACAGAAATAGGCTTCAGGGTACTCGGCATGTGTTCAACATTTCTCTTAAGCCCAATGTTGAGAACTCTGGCTGTGACAGTGCCATCTATTTTTTCACAATTTTGTTCACAAAGTGTCATCACATTAGGCCAGTTCTTGATCTAGTGCTCAAAACAGTCCACTCCTGAGTTCCATCACACGTCTTGTGGGAGAGTTAGCTTGGTTCCTCCCACTGTTTTCAGAGCAGCTGCTGCAAAGTGGTTGTTATGGAAGTATTTTGCAATTTCAATAACATTAGCTTTTATTTCTGGAACACTGAAGCCTTTGGAGGTGCATCAAAGAAGCACTGCAACTGTATGTTATTAGCTTGGGACTCTCTTCACTCTCTTCTAAATAATTTCTTCTCATCTTGGATACATTTACAGCATTGTCTGTGACCAAGCTGCGTACTAGACATTTGAATTTTTTTTTCCACAGTTTGTTATAGCTTTTACTGTTACTTCTTGTAAGTATTCTGCTGTGTGCGCATTTCCTGATGCATCAATTGGTTCTGTAAGGAAGACATTCCCTTCTTCTGTTGTCACACAAGCACATACAACAGGATCATTGTGGACATTGCTCCACCCATCAAGACTTAGGTTAACAATTTTACCCTCTATCTAGACCTTTTGCACACTGCTCAATTTCTCTTTCATACACTTTATCCAGCAATTTGCCTGAGAGATCAGCAATGTTGGGTGGACTGTATCCTGGTCTTAATGACTGAACCATGTTAATGAAGTGTGGGTTCTCAGTCAAATGGAAAGAAGAGTTTATTGCATAAACAAACCGGGCAATTTTTTCATCAATTCCTTTTTTTGTAATCTACTGGTTCTTACCACAAACTTATTGATGGTTGTTTTAGGATGATGATTTTTTTTTTCTTTTTGCTAGAGGTGATATACTGTGGCTATGTGACATACATGATGTGACTGAAACACTATCATTGGCAGATAGCTCTGAAACTATAGAAAATGATAGTGATCTTAAAGGTGGATAGTCTTCAGAATCCTGTCTGTTGAGTATGGATTCTCCTAAACAAAATAAGTCAATGCAGTTATTTAATTATTATTACCATACTGCTCATTTAGTGTTACTCATTGCATTCACTGACACTTAGTACTACTTTAAAGGTGAAATTGTAAAAGGAAGATCGGCCTATTTCAGCTATTTATTTTTTTTATCACAACTGCATCTAAAATGATAGTATCATAGAGTAACAACTATATTTTGTGCTCAAACATGAGAATTCAAGAATAGTCCAGAAAGAAGATAGGCAGTCCTTAACAAAGAAGTATGAAATAAAAAAAGTTTACCAACCTGAAGATCCTGCATGTTCAGAAATGTTCCTTTCATCATCTTCATTGCAGCTTCCTCCTGAGAAGGAACACTTCTCATGATGTTGTTTCATTCAGGCTACCAGGCCTTGCATTTCTTTGTTGCACTGTTTGCATTTTGCACACATGCCTGTCTTACCCACACATAGAGGAACTTCATTAAAATATTCCCAAACTGGGTCTCTTTTACGGCCTGCTGCCATTATAGGTTTTCCCTTCTAGTGAGAGAATGGTATGGTAGATCTCAAATCAATGAGGGCTACACTAAGAAAGACCTCAAGACTTCTGGAATATGCTGCTCAAACAGTCACTTTTGTTTCTACTCCCTGTCCCTCCCGTCTCACATTTATCTCCAGACTTCTTCTCCTTGTCCAGATCTATTTTGACCCCAACAATCTTCTATTCATTGAACTTTTTGAAACTTTGCACTTTTCGAGAGAGGTAAGGGATTGACTTTGTGTACACAAATTTGCAGAGGGAGAATAGGGTTGAGGTCTGTTATTTCTCACCTCTATATATTTATTTTAAAACATTTTTGCTGTTAACAAGCATGTTATCTCTGGAGAGACAAATTCACAGTTTGAGAACTGCAAAACTAATAATCTCTGATGATATCTTCTAAAATGAGCACTGAGTCCCATTGGGTAGATAGAAAGATTAACCTAAATAATCTATACAGAAGCCCCTGGAACCCCATAAAATTGGGTCCCTAATCCATGAACTATTGGAACTCATTTATAAAACTTTTCTTATACATTACATGAATATATTGTCTCATACTATAGAATTAGAATGTATAATCCCTATTCTATGAGGAGATCTTTGAGCTATAATGTATTTAATTAAAACTATCTTTAGATAGGTTTTTTCATCAAAAAGCATTTTATCAAAAA
Source organism: Dermochelys coriacea (assembly GCF_009764565.3). Classification (NCBI taxonomy): domain Eukaryota; kingdom Metazoa; phylum Chordata; order Testudines; family Dermochelyidae; genus Dermochelys; species Dermochelys coriacea. Next base: position 46,195,268 of record NC_050074.1, read on the forward strand.
CATCCAATTTAAATTAAAAAAAGATTTGATTTTTATCTACCCTATCTCTGGCCTACTGTAGCATGTGGGCAGCACCTGAGACTCCTTCACCCTTCCCTCCTTGGTTTCTCAGTGCATTCACTGCCCTCTGTATCAGTTCCTCCACCACTCCTGCTTTGTCTCTCATTACAAAAGACAGGTAATGAATTAAATGAGTAACTGTCCAGTGAAGGGAGAGGAGGGTGCCTTAGCGGCCAGTAGCCAAAAGATGTTCCAGCATCTGCATCAGTAGATCAGATGATCACTTGTGCAGTCAAAACCTCAGGGAGTGGGGAAACCTGAAGGAGCAAGACCAGGGGAACTGCAGTGAGAGGGGAAGGAGAGAAAGGGCTCAAAGCAGAGGTGCAAGTAAGCCGGTACACCCTGTATAGCGTACTGGCAAGAGCTGGTGCACTGGCAAGAGCTGGTGCACTCCCAGCTGTGGCTGGAGCCCCAGGCCCTTTAAATTTCCACCAGAGCCCCGCTGCTGGAGCCCTGGGGCAGCTATTTAAAGGTCCCACGCTTAGAAGGGGCCCTGGCTGCTCTTCTCCGCCCCCCGCTCTCTCCTATGGGGGCAGAAGCTTGGTGCTGCCTTCTCCCGGGGCTCTGTCCTGCTGCTGCAGGGCAGGCTCCGCTGGCAGCCCAGCTCCCCCCTCCCTTGCCTCTTCCCCCAGTGTGTTGCGTTCCCCCTCACCCTCTCACTCTCTCTCCCTGCTGCCAATCAGCTGTTTGCTGGCATGAGGAAGCAGAGAAGAGGCGGGGGCGGGACCTTGGGGAAGGGGGTGGAATCAGGGCATACCCCCTCCAGCCCCCTGCCGTGAGCCACTCAGGGCGGGGAGCGACCCCAGCCCACACCCCCAGCCCTCTGCCCTGACTCCTGCACCCTCCCACACCCCATGCCCTGACTCCTGCACCCCCCCACAGCCCCACCTCCACCCTGAGCACCAAACAGGAGCTTCTGCAACCCTTGCACCGAATGGGAGCTGCCCAGGTAAGCGCTCCACATCCCAACCTCCTGCCCCAACCCTGAGCCCCCTCCCTCATTCTAGCTCCTGGACAGACCCTGCACCCCAACCCCCAGCCTGCTCCTGCACCCTAATTCCCTCCCAGACCCTGCATCCCCAGCCCTGTTCTCAGTGCACCCCCACCCTCAGTTTGGTGCAGAGAGAGACAAAGAGAATGGGCTAGAACCAGGGAGAAGGTAGGTACCCGCTCTATGTGGGTAGGGGTGTGTGTGGGGGAGATCCTATTTACCCCCTCCCCAGCCCTGCTGCCCTTGCAGTTTAACCCCAGCTCCTCCCTTGCTCCAAGGACCAACCCTAGCTCCCGCCCCACTGTTTTTGCCCCCAGCCCCTGCCTTGCTCCAGTCAGCAGGGACTAATTCTCCCCCCATGCCTCACTGTGCTCATCTTGCCCCAGCCCCTGCCTCACTCCAGCTGGGGACCAATCTTCCCCCCCCCCCCACCATGTCCTACTGTGCTCTTGCCCCTGGCCTCTTCTTTCCCAGGGGGGTCCTCAAATATGTTTGGTGCCAGGCCCACAAAAAGTTAATCCGGCCGGGGCCCTTTAAATTGTCCCCAGAGCCTTGTTGCCAGAGCCCTGGGGTAGTAGCAGCAGCGCGCCGGTGGCAAGTTAAAGGGCTGGGGCGGTAGCGGTGGCCTTAGGCCCTTTAAATCACCCCCGAACCCCAGGGCTCTCAGTTGCCTCTGCAGCTGGGAGCTCAGGGCATGATTTAAAGGGCCCGGGGCTCCCAGCTGCTGCTCCCACAGCCCTAGCCACAGGCCCTTTAAATCCTGTTTTAAAGTGCCTGGGGATTTAAAGGCCCCGCCTCTTCCGGTTGAGGCCCCGCCCACTCATCAGGACTCTAGAGTACCGGTAAGTCCTTTAAGTTACTTTCACCCCTGGCTCAAAGGGAAGAAAGAGTGGGGAAATGGGCCTGCCACCTGCACCTAAAACTCTATTTACCTACAGACTCAGTATGCAAATGTTATGCAAGCAAGATTGCCAGGGTTTCTGATGGGCCTTTTCATCGGCATTATGATGAACTCACATTGAAACACACTAAATGCTAATGGCCAAAGACAGTTAGTAAGGCTAGGATTTTCAAAAGAGCCCAAGGATGCCAGGCATCCAACTTTAATTGAATTTCAGAGGGATCTGGGTGTCTAATTCCCTTGGCCTCTTTGAAACTCCCATCTTAAGCGGCAAAGGGAAAGAAAAAGGAATGGAAGTGTGCCAGTCAAAACATGTACCTGGCTCCCCCAAATCTGAGAGAAATAGGTTGGAATGGAAGCCATATTATATAAAGAAAGTGTTAATGCCACCTACTGGTTAGATGTGAAACTGAATTCATTTGTACATTTAGCATCAAACATTCATTATAAAGGCCTAATGAAAAAAAAAAAAGCCCACAACTTCACAATTGCTCTAACTGGCCATCAAAAACCCCTTTCTTCCTCATCTCCCCCTTACTTAATGTAGTAAACTCTCAGGAAACATATCTTAATGGTATAATACCAAAAGATTCACCTTAGATTTGCTTAATTGGGCTTGACATTCTGAAGTATTCCCCTCAGCTAGGACAAGAAGGCTTTCCAGAGGTCGAATATCAAGTCTAGCATGAGTAACCTAGGCAGAAACCCACCAGCTGCAGCAGCATTAACCTCAAATATTTTATAACAAAAACACTCAAGGATTTACAGCAGTGGAACTCTGCATAAAACAGCTAATCCATCCTGGTCACTGGGTTTGAGGGTAGCTTAAACAGCAGCAAGTCAGTTTGATTTTACCTTCTCCCACCCCTCCCAATCAAATCAAGGGAGGGGTGCAGAGAGATGCTTTGGGGGGAAAAAAGTGCTGCTGCTGGCAGCTTCATTTTACTGATTCCACAATGCCATTCTCTAATCAGAAACATCTAAAAACAGAGCTATTAGGTGACTTTGATGCTGAGATGTCACAATCTGAAGCTAAGAGCTTATCACAGTCCCCACCCACCTCCATTACTTGCTATGCATAACTTGCTGTGAACACCATTACCAAAATGAGCAGGATACCTTCAATTACTTCCTTCACTGCACTAAGGGGACTCAAACCAAAGAATTGGGAAACTTGCTAGCAGATCATTTACAGAAGAAATAGACATGAAAGCAAAAGGCCTGGAGGTGTAGATCCAAAGGATCTAGTACCAGAGCATCATTTAGAAAATCAAATTAAGAACATATGAACTATGAGTTCTGGTCAAAAGAGGAGACATCAGATTCATATGCTATAGAGAGGACATTGTGCATCAATTTTCAAGGAACTCGATGAGAAGACTTAACAAGGAGAAATCTTGAAGTACCTTTCTGATTTGTCAAGGCCTACGCAATGCAGTAGAACTGCGTAAGCACCCCAAACTTTTAAAACTATATTAGATATAGTAAGATACAAATTACCTTTTTTGACCAGCCTTAACAGACACACACAAGCCAGGAAGAAGAAAAGTGTGTGTGCTGGGGGGGCGGGGGGAGAGAGAGAGAGAGAGAGAGAAAGAAAGAGTGAGTGGGGGAAAAGGGCTGTGGCTCTCTGATCCTTCTAGCTCAGGGGTGGGCAAACTTTTGGGTATAGAAATTGTATGGCATGCCATGAATGCCCATGAAATTGGGGATTGGGAGGGGGTGAGGGCTCTGTGATGGGGCCAGAAATGAGGAGTTCAGGGTGTGGGAGGAGGCTCTGGATTGGGGCAGGGGATGAGGAGTTTGGGGAGCAGGAGGATGCTCCGAGCTGGGACCGAGGGGTTCGGATGGTGGGAGGGGGATCAGGGCTAGAGCTGGGGTGTGGGCTCAGGGGTGCAGGCTCCAGGAGGTGCTTACCGGAAGCAGCAGCATGTCCCCCCCTCCAGCTCTTACACGGAGGCACGGCCAGGCAGCTCCGTGCGCTGCCCTATCTGCAGGCGCCGCCCTCACAGCTCCCGGAAGCAGCAGCATGTCCCTCTTTGGCTCCCAGGCGGAGTCATGGTGCCTGCCCCATCTGCAGGCACCGCCCCTGCACCTCCCATTGGCCATAGTTCCAGGAGCTGTGGGGGGTGGCGCTTGGGGACGGGGGCAGGGGCAGCGTGTGGAGCTCCCATAGTCCTGGATGCCCCTATACGTAGGAGCTGGAGGAGGGAACATGCCGCTACTTCCAGGAATCGCACAGAAAGCCCCCGACCCCGCTCCCCAGCAGGTGCTCAAGGGCTGGATTAAAAGGTCTGACGGGCCAGAAATGGCCCGCAGCCTGTATTTTGCCCACACCTATCCTAGCTCAATACAGGAAGTTTCTATGAAGATATAAAGCTGTATCTTGAGGATCTGTAAACCTGCAAGTCAACGTACTGACCAAACAAAGAGAAGCAATGGAGAAAAGGTTTCCAGAAACAAAAAGGATGTGTGTTTCTGGTTTAGATTTTGCTAAATATACAGTGACTGGAATTTGGGTAGCTTTTATGTCGTTTACATTAAAACTAATCTCCCTCATACCCAAGACTGATGTTGACAGCCTCAAAAAGTGATTGTAAAAATGACTGCATTTTAATAAAGTCAAGGGACAAAGACAGTCAAGAGCAATAAATGCATACATCAACAGCATGCTCTTATTCTGCAATCGATGCCACAGTACCAAACGAAGAAGCAATTCTGCTTTGTTACTTCACAGGTTTTGTGATAGCTTTTCAGTACACAAACAGTGCCTGAGACCTAGATATAAAACAGAAGTTCATTTAGGGCACCACACAAACACACGTCACCACTGAAAAGTCAATGACTACCACCAGCCATCACCACGTGCTAGTATCTGATACTACAGTATTTTCCTATATTTAGGATAAGAGAACAATGATATTTGCCTGGTAACAACTGGTAAATGCTGTCTGTGAAAAATGGAAATAGCTATACAAAAAAAAGTTTTATAGTAAGTTTATTTTGTAGATTTGTCAAAATCATGATGAAGTTTACCACAAGGATTCTGAACACATTACATTAATTTAGGAGGAAACAGACATGAATATGAGGCACACTCACTGACTACAGACAGAAACCATTATTTTACACATACATGTGTTCCGGGATAGATGTTGGCTGGCTATTAGGTAGTCAAAATTTGGATTATTATTTGGAAAGGACAACAACTAGTATTTCTTCTATTAGAAAGTATTTTTGCTGTTCTAAAGAGTTACTAAACCAGATCCATCCAGTCTGGTGGTGTGCCTCAAACAGCGGCAGATAATTCCTACTTCATAATAAAGCACCCACTGTCCCATAACACAACATTTGAATCAATGTGGTATCAGGGATGAGAAAGAAAAGCATTCTCCCAATCTAATTTGTGTAGGTGATATGAGGTACTACCAATATTACAGAGAGCATAAATCCACTGATTCGACTGAAAATCCAGTCTCCATGGATGCTATTATCAAATGTTCCTCTGAAAGCCAGTAAAGCAGTTTTATTGTAACAAAAGGAGATTAAAAAAGTGGAATGAACACCAAAACCCCAGCTTTCTGTGTAGAAATCAAACTTCTCTTTACAGCCCTCTCACCATGCCAACACAGAGGAAAAAGGAAAAATCAGCTGTGTTTTCATGATGCAGACATCAATGTATCACAATACAAACACCAAAAAGATGACAATAAACCACTCCAGGTCTTTTGGGATATATTTCCCTTCTCCTCCAACCAAAGCAAAATGTGCTTGGCAGTTCTATGAAGCCGGGCACCAATAGGTCTCCTGAAAACTGACTATAGTATGTGCTGTAGCATAGCAGATAATTACCTACTGTATCCTGAGTAATAATAATTCTTCGCTCTTTTATAGATTGTCAGACACAGTGAATCCAGAGGTCAAATGCTTAGTTTAAGCCAGATATTAGTGCATCCCAATATAAACCTACAGATGTTACCAAATTTCATAAACATCTTTATTACACAGAAACACTGTGCAATTTCACAATGCAATACTGTGCTCCATATCCTATTTATACAAGGGTTACAAATCATAAATGACCAAGCCAATCTTAAACCTAAAGATTTGGAAATATGTACTTAAAGACAGCTAGAAAAAAAACGAACACATTCCTACAGAATTGCTATTTTATAGTAATATTTTAACTAGCAGAGCTTCCAGCATTTCAGCTATGAGTGAAAAGAGTTTCATTACAACTGGACTGCAACAATCAAAATGACTCTACAGTACTCACCTGATCTTCCTCTTCATCCTCTTCATCTTCTGCCAAACGCTGCCTGCCTACCTCATAGAGCCTGCAAACTGTATCCATGTTCATGGCATCCATGCTCCCTTGATTCTGAAGAAAACCCCCAACACAACAGTTAGTACTTAGTGGAATTGTTTATGCTTTCTTACGTAACTCAACTCTACCAGGATCTCTATTACAGAAGAGAGGTTATGAACAAGAACAAACAACAAAAAGGCATTTTATCTTTTTTATTTGCTACTTACATACATAGTGTAATTAGTACTAATGATTATCCTGTTATGTTGCAAGAATTATCTCAGGAGCAGCATAAAAGATTTGGCTTTGAGATTCTAGCATCTATGCCACTCCCAACAAAGATTCCTATCACAGCATTTTATACCTCATAAACCTTCATTTTGACCATTCAACACCCCCGTGTACAACTTTGGGTTTGTTTACACTCTCTGAAACTGCATGCCAGCTTCCCTTTAGATTCTCTCCCTCCTCTCCCACCTGAACTTTGCCAACAACCACTGCTTTAAAAACAAAGCAGTTTGTCCCAAGTGGGATTTTAACTCTCCACTCTTATAGGCCAACTACTGATACACTAATAGTTTGCATTAGGACCATGTCATTTCTGTTGATCATGCCCCTAAGCATAAACCCTGCTGCTGTGCCAGGAACAGCACAGTAATCCCAAAGCTAGTATTATGGTGCTACTCTGTATGAAGCATGAGGCGAGAGCCTTATCAAAAGTTAAAACTGCTTCTAAGTTGGGAAAGAAATGATTATATAATGATCCATAAATAGCTCACAAAACAAAAACAAAAAAAAGACAACTAATATAAGCCTGTTAGCCACTCCATCACTAGAGGTTAATGGAGAAACTCAGATCATTACAAGTTAAAGATGCATTGATTAAGGCCAGAAGGGACCATTGTGACCATCTAGTCTGATCTCCTGCATACACAGGCCATAGATTGTCACCCAGAAATTCCTGCATCAAGCCCCTAACTTCAAGAAGTCCATAGCTTCCTTCTTATCAAGAAGAAACAGGGAGGGTAAGAGAGGCCCAAATAAAAGCTCTGGGTGCACCAGACAGAGAAAGTTTCCTTTTTTGTGCAAGTTTCAACAACAAAAGACTAGAGAATCAGAATAAAAATGTATTTCTCCCTGCTTGTGAGGAGGACGCCTCCCTCTGCAGTATATTTCTTTTAAAGCAAGACAATGTTTGAGGAATGCAGGTGAAGAGTTCCAAGAAGTCCCAAAAATTTGCATATGCTAGAGAGACAGAGACAGCACTGCATTTAAGCATAAGGGATGGGGTATAGGGAACTGATCAGTACTCCCCTATCCACATCAAAGCATAAGACATCTGAGAGGGATAGTAGGAGCTCCAGAACTCTCAGCTCCAATAAAGGTAAGTGTTTATTTTTTTTTTTAAAAGCATTGCTCTCAGACCATAGCCACAAATACTGGTATTTACTCTTCCCCAACTGTCTCAGATCCTTTACCTCAATAACAGCCAAATAGCAATCCTTGCTGTCCGTGCACAAATCAAAGATATTCCGTTTTACATCAATGGTGGCTAGAAAACAACACAAAGTGAACTTAATGGTTACCAGCAGGTTATTCAATGCTTTGCCAAATATACAAATATGCCTGGACAGCTATAGCTAAAACAAAAGCATGTTTAGCACATCTATCTAATTTCAACCAGTAATGGAGAATATTTCTAAACTGATACACTACGCTAGTCAGTTCTCATACTGATTTCCATAGCGCCCCCATCTCTGTGCAAATATGGCTACTGGGTTTTCTGAGAAGGGGAGAGACCAAGTTGGCCCCTCAACTTCCAGTAAGATAGTGACTGAAATGGACAGAGGTGTGGGCCATCTTTTCTCATCTCAGCACATGAAAACCAGAGGCCATGTTTACTCACTCCTGTTGCTGCTGCACTGAGCTCAGCTCCAGGAGCGCTGCGGGCTGGAGGCTGAACTGACAGACATTTGAGCTAGAGATAGGAACAAATCCTGTTGGGAGAGGGGAATGTAGGGAGAGAAAAATGGGATCTTTCATGAAGCTGTGCAATTAAAGCCTAGACCATATCACTAACTATTTCTCAGATTCATGTCTGACTTGGTGGGAGGAAAGCCAGAGCCAGTGACTGTAGGCTACAGAGTGAGTGAGTGAGAAGAAATAATGTACTGGAGCAGAAATTCTATTGAAGCTAATTTAGTGTTGAAGACAAACTTTGTGCTTGGAACAGAGTACATTAAGCAGAATTTGTTTTCATAAGATATCGTGGGGAGGTAACAGGTGGGGTTAAATAAAGAAAAACCTAAGTCAACCTGCACCAAACCCACAAACCAAACCCTGGCAATTGCACCTTCATCCTCACCTATAGGTTTATAGTCCGTTGCATTGAATGTCCTGAAGGATGACCCAAAGGGGCTTCTCATCCTCTCCTCCAGTAGGTCATCTTCATCATCCGCCTGCAACATAGCTGACAAGGGAAAGACTATTAGGTAAGTCCAAGTCCCATTTATAACACTACCTCTAATAATTTTATGATCCTGTCAGGGTCCACACACTACTATGATGGGGTTTTTTTTTAGGTTTTTTGTTTTTAATAATTTGGCAAAACCCCATTTAACCAACAAGTACTATTCCCAAGTTGTCTTTCACAACATTGAAGGTTACGAAGATTAGCAAATAAATGGAAGCAGAGTCTTTCCCAAATCATTACAAGCCAAACTTCTGCATTACAAATCCTTCTCTTTTCAGAGAGCTGAACCTTAACCTTGCAAACTGACCATGGCAACACTGAGGTGATAGAAAGCTACCTAAAATATTAAATTTCCTAGTTGCCAGCAATAAAAGTAGTCATGCAGAAAAAATATGACAATTTCATGGAAGTACACTAGTCCTGATGTCATGTTAGGGACAAGAGAAAGGGTAAGATCTAAGTAAACATGAACATTAAAAAAAACAAATACAAAGGACAAACTATGAGGAAAATTTTCAAAGGCACAAATGGAGTTTGATGTCCAACTTCTATTGACCTTTGGTGGGAGTAGAGTGCCTAACTGTTCTTTGTGCCTCCTATTAAAGCTTACAAAATAAACAGATTTTTTTAAAAAATCTCTCCTTACAAATTATGAGTAGAGGATTTTGAGTCAGGACCCCTGGGTCTCCTCTGAGCAGGGAAAAGAATATCTAGTTGTTAGAACAGGAGATTCTGAATTTGTGACTAACGAATGTAATTAAAGACTATCATAATGCATATGCAAAGGAGGCGTAATTAAGATTGCACAGACCATCTTAATTGTGGCATTTCCTAACTTTGGACTACTTGACATTGCAACTTAATGTTCTTTTAATGCAGTTGAGCGAGTGTTCACTCACTCTGTTCCTTAAAGCAACTTGCTCACAGCCCAAAGAGTCACTGCTTTCTAGAGGATTCTGGGGGGAGGGATAACTCAGTGGTTTGACATTGGCCTGCTAAACCCAGGGTTGTGAGTTCAATCCTTCAGGGGGCCATTTAGGGATCTGGGGCAAAAATTGGGGATTGGTCCTTCTTTGAGCAGAGTATTGGACTAGATGACCTCCTGAGGTCCCTTCCAACCCCGATATTCTATGAATTTAATGTACTCCAAAAGGAAACAATCTGTATCATAATCTGACTATAGATTGGTTCAAAACTGCAAGAATTGGCAGTATATTTCCTTATGTTCCAAAATCCCCAGAAACTGCTAAAACCAGTGGTTCAGATTCCCCTTGAGGACCGCAACTGAAGTTCAGTGGCCATGTATCCTTAACACGTTGCTCTATCCAGAAGGGTCAGATTAATAGGAGCTGCACTGACAGTAAAGTTCCACACTGTCAAGTTAGATACCACTACTACAAGGACAGGTAAAGTGTAGCCAGTGAAGTTCTAAACAGCACCCTACAGAGCTGGTGGACACTACAGGTCCCCATCATGCAATGATTCACCATTGCTTTTATGAGTAGCAACCTCCCTTAAAAATGACTGAAGACAGCTACTGCACTCTTTCCTCTTGTAAGTTACAAAGTACAGCCATTGGCTGGAAAAAGTTTCAGTTTGTCTGCTTTACTATGAACATGAGGAAAAGAACATCCCCACCCTCAGCTTCTACTGCCAAATCCAAGGAGATTGAGGAGAACAATGCCATGGTGCAATACTAAGGGACATCCTACCTCCATACATAACTGTGCCAGTGTAGTTGAAGACTACACGGCACTGATCCAATGCTGGTACTGTGTGCAGCAAATGGAATGTTCGAAGATCCCACTGAAGAAAGAAGTTAAGGAATAACACATGACAAATTTTCCATTTTAACTCAATGGTGAGCAGCAGATTAATAGTGCCGAACTAATGAAGCTTACTTGCCAGGTCAGGCAAATGTTCAGCTCTCTTCATCACAAGCCCTCCAGCATGAACAAAAATATAATTAAACACGTTGCACCAAGTTCTCAGCTGTAAGCACGGTGGTTATGATGCAGTTTTTGGTGAGGAGAGAAATGATCCCCTGAATGAGATGAAAGTGGTAAAGCTACAAACACCTATGAGTGACACCTGAAAGGGCAGAATATAACAGACATCAATAGAAAACCCTCTCAACTCCCTCCCTTGCTGGAGAAGTCCATATTTCCCTCTCCTCTCCTGCCTCTCTTTCTGAAAGTCTTAACTCCTCACCCCACCCCCATCTCACTCAATGTTTAACATAACCAGTGTCTTACCACCAAGACTACAGAGATGTAAGAACCTTCACAATTAAAAAAGACTAAGAGTTAGCACAGGAAGTGTGGCCCAAGTGGAAGTCTGGTACTAAGGCAGATACGCTTCTAAACTAGTTCATTAAATCTAACACACAGAGGAAAAACTCCTGCTTAAATTATGGAAGCAGAATGTCAGCAGCAGATCAATCAAGATGAGGGGCACCCAGTTTACTGCATAGAGTGAAGAATATGTGACTGCTTGCCTTATGGCCAAATGCAGCACCCTGAGACTAGAATTATTCAAATAGAAATATTTAGAGACAAAACACTGAAAGCTTCTAGAAGCTTTTCAGAAGAAGTTGGACATATTTCTCATGGATTTGAGCTCTGGGAAGCTTTTGCATTTTATTCAATTCTACAACCATTGATCAGCACTAGAGACAGATCTGATCAGTCCTCTCATGACAAGCTGCCTTCAACAGTGACAGGACAACTTCAGCACCCAATTTAGAGATTTTTTTCATGCCAAAGGATGTAATTGGTTTTGTACATGATCTTTTCTCCATACCACCTGAGCATGACTTCTCATCTCACATCCACATGGTCCTCCCTGTAACAGATGAGGGGGTCCTGCAGCTAGAACTAGTCGACTTGCAGACCTCTGACATGCTGAAGAATGAATTCAAGAACTCCGAAATCATGACATCCTGGACACGTTATTTGGACACAGAAAAATACCCAAACCTTAAGAAACTCTCCCTCCTGATACTCTCAATTTTCAGATCACCATAAATGAACAAATCCAGATTTGTAGTCAGAAGCACAGTCAAGAATGATGCTCGAAACAAGCTCACAAATAAGTCTCTGGAGACCTACCTTTGCATAGCAGTCACTTCACTGAAGTCAAACTTAAACGAGCTAGCACATAGGAAGAAGTGCCATTTTGTGCACTAGTAACAACAGGTAAATAATAGGGCTGCCAAGCAATTAAAAAAATTAATTGTGCTGTTAAATAGTAATAGAATACCATTTATTTAAATATTTTTGGATGTTTTCTATATTTTCAATTATATTGATTTCAATTACAACACAGAATACACAGTATACAGTACTCACTTTATATTTATTTTTGATTACAAATATTTGCACTGTAAAAAACAAAAGTAGTAATATTTTTGGTTCACTTAATGCAAGTACTGTGGTGCAATCTCTTTATTATGAAAGTTTAACTTACAAATGTAGAATTATGTACAAAAAAACTGCATTCAAAAATAAAACAATGTATAACTTTAGAGCCTAAAAGTCCATTCAGTCCTACTTCAGCCCATCGCTCAGACAAACAAGTTTGGTTACAATTTGCAGGAGACAATGCTGCGCGCTTCTTGTTTACAATGTCACCTGAAAGTGAGAACAGGCGTTCGCATGGCACTGTTGTAGCTGTCGTCGCAAAACATTTACGTGCCAGATGTGCTAAAGATTCGTATGTCCCTTCATGCTTCAACCACATTCCAGAGGACATGCGTCCATGCTGATGACGGGATTCTGGGATATGGGTTCTGCTCCATAACGATCCAAAGCAGAATAGACGAATGCATGTTCATTTTCATCATCTGAGTCAGATGCCACAAGCAGAAGGATGATTTTCTTTTTTGGTGGTTCAGGTTCTGTAGTTTCCACATCTGAGTGTTGCTCTTTTAAGACTTCTGAAAGCATGCTCCACACCTCGTCCCTCTCAGATTTTGGATGGCACTTCAGATTCTTAAACCTTGGGTCGAGTGCTGTAGCTATTTTTAGAAATCTCACATTGGGACCTTCTTTGCGTTTTGTGAAATCTGCTGTGAAAGTGTTCTTAAAACGAACATGTGCTGGATCATCATCCGAGACTGCTATAACATGAAATATATGGCAGAATGTCGGTAAAACGGAACAGGAGATGTACAATTCTCCCCTAAGGAATTCAGTCACAAATTTAATTAATGCGTTATTTTTTTTAATGAGCATCATCGGCATGGAAGCATGTTCTCTGGAATGGTTGCCAGAGCATAAAGGGGCATACAAATGTTTAGCATATCTGAGATGTAAATATCTTGCAACACTGGCTACAGAAGTGCTATGCAAATGCCTGTTCTCACTTTCAGGTGACATTGTAAACAAGAAGCAGGCAGCAGTATCTCCCGTAAACGTAAACAAACTTGTTTGTCTTAGCAATTGGCTGAACAAGAAGTGGGACTGAGTGGACTTCTAGGCTCTAATGTTTTACATTGCATTCAAAAACAAAACAGTTAGGTTACAAAAATAATCTATATTTGTAAGTTACACTTTCATGATACAGAGATTGAGCTACAGTACTTGTATGAGGTAACTTGAAAAATACTATTTCTTTTGTTTATCATTTTTACAGTACAAATATTTGTAATCAAAATAATTATATAGTGAGCACTGTACACTTTGTATTCTGTGCTGTACTAGAAATCAATATACTTGAAAATGTAGAAAAAGATTCAAAAATATTTAATACGTTTCAATTGGTATTCTATTGTATAACAGTGTGATTAATTATTTTAAATCATAATTAAATTTTGAGTTAATTGCGTGAGTTAATTGCAATTAATTGACAGCCCTAGTAAATAACTCTCTATTAGCCACCTCTATGCCAATAAATTATGTGAAGAGGAGTAAAGCTTGTGGGTCACGTGTTAAATGACAGAAAACTTTTTATTTAGACACAACATTCAGTAAAACAAACAAAAAAAAGCTCAAAAAAGGCTAACAAAATGATGTGGTAATGAGGTTTTAAGTGTCAGATCGTAAACAAGAATGCAGGACTAAGGGAGAGCACTGAGTCAAAGTATCGAACATTATCACTTTAGCTGGGTATAGAGCTTTGACTCCCAATGTAGTCTGTCATCGTGGTCAGTGATTGAAAGAAATTTCAGTGTGAAGCTGCAGCTAAAATCATCATTTACCTTTATCCAAATGTCCAGTTATCCAAAGATAATAAATGTCCCCAAAGTTAAAAGTTTCACCTATGAATAGGCTAGCCCATAAGTGTCCACTGGGGGGTGGGAGGGTGGGGGAGAGTACATCATCTTCTGAAGCATCAGGGACTGGGTTAAGATCAGGGTTTTTCAAGCAAAATTGGGTTGCCAGAATGTTTCAAAAGGTGGAATGGCAGCTCCTGTGACTCCTGTCCCATGGGGTGGGCTGAGCTTGTCTCCCTGCTCCAGGCACTGCAGCCTCTGGGGTCCCAGTGCCATACAGATTTAGTCCAGCTGTCATGACGACAGGAGTCTGTGTAGGCCATTTGAGTGAATGGCATTGCAACCCCATGAGCCAGGTCACAACTCCACTCACACAAATTTGGTCCAGTCAGGGGGGCGGGGCCAAACCTGAGCGGCATTGCAATGCCCGGAGCGGAGAGTCAAGCCCAGCCAGCCCCACAACACAGGAGATGCAGGAGCCGCCACTGTGGGGTGAGTGCTGGGAAGGACCCAAGTCCCCAGAGGGGCAGGATCCAACCAAAACCATCCCAGTGCCTCCACCCCCAGACTACTTACTGGGTTGCAACTGGCACTAAACATTTGTAAATGGGTCCTCAGCCCAAAAAATTTGAGAACACCTGGTTTAGATGGACTACTGATCTAACCTGCATAATTCCTATGTTCACCCTATTTAACTTATATATTAAAGCTTCTGTTACTACTACAGTCTGTGAAATTCTATTTCTGCTTATCATATGTTGCAGCCGGACAGTTATACAGGCTTCTGCAATGAGACAAACTGACTTTTTGTCAGTCCAAGGTTTTATGTTTTCAGTGCATTAGTGTTACAACGGAGGTAAAAGGATACAATCTCTGTGTTGACTATGACCTCTAGCCCATTAGGATGAAAAACACCACTGATGGTCATGTTGAATTTGTCAAACTTGTGGATGGCCTGTGCAGAGCGGACATCCCAGAGCACCCCATCATTTAGGACAAGGTCATCTGTGGGGTTAAAGGTGGCGCAGTTCTTCTTGTAATTGTTGGCAAGATCTGGGTTAAACAGAGTCAATAGCTTGTTGCCAGTCTGAATATCATAGATCTTTTAGATTAAAAAGAAAAAGAAAGATTAGTTAAGATTTGTAGTTCTATCAGTGCCCAAGAACACTATCTACCGTCCCTTCCAGAATGTTTTTGGTGATCCCTCTCACCCTAGCTTTTCTTATGCATTGCAAACGAGAGCTTGCCAATGTCAGACTCTCTCTTCAAAGGCATCAAACGTTCAGACAAAGTTCTCCAGGCCAGGGTCTGTGTTTCCTCATACATTTGGACAATGCTTAGTTCATCTGAGGCTGTCTAACATGTTTAACAAGCTTGAGGTTGGTTAACAACTAACCCAGTTTTGAAAAATAGGTTGCACAGTTTTAGACAAAGGCAGCATTTAGCCAGTCTGCTACAGAAATATTTAAACTAACTTTAAAGGAGGTGATATTTATAGGCTACAAGCAAAGAAAGAGTGCATTAGGACACAGTGAAGAAAACCCTGAAATACAGGAGAAGGAGTTCAAGTTACTGGCAATTATTACACTACATGGTCTCACTAAACTGTGCCCCTATTTCCCTGAGAAGGATTTTCACAACCAAAGACAAAACCTTCATACTTTTTGTGCCTGTGACTATTTTCTCAGAGCTATTTCTCACAGCCTAGTTTCCTTCTGACCCTGCAATGAAGCCATAAGCCTTTTTTTTCGATATCAATCTGTTGCCAGATGATCACATTGCAAACTCAGATTTGATTTCCCTGGAGTGCCAAAACACTGGAAGAGTCGGATAAGGATGGATAACTCATTTGTTTAAACAAAAATGTACATGAAAATTAGCAAGAGTGGCACGGAAAATGATGAACAATTTGAATAAGTATGCTTTGTGACATTTTTTTGTCAATGCTTCAAGTGAGATAATCCCTGTAATGAATTCTGTCTAGCACTGGCACCTTCAGAGAGGAGAGAAACCCCTCAGACTGCAGAATTTTCATGGCCTGATATGTGCAAAATGCTGAAAGAGTATTATGCAAAATACACAGATAATTTAAACCAACTTATTTATCACTGTAAAGCAAGCTCATTCTGTGCATTCCTGCAGGAAAACTTCCAATATCCCATTTCCCACAACTGCTGCTGAAGTACTCTTTATGGC
Organism: Dermochelys coriacea; assembly: GCF_009764565.3. Taxonomy (NCBI): domain Eukaryota; kingdom Metazoa; phylum Chordata; order Testudines; family Dermochelyidae; genus Dermochelys; species Dermochelys coriacea. The sequence goes on from NC_050074.1 coordinate 46,211,413, forward strand.
AAAACCTTTCATTTATAAAAAGCTGCCATAACTTCTTCACGGCTGCATGTGTTCCAGCACAATTCTCTGCAGAACATCTCTCAAATGAATGGCTCATCAGGCCAGACACTAGATATGCCCAATACAATTATGTCTAAAATACATATGTCTAAAAGGCAGGTGGCATACCATTCAATATTACAGCCTAACTCAATTTTCAGGTTAACCCAATGCTTTTAAATGCAGTGAATAAGCTAATTTACACTTTTGAAGCTGTACCTGTAAAGCCTTTAATTTGCCAGTTACATACAGCTCCACAGTACCCACATCAGTTAACAGATGGTACGGGTAGGGGCATAACCTTGTCATGGCTTCAAAGAATCAATTTCCACTGGTACTTACATGGGCAATGTCCCCTTTTGTGCCAATGACCCTATCCTGAGAGTGCTTGCTGAACTCCACGTAGTGATCATCTGGGAAGGAATGCCTGCACAACAACAATCAGTGATGAGGTCAATGAGCAGCAGATTCAGACTGTCCATTCTGAATCAGATACACACTGTGGAAATGCTTCTGGAAGAGGTTACAATTTTTAACACACAAGAAATAAAACCTAAAAGAGCCTTCTCTGCTCTACTGACCATAGCAAACGGTAGTGCTAAAATGTGCACAGCAGAGTTGGGAGTTGTCCATTTGTCCGAAGAGTATTTACTATCCACAGTCACAAACCGTACAGCTCTGAAACACACCAGCAGCAAGGCAACTTGTGATCAAAAGCCACCTCAGAACATTAACTGCAGCTGCTCAAGAATACAGAGGTGACATTATATTTGCTAAAGGCCAGTGGGAATGTAACATTTCCACATGAATCGAATTGAGCACATCAAAACTCCTATCCATATCATGCCTTCCAGTTAATTTAAACATGGTCACATTAAAAAGTTAATGCTATTGCCCCTAGTCTAGTAGGTAACGGTTAAACCTTTGAGAGATGGAAATCTCTCCCTTTTATTTCTAAAGGGACTAAAGAACGGTTAATATTGAAATGAATTTAACTTTGTCATGTTTGCAGTATCCATCTACACTACAAAATTTACCATGCAAATTACTGTGCTACGCTTTTTCAGTAGCTAGCCTTAAAAGATTGTCATGATAATTTGCCAATAGAGCAAAAAAAAGCGCAAAAAAAAAAAAAAAGATATTTATTTGCTTTTTATCAAAATCACAATTTTACTCATCTGTCTCAAGTAAATACCCTCCAGGCAAATAGAATTTTGTAAGGCTATCTGCATCCAATGAAGTGATGAAGACACAGCAACACAGGAACAGAGCCAGACTTTTTTATTCAAACACTAACAATTTGAATGTTCTGGTCATAGTTACGTTGCACTATCCTTTCACATAATATAACACTACCCACTTTTCCCCTTTGAAGTTATTTCATTTAACTGGTTTCCGGATAACTTAATTGTTCTAATTTTGTTTGATCATTTTAAATTAGTCAATACTGTGTGATCTGTCTTCTACAAAACCTGTGGGATTGGTAAGATTCCTTTTCCCTTATCCCTAAAGCTGAAGCAGTATTCATAAGCTTGCTTTCAGGATACACATCAACGACTCTGCTAAGAAACCAGGATCTGAAATGTTCTTTAATTTGGCCTTTGAGTACAAAATGCTCTCTTAAGAGAGTCAGATTTAGTGTAAATGTACATATTATGCTCTAAATATTTTCTCTTTTTATAAAAAAACTTGTTAATGTCTCAGAATATATGGATTATGGTGGGATTTTCCCCCACTGCCCCAAACTCATACGTTTGGTTGGAATTAGGCGGTCAATTAATTGCAGCTAACTCAAGCGATTAACTCAAAACAAATGAATTTGATTTAAAAAATTAATTGCGATTCATCACAGTTTTACTTGCGCTGTTTAACAGAATACCAATTTAAATTTCTTATAAATATTTTTAGATTTTATTCTACATTTTCAAAATATATTGATTGCAATTACAGCATAGAATACAAAGTGTGCTCACTTTATATTATTTTTTATTACAAACATTTGCACTGTAAAAAGGATAAACAAAAGAATAGTACATTTATGGGAGATACTGCTGCCTGCTTCTTATTTACAATGTCACCTGAAAGTGAGAACAGGTGTTCGCATGGCACTTTTGCAGCCGGTGTTGCAAGGTATTTATATGCCAGATATGCTAAACATTCACATGCCCCTTTATGCTTCAGCCACCATTTCAGAGGACATCCATTTTGATGACACTCATTAAAAAAATAATGCATTACATTAAATTTTGTGACTGAACTCCTTGGGGGGAGAATTGTATGTCTCCTGCTCTGTGGTTTTACCCACAGTCTGCCATATATTTTGTGTTATGGCAGTCTCAGATGATGAGCCAGCACATGTTGTTTGATTTAAGAACACTTTCACAGCAGATTTGACAAAACACAAAGAAACAAACTTGTCTGTCTTAGTGATTGGCTGAACAAGAAGTAGGACTGAGTGGACTCGTAGGCTCTAAAGTTTTACATTGTTTTGTTTTTGAGTGCATTTACGTAAAAACAAATTCTAGATTTGTAAATTGCACTTTCACGATAAAGAGATTGCACTACAGTACTTATACGAGGTGAACTGAAAAATACTATTTTTTGTACAAATATTTGTAATAAAAATATAAAATGAGCACTGTACACTTTGTATTCTGTTTCAGAGTAGCAGCCGTGTTAGTCTGTATTCGCAAAAAGAAAAGGAGTACTTGTGGCACCTTAGAGACTAACAAATTTATTTGAGCATAAGCTTTCATGCTCAAATAAATTTGTTAGTCTCTAAAGTGCCACAAGTACTCCTTTTCTTTTTGTATTCTGTTATTGAAATCAATATATATGCAAATATAGAAAACATCCAAAAATATTTAAATAAATGGTATTCTATTATTAACAGTGTGATTAAAACTGCGATTAATCGTGATTGTTTTAAATTGTTTGACATGATTTTTTTTAATTGTGCGATTAATCGCAATTATTGTTTTTAATTGTTTGACAGCCCTAGTTGGAATAGGTTTCCTAGCACATAGCAGCTCTCAGCTGCCAAGTACTTGAATACATTTTTGCAGTTTGCCATTCCAGGGCTTTTTGGGTACATTTAAACCAGGGTTTCTGAAACTGGGGGGTCTGGACCCCTCAGGGGGTCGTGAGGTTATTACATAAGGGGTCACGAGCTGTCAACCTCCACCCCCAACCCCGCTTTGCCTCCAGCATTTATAATGGTGTTACATATATTTAAAAATGTTTTTAATTTATAAGGGGGGGTCACACTCAAAGGCTTGCTATGTGAAAGGGATCAGAAGTAAAAAAGTTTGAGAACCACTGATTTAAAGGTTCTTCTTTAACTTTGTGCATTTCAGACTATCAAAGGGTATGTCTTTACTACTCGCCAGTTTGGCGGGCAGCGATCGCTCCAGCAGGGATCGATTTATCACGTCTAATCTAAATGCAATAAATCGACCCGAGTACTCTCCTGTCGACTCCTGTACTCCGGTGCCGCGAGCGGCACAGGCAGAGTCAACAGGGGAGTGGCAGCAGTCGACTCACTGCGGTGAAGACACCACAGTAAGTCGATCTAAGTATGTCGACTTCAGCTCTGTTATTCACGTAGCTGAAGTTGCGTAACTTAGATCGATCCCCACCCCCAGTATAGACCAGGGCAAAGAGTACCTACTTCATGTCAAAGACAGATTTCATCCCCCACAGCGCAGACAATGGTTGGCTCCAAGTAGCAGATGTTAGCAGTAAAGATCCATCCTGTTGTTCAATGGTGTGAGAAAATGGCAGAGCAATACAAAGTGGAGTTATTGGTACACAAGTGTATTTTCCTCACATGTACAATAGGGGTTTAGGAGAGCTCAAAGGACCCTTTCTCACTGCACTACTCAGGAATGGTGATCAGGTGGTAAATTATACCACTCTACAATATTCCTCAAACATTTTATGGACCAGTAAAGGAGCTATACATTATGATGGCAGCAGATGAGAAGCGGTTAATCCACTCTACTTTTTTTTTTTTTTTAATTTCTTCCTAGATTCTTACACATTACGTTTCTTCCGCTCTAAAGGAGAGTTCTTTTTTACAGAATCTTGTGTTTCTCCTATACATACACAAAGCCACTTCAATAGCCCTCTTCATCAGCCTTACAAACACAGGTTATCTATGTAGAAACAAAGCTATTGCATCCCTCTTGTGCTATCTGTTAGGTAGAATAGTATAAATCCTTTCTTTTAAGGGAGGAGAGCAAAAACTGTTCCACTATTATTCTGCTAGTACTTTTGTAGGCTATGCTGCATGCTAGCCAGTAGATGTGCTTTGGGTCCATGTAACCCATATGGGGCAAAAACAGGACAAGATTTAAACCACAGGAACTCAATGTTCAGATGAGGTCTTTGACTCCTTACCCTGGATGGCTCAAGGTGCGTGATGGCAGAGTTATGGCAGTTGTAACTGGCCTCCTCCTGCCCACTGAAAACATTGTAGAGCTTCAGCTGCCCAGTGCAAGTGCCCAGCATTAGGAATCGCTCCCGTGCAGAGAATGCACAGCAGGTAAAGCCACTTTCATCCTCATTTGCTTCCCGGAACACAGAAATTGGACGAAACCTGGGGAAGGAAAGAATGTAGAAAAGTGACCCAAAAGGGGGGAAAGAAAAGCAGCAATGAACAAGGGTGGGACGATCTTAAAACCTGTACTTGAAAGCTCAGGTAGCTACAGTTATTACTTCAGCTTTCTTTTTAGAGGAAGATTAGAGAGAATGACACCAGCAGAGCAGGAAGAAAACAGCTGACACCGGGGCTTGCAACATCTCAGGATTTGTGTCCTGCAAGATGAAATCCTTGAGTCATAACATCCTACCAGATATAAAATCTGGATTCAATACCTTCCAAGTTGGACTGGTGGAAAATCTGTGGCACGGTCACATGGGAAAACCTGGCCAGGTGGCTAAGACCTCATGAAAGAAGCACAGAACAAGCAAAACAAGGAGAGAGGGTACATCAGGTGTCTCAGGATCATAGATTTGTGAAGGTGGTAGTGTAGTTTTACTGCCACCAAAAAACATTTGCATCAACATATGATCATTTTACAGACTTATCAGCTCCTCCCATTTATTCCACATCTGAAGAAGTCACAGACTTCTGTGTAGGTAGGACAGCACTACTGGTGGCTGTGAGGAAGAGGAGATGGGGGGTAGGCTGCAAGAACAAAATAGAGATCCTGTATTCATTAATTTGCCAAAAGCCCTGGATCTGACAGATAACCTCATGCCTTCAGTAGCTCAGCCCTTTCTGCCTCAATTGCCTCACCTGCAAAGTGGGGATTACAATACTTACCTCCCGGGGTGGGGTCATGAGGCTTCATTAGTGTCTTTACAACAATCTGAAGCTTGAAGGTGCTATATTAAATGCTAATATCAAAGAAAAACAGAATAGCTTCTCAAATTGGATTTGCAAAGTTCTCCCAACTGTCACCATAGAAGGGAAATGTTTTTATCTGTCCAAGGAATGAGGATTCTGGGACCTGCGTCCACTTTTGTAGCAGGTAAGACCTTTTGGCACAGACCTCACCCCAAGAAGATTTGAGAAACATTCCTTTCTTCCTTACCTGCTGAATATAAGGTGTCTATCAAAGCATCCACCGTCCACCCCTCCATACTTCGGAAAGGCCGCCCTACGGGTCAGCCGCGAGGTAAAGTTAGTTGGCGCCTGGCGCCTCTGTTTTGGCTCAGGGCACTGGTGGGGAGTAAAGAGAGAGAAAGGGGGGCAGGTGGCAACAGGGTTCTTGCAGCGGGCATGCTGCTCCCTAAGGTACTCTGTAATTATACTGTCCAGCGTGGGTGGGGAAGGGAGGTGTCTGTCCAGCTGCTTTTTGATGGCTGGGCTCTGGCTGTAGGCGCCGTGGTCCGATTTTTGTCTCAGCACTCTGATTTTCCTGCCATTGCAGGGTGGTGGCCTCTCTCTGATGAAGCTAATCCTGCCAATCAAAGGGGAGTTGCTGGCATAAGAAGGACCTGGAAGGGCAAGTGGACCCTGGGATACAGAAGGCCTTGGTTGAGCATGGACAGAGGTGGCAGTAGAACCTACAGAAGCATGGCTACTCAGTCGGGCTGAGATACCGTTAGCTATACGAGGTGTGCGAGGCAGAGCCACAGGGGAGGCAGCGGCTGCAACAGGGGTGAAGGCGGAGGAGTGAGATGCCGCAGTCATGGGTAGATCTGCCTCTTTAGTGAGGACAGTAGCAGTTTCTCCTAGCCCCTTAGAGATGAGATGGTTCCGAATCAAAAGCAGCAGCTCCTTTTCAGGAAATGAGATCCTTGACTGGGCCACCACATCTGCTTTCTGCAACCGAGCCAAGGAGACATCTGTGCCAATCAGCAATGGCTTCCCTGAGACACGCTCTATCAGCTCGGCAGCATACTTGCAGAACTTGACATGGTCGCTGCGCTTGTCCTGGAGCACAGGCTCCTTCATCAGTTGCTGGATCTGACAGCTGCTGAAGAGGGGAAGCTTGCTGATGATCTGCCGGACGGTACTGCTACGGGACAGCCCCACCAAGGCCTTACAGGCTAACGCTCGGATCTGATCTGCATCCGTAATTGGCATCTTTATAGACAGCAATGACAGCAGCACTTTGATGCCATTGTTGGACTGCACCACATTCCACATCTTGGCCAGTGTGTGCTCACTGCTTTTGGGTGCCTGGGGGAGCTTTCGTCGGGGGGTTCCCGAGATGAATTTGCCAATACTGGAGATCCGATTATCTGGGCCACACACACAGTTGATAATGATCTGAAGGGCTGACTTCTGGATCTCTGCATCATGGATGAAGAATTCACCCTCAGCAACTCCCAGGATGATGCTGATACCTAATGAGAAATACTTCTATTACCATGCTAACATACTTAAACATTACACACTGTTCTACAAATCAGAGTATGAGACATTGCTCAGCTCTCCATCTGGGGCCCTCTGCAGTCACCTCATTCTCTCTGACCACCACAGCTGTTCCTCTATCTCCCCAGGCTAGATAATCCCCTCCACTAGTACCATCCACTGATATGCTCCGTGAATCACACCACAGCAATACTCAGTGATGGGTCAAATATGGTCTCTCACAGAAGGTGATCAGGCATGGTCCATGTTAGCTTTAGGCCAGGCACCTCACCAGACTGCAGCTATGACATGAGGATTTACACAGAGGAGTGCTTCTGGGATTGACATCACAGAAAGCAGCTATCTATTATGTACATAACAAAAGTGGAGGAGAGGGTAACTTTTTATACAAAAAGGACAATACACATCACCCCTCCAAAGTGACTCAAAGAAAAAAGGCTGGAGCTAGTTGCTTTTTGGTCAAAAAGCATCTATTATTTTAATTGTTCTTCAAATCCAACCTTCATTCCAGGAAGGACCAGTGGAAAGTGCTCACACATGAGAGATTCCCTCTCAGAGCTACACCAACTGCCCCCCACTCCCACCAGTTCTATAACATGCCAGGCCCCTTCCTCCTAACATTTAGAGCCCAGCAATCAGCCAGAGTTGATTCATTTGCAAGCTGTGAGCATGTGGCATGACTGACCCAAGACACTGAATCAAAAAGGGGCACACTCATCAGCCGTTTAATTATTTAACAGTCAGTACTCCCCTCCTACCGACTCCCAATGCCATATCCCATGAGGACACTAAGAGTCTGGGAAGCTGAGTGACCCTCACTCTCCCATTGGAAATGTGGATTTGCCAGTATTATTTGTTGAGCACTGACAACATGCTCTGGGTTCTTCAGAACAAGGAGGAGCCAAAGGCTGTGCCCCCCAGGAGTTTACAATTTAAGTACTATATCACAAGCTCCTCTCATTTATCTGCATCACTGGCTGTGACTATGAACGGAGTGCTGTAGCCATCTGTCTTACTGTGGGGGGTATGGAATAAGTCACCTAAATATCATTTAACTAAAGATATGATTGTTAAAGTATTTAAACCCTGAAGGCCAAGCTCAGCTTACCCACAGTGGAGACAGTAGATCCTGCTTCATCCAACACATCTACAGGTTCTGCCAGCTGCAACTGGATTTTAGGAACAACAGTAAGAATAGCCAGAACATCCAAAGCGTAGCGTACTGTGTCATTCCTGGAAGAGTATAACGAAAGAAATAATTAGAAATACTAGGATAGAGCATTTATAACACTTCAACAGGACTCCCTGCAGATTATTCTCTCTTTGGCTACAGGTTGGATACTGCAATATAGGATGAGGTCCGGGGGATGAGATGTTTCAGGAATTTACCGGAAAGTAGCTTTGCTCTGGCAGCATGCTGCTGTAGAGAGCCTATTGTCAAAAACAACAGACAGGCCTTTAGGACTGACATCTCCTAGGTTAGTTCTATGCAACTCTAGAGTTTGGTCACTATAGAATTTCCTCTGAGGTCTCCAGTCTAAGCATAATACAGTAAATCAGCAGCTTCCAACACCCCGTTTTTGACTGGCCAGATATTCATAATCTCAATACAGGCTCATATTTCAAAACACCTGGCAAATTCAGCAAAGTCAACAAAGAAATATGAGACGTATCCCTCCTTGACCCAGCTAATGGAGATTTGCCCTCTGCAGGGCAGCCTAAATAGTTGGTTTTTCCCTTCTCTCTGTGCTATGAAAGATTGTTTTCTAGTCTCCAACAATGCTTTGGTTATTGCTTTCTGTTACTAAGCAAACACAATGAAAAGTAAGCAAAGTTTGGGGTGGATGCGAAATGCAGTGAATTAAGACTGTGGTTAGAATCTATTCAGCTTCTATTTTACCAGTGAATCTTGAAGACTAGAGTATTCTGGCTCTGTAGAGCCCTTAAGGCATTCACATCTTCATGTTTCTACTGTGGTTCAGTGGTCAATAATACTCCCCCTTTCATACACATTAACTACAAGACTATAGCACAGGCTCGCTGCAGAGCAGGAGACACTGTGTATGTGTGCCCTTAATTAGATGTTGGGGCTCAGTTTAATGTAAAAATGGAAAATTTTCTTATTTAAAGTATTCATGCCCCGCTACAGAGTTGCGCCCTAGTTTGGGAAATGCAACAGTACAGTATAGTATCTACGGTCTCACCTGGCATAGTATGTCTTCCAGTTGCATGCGATGGAGATAAGCTGCAGCATGAGTTGCACACAAGACAATTTGAGAAAGACTTCTGCTGGCTCCCAGTAGAGCTGTGCTGGACCATACTCTATTAGAAACTCCATCATCTCCACAATCTGTTCATGAGTGTAGGAACAGGCCTATAGGGAGAGGAGGCAAGGTGAATTAAAGAGCTATCACAAAGGTTTTAAGCTTAGGAGAGAAGAAGCCAAAATAAATACAATTTCATTCATAGTTAACTTGCTTTTGTTTTTCAATTTATTCCCTTACTATACTAGCTACTGTACCTGCCACTACAATAGATGCTAGAGAAATTATTAAAACAATATCCTTCAAGTTTCCCACTAGACCTAGAAATGACAAATGAGTTTGAGAAAACTAAGAAAGAGGTTGTATCAAAATAAAGTTCTGGCCTCACAGGGCTAATATACAGTAACTCGTATATACTCGATCATAAGCCAGTTCGTTTATAAGCTGACCCCCCCAAGATGGATAAGTAAAAATGGAAAATTTTTATGACCTATTCATAAGCCGACCCCTATAAGCGTGGAGTCAACAAACTTTGGCTCCCAGGCCATCAGGATAAGCCGCTGGCGGGCTGAGATGGTTTGTTTACCTTAAGCATCCGCAGGCATGGAGGTAAACCTAAGTAAATAAAGTGTCCTGGTGCGCCAGCTGCTTACCCTGACGAGCAATTGGTGGGGAAATTTTTTGTGGGGGAGAAGCTGGGGATCAGGGGAGTAACTCCTGTGACCACCCCTCACTCCTAGCCCAGGACCCCCACACTCTCCCCATTCCATCCCTTCCCACCTTAGCTGGGGAGGGCCAGGCGAGGATGTCTCTGGCCTGGCTGGAGCTGCTCCGGCAGGCTGGGCAGCACGGCCGCAGCATGTTCCAGCGGGCTGGGCCGGGTGGCATGGCTGCAGTGTGCTCCAGTGGGCCAGGCGGCACAGCCACAGCCTGCTCTGGGGCGGGGCTGAGTGACACGGCTGCAGCCTGCCAGCCCCGGAGCTGCATCGGAGGCTGCAGGGAGAGCAGGGTGGCCAGAAGCAGAGACACTCTGGCCTCACCTCTTCCCTTCTGGCTCTGCTGCCTGTGCTGCCTCGCCTTGCTCCCTCTGTTGCGGGGAGGGGCTGCATCCCACCTCTCCCCCTCTCTATACCCGTTCATAAGCAAAGCAGACCCCCTTCTCCGATGCGTCCCTTTTTTACTAAAAAAATTTGGCTTATGAACGAGTATATACGGTACTACACAATTTAGAAAGAGTTCAGTAAAAATTTTACACTAATATAATTCAAACTCACAAAAGGCTGCAGTAAAATGGAGTTACAGTCCCTAAATTCCAACCATAAAAACCATTTAAAATAGAAAAAACCTGAATAGTCTTTTTTCTCAACCTTCGGCACTTCATCTTTCATACATTTCAATAAACATATTTTTAAAAGAAAAGAAAAGTGACTTTAACACAAGATTCCTGCATTTTTAATTCCTTTGTTGTTCTGAAAGAAACTTTACGTGTAATTTTTGTCACTCCACAGAAGTGGAAGTTGTCTTTTCAGTTCCCATCTAAAAACCCAGCAAAACACCAGATCAGAAACCACTGCTCCCTCAGGATTTACAATTTAAGATCAACTGGAAAAAATAGGAACTAAAGGTAACACAAGGATTTCTTAGCTTATTTCTAAAGACTATTGTTCTCCTTTGGCACAGAGAGGATTGTTCCACCTGTTGCCAGAGCAGAATCTCACAATGGGACCCAAATTCTCTTCAGTACCTTTAAAAACTTTCCTGATCATGCCCTTTCAGGGGTGAAAAACATGAGAAGGAAGTAGATATGTGATGAAAAAGTTCTGTTTAGATACTCTTAGCTTAACTCTCTGATGGGAAAGAAGTGGCCGCTCCCAATTAAATGGAAGCCAAATAGCACCTGAAACTTTGCTACAGACATTTTTCTATTGCCATGACACCTCACTGGGGAAAAAAAACAAACAGTCTGTTGTGCATCCTGTATGGATTCCACTGACTTCAGAAGACATTGTCGCAGACATGGAAATGAAATAATGTGAAAACGTCACACACAGAGCAGTATCAAAATCCTACGCATACTGCTCACCTTGTATGGTGGCTGCGGATGGACCAGAATGCCACCTTCAGTACGCTGGAGCGACTGCTTCACCTGTTCAAGTTTGATGGCAAGGTGAGCTTCAAAGTACCTGCGCAGGGCCATGCAGGTGTGTTTCCCAGTTTGACGACTGGCAAAGATCTCGTCGTCGCTCAGGAGGGCTCCCTGGTCTTCCAGGTTTAAGATCTCCAAGGTGCTGATCTATACAAAGCAAGTCAAGAAAGGGGAAGCATCTTTTCACTCGGCTCCTTCTTCAGGAGGAAGATGCCTACAACTGCCAACTGCACTTGTATGAAAAATTACCCTATAGAGCTAATCTCAGTATCAGGATGGATATCAAATATCACAGCTGAAACTGTAGATTTGTGTTCTTTCAGCTATTAAATGGAAGCCTCTTTTTGCAGAGATAGAGATATGACTGGGTGAATAGCAATATTCTCTGGGAAGAGTAGTTCCCTCTCCCCCGTTACACATAAAACCAAAGGCAAATCCAAAAGCCACATCAGGTCAGATCTGGAGAAGGTGTTTCTACACAATCACATGAGGATTAGAACACGTGTTGGTGGAATGGTATCACTCATGAGGTAAAAGGTCTGAGAACTAAGCCAAAGTTAGAATTTAATAGGCCATTGCCCAACAAAGGATCAGCACTAACAGGCTGTTTGGGAAGCGTCACCCAGTCCTCAGCCTTCTAGACAATAATCATAGGATCTTTGAGTTTGAGAAGAGAGTAAAAATGCCCCCAAAATGGGGAGGCAGACTACTCACATCCATCACACAGAATCCCCACATCTCACCTCCATCCATTCCAATGGGAGGGAGGGGAGCTCTTTACAGCTATAAAGGTCAGATCTAAAACTTGACACTAAAGCGATGTTTCAAAACATAAAAGGAGACTGTAATTGTTACCAAGTTCACTAAGCGACGGAGGCCATCATGCCTGTCGAAGAGCTCCAGGACAGCACGGAAGGAGAAGCAAATGGAGAAGAACATGGTAGCATGGCAGCAGCCCGAGGCATGGGAACATTCCATCAACCACAGGGTGTAGTTCACAACATCCGACAGCACGTTATGGGGATGCATGCACACCTACAAAGCAAAAGATGTAATGACAACCCTCCCATCCTGGGGACAGACATATTGAGTGCATACTTACACTCAGACAGTCACCACTGGCTACATAAGAAGTGAAGTAATTACTAATACAGTTGCTTTTATCCTGAGCAGCAATAAGCACAACCCCTGAATCCCAGAATGAAGGACACGACTCGAAAACATGTGCATGGCTCAAAAGATTTTACCCCATCTAGCCCACGGTGGCTGACTGCACCATGGCCCCACCTCTCTGAATAGGGAATGGGATTTTTAACAAGCTGTTTTATTAACCTGTAATCTTTAGTCATATACCATACTTTTTTAAAAAAATCCAAAAGCCTATTAGCCCTGCTAAGGTCAGACAACATGACCTTGTTTCAGAATGCATCCGATGAAGTGAGCTGTAGCTCACAAAAGCTTATGCTCTAATAAATTTGTTAGTCTCTAAGGTGCCACGGGTGCTCCTTTTCTTTTTGTTTCAGATTATTATTTATATTTATCAAGCACAGGAGAGACAGCTTAGACAAATAGAAATGTTCTTTGACCTGCAGAGTTTACATCTGAATATAAACCAAGAGCTTCAGAAAAGTGAGGTTTGGATCATTGGAAAAGTCTGTCGAACAGGTTCTCCTTATGAGGGGGGTAGGGGTGTACAGACACAAGAGGATCCTAAGTGCCAGTAACTAGAAGTGCTCTAGTTAGATCAAGCTAGCTAACTAGTTTTCCATCCCCTGCTCTGTTTTCTGGAACCTCTCCCCTTTGCTCCCTGCCAGACAGCTGAAGGACCTGGCTAGCACATCAGATGATAGTGATGTGCTGGCTGCCAATTATCCAGAGATTTTGGGTAACTGCCACCGCTTTTGAATAATGGTATTCACCATGCTATACTAGCAGAAATCCCTCTTTAGCTCCAGGTTAACTCTCATCATGCAGGATAACCACAAATCTGTACACTACTTGTTTACTGAAGTTGGCATCACACAGAAAAGAAATAAACAGAAATTCAGGAACAGCCAGACACTTAGGAATTTAATAGGCAGAAGTGTAGTTTCTTATGTTAACTACTAGTTCAGTTGCTACTGTCCTTAGTTGAAAAAGAATGCAAGAAGTTACAGTGATAAGGCCAGGAACCACATGTAGCCTACTGTCACTTTGAAAGTGTGGTACACCTGTAGGGTTAAATGCTGGATATCACCAAAACCTGTCTAAAGGGGCTCAAAGATGGTAGCCACAATCAGAGTGTTAAATGAAGGATATGATCTATGGTCAAGTCTCTTAACCATACACCCTTTCGAGACCAGCACTCCAGTACCACAATTTGGTACCTAGCACAACAGAGTATCATAGAAGAAACAATAGCAAGGCTCCTTGTTCCTTCCAGGAGCGACACTGTGAACAGCTTCAGTTACTGTGCAGTGACCTCTCTGGGCAACTCCGAACAACTAGTTACTGTATTCTGAGAGAATTATATCCAGCCCGTCTCATTTTAAGAAGAAGCCAGTCATTGCACAAAACTGCATTTGTAGCGGCCAATCTAAAAACAGACAAAAACTGGAGGGCAATTATGAGAATCTGCTAACAATTTGACAGGAGGAGACAAGGACAAATTTCCTAGTGGTAGATACAAGACAAAAATTCAGGTAGGGAAATAGCTCTCCTTAGCTACTCTGTTCATAGCTTCACAGATCTGAAGGCCAGGAGGGACCATTATGATCACCTGGTCTGACCTCCTGCATAACAAAGGCCATGCTGCTGTCCATGCTTTCACAGAATCACAGAAATGCAGGGCTGGAAGGGACACAAGAGGTCCCAAGTCCAGTCCACTGTGCTGTGGCAGAAGCAAGAAAACCTAGACCATCCTTGACAAACGTCCGACCTGTTCTTAAAAACCTCCATTGATGGGGATTCCACAACCTCTCTTAAAGCCTATTCCGGAGCTTAATATCATTAGAGTTAGAAAGTTTTCCCTAATATCTAACCTAACTCTCCCTTGTTGCAGATTAAGCTAATTAATTCTTGTCCTACCTTCAGTGGTCATGGAGAACAGTTGATCACTGTCCTTTTTGTAACAGCTGATCACTGTCCTTTTTATAACAGCCTTTAATAAATTTGAAGACTTATCAGGTCTCCCCCCTCCCAAATCTTCTTTTCTCAAGATTAAACATGCCCAGTTTTTTTTAACCTTTCCTCACAGGTCTGGGTCTCTAAACCTTTGATCATTTTTGTTGCTCTCCTCTGGACTCTCTCCAATTCATCTACATCTTTCCTAAAGTGCGGTGTCTGGAACTGGACAAAGTAATTCAGCTGAGGCCTCACCAGTGCCAAGCAGAGAGGGACAATTACCTCCATTATCTTAAAGGAAACACTCTTTTTAATACAACCCAGAATGATATTAGCCTTTTTTGCAACTGCATCACATTGCTGACTTGTATTCAATTTGTTATTCACTATAACCCTCAGATACTTTTCAGCCATACTACATAGCCTACAACCATTTTGTACTCGTGTACTTGATTTTTCCTTCCTAAGCATAGTATTTGGTAGTCGTCTTTACTGAATTTCTTCTTGTTGATTTCAGACCAATTCTCCAATTTGTCACATTTTGAATTCTAATCCCATCCTCCCAAGTGCTTGCAACCCCTCCAGGCATGGTGTCATCAGCACATTTTATAAACATATGCTCCACTCTGTTATCCAAGTCATTAATTAAAATACTGATTAGTACCAGACCCAGGACTAATCCCTGTGGATCCCACTAGAGAAACTCTCCCTGATTAACAGTGAACCATTGTTGCAGGTGAACTATATAGTGAAGTGTGGGTGTCCTCATTGCTTGTTTTGGAGTGCAATACAGCAGCCCCAAGCTTAGATTTTATGTGGAAAAGCAATCCCAGCAAATCAGTAGCCACGAATTCATAGATTTGAAAGGCCAGAAGGGAGCAGTATGATCATATGACCTTCTACATAACACAGATTACAAAACTGGGGAGGGGAGTTGGTGAATTTTCCTGTGATTTTATGTTCTGTGATTCCCCCCGTTATGAGTTGCACACCCCCATAGATAACCATAGTCAGTCAAACGCTCTCTCAGTGGCACTGTACATATTCCTTCATTTCACTCTTTCTCTATACAGGCCATGGCCTCAAAACAGTAGCTGGCTCTTCAGCTCTACCATTGAACTGTTCATTCACTGTTTGAACTGACAGTGACACAGAGCTTCTCGATACTGTGCGAACCATTACAACACTAGTAAGGGAATGTCTCTTACCCTCTCCATGGCATCCTGGTTGTAAGATAGATAATATAAGCACATGGAGACCCCTGTAGCTGCCATGGAAGGACGAGGAATCTCTAGAAGCTTCTGCACTCCTCCATGAGCAACAAACTCCGTAGCAAACTTGTTGTGGAGCAGCAACGATGCCAAATGCTAAGAAAAGAAAGCAAGTTAGAATGGGATTCCCCATACTTCTCTCAGTGCTCGGCAATACTTGAGAAAGATTCTGCCCTGCTACTTATATAAGGAGGTAGCAAAGAAATTTGGTTCCCTGATTCCTATTCTCCCCAGCATATGTGGAAAAACAACATGAACAAAAGACAGAGCGCCCAGAGTGTTTAAGATTTCTTGCAAAAGGGATACAAAGAAAAGTGAAACAATACAGTGAAAATTGCCAAAAGGGGTGTGCTGTTTTGGGGTTTTTTTTAAAATAACTTTTACTATTCTCTCTGTATCAATTTATTTTTCATCAAACCACCATGAAAAATGTAAATATTCAGTTATATATACATATACACACACTAGGTTCTGCCATTTAAATAGAGATTTTTTTACAAAATGAAGGTTGAAAGTTCTTGCTGAAACTGAACTCTGTAACACAACCTTAACGGTGGAGTAACTACTTCTCCACCATACCTACCACATAAAGTAGAATCAGAAGTTACTTAGGACATCATTAGTCCAATGATGTAACATAGGAGCTTCTAAGCAGGAGGTGTTTATGCCATTACCCTTCAGTGATGTCTTTCAGACTCAACAGAGCAGCCCAGTAATGCAATCTCAGGACAGCAGCAAACATCAGAGCTTCTGAGGAAAGAGGATTTTATGCCCCCTCTTCTCTGCAGAGAACATACGCAAGTAGTGGCGGGGAAGCATATATAAGCTCCCCCCCATAATGAAATCCTTCCCCAGGCAGTTAGGGGGATTGTCCACGGTGTCATTGTAGCAGCATAAGAGCACATTTTGGGACTTTGCCCCATGCAGATTTTTTTCTGTATAGTGGTAATCTGTCCTACTTTAGAAGCATATATCCCTATTAACTGCTCTAGCCTTTGAAGCCGTTCTCTCCCAATGCAGTCCCTCTGGTCTCTTCAGAGGGAAAGGAATCTTAAACACACAAAGAACTTTATAAAGGCTGGAAAGAATCCCCATTTTACACATAGGGCATCTTAAACCTAACTGCACTTCAGAGATTTGTTCAAGATTACACAACCAATTAGCAGTAGCGCCAGGATTAGAACCTGCAATGGATATTTATTCACTTGCTCTCGCCACTAGAAATCACTGCCCATTTATTTCATATGACAAATGGGAAGTGGTATCTCCCACTCATTGCTTGCTTTGTCCTTGCAGAGCGAGGAAGCATCTGATTCAAATTCATTCCATTTCCAATCCCAGGCCAGCCTGCAGGACATACAGGTGCCATTTACTGAAGGAGAAGAGCATTCACCTCAGAAACCCTGAGCCTGCAGAGCAACTAGCTGGTTCAATGCACCACAATTCAACACACAACTTCTTTGCTCTATGAGAGTAATTTACCTTTAGAGCTTCAAAGGTGAGCAGCACATCATTGGTCCGTTTCAGGTCAATGTAGAACATCATCAGCTCTCTTGATCCAAGTTGCATGAAAATAGGGAGCAGCTGAGAACAGTGAGAATTGAGACTTGCTCAATGTTTCACAGCATTTAAAAGGTCTCTGTTTTATTTTTTACTCTTTTCTCAAACCCCAATTTTCCCCTATTAGAGGATAGCTGTTATGAGAGGTCAAAGGTACCCATATCCATGCACAGGAAGCAATAAAGGTTAACAGACTTCTTGTAATACATCTGCTGACTGCAGCAAGATGCATGACAGCGGCCACATGGAAATCTTAAGACACTCCTTCAGTAAGAATATGACATGTCCACAGGGAACACCCTGGTGATAGATTCCATTTTTCAGCTGTGCAAAGACAACTACCCAATAACCGAACAAAAAACAGGAGAGCAGGGCAACAAAACCAAAAACCCTTCATATAAAATTCTATGTGCAACAGCTTTTGAGTATTAACTCAAAATTTTATATCTTATTTATTGCTGACAGACTCCATGCCATGCAGCAATACATGGGGATTATGACGACAGTCCCACAGTTTCTTTGGTTCTCTCAGAAGCAAAGAGTGCATATGCACATGTAAGGTATGCCATAAAGCAATTCTGAGTTGCTGGGTCGCATCTCACACCATGTTAATCAAGGGAAATTTTCTAAGCAAAGGTACAGCCTCTCACCAGACCTGTGCTAAATCAGGGCTCCTTGGTGAAACTGATCTGACACCTACTATTTGTGTCCAGATATACAACAAAACCAACAGCGCCATTTTCCAGCTTTGCACTTGCTTTAACACTTCACACATACATGGCATCTTTCCTCTTAAAGCACATTACAAATGTAGGGTGTTAATCTTCATTTTACAGATATCTTGAAATACACACAATTTCCCTACGAAACTTGCCCCGTCTCACACAACAAATCAGTAAGAGTTAAGAAAAAGGAATCTGATTCCCAGTGACCTGGTACTCTATAACCGTTAGCCAGGACTGCTCCTTAGTTTCACCTTAACCATTTATGTCTCATATTTTAAGTAAACAATTAGTCTGAAAATAATTTACTTTTTAGGGTTCTGTAGTGACCTCTGCCACATTCAGGACACATCCTGAAATGGAACAATGGCACTCAGATCTTTCCCCCTAATACTATACATAGGATTGGCAGAATTTGATTATTTTTTGGTTTTCATTTTGATAATTATTTCTATTCGTTTTTATTTTACTTTATTTTCTATTTTTAACTATTTTTATTTTTACAGTTGTGGGACATAGGGTTGGAGTTCATGTTAGGGCTGTGCTGATAGTGGGGCTGCAGGAGCTAACTGTGCGACTGAGGGGCCCAAGACACCAGGGCTCAGGGTGTGGCTGCAGTCATCCAGGTCTAGTGGAACAGAGACCCGCAGGCAGGACTGAGGAGGACAATGAGCCCCCAACCTGGGGGAGGCCATCCCACTGCTTAACAGTTCCTGCCCGGGGACAGCTCCCACACTCTTCACTGATGAGTGAGCAAGTGGGGCCGTGACAGCAGAGCTGAAGAGGGATCCCTTGATGGCCACAGGACTGGTGACAGTGGATCCCTGCAGGCGTGGGAAAGGCTCGGGTCCTGATGGGATACAGCAAAGACCCTTAGCCAGGGCCATGAGCACAACAATGAGTCCCAGCTGCAGGTGTGGACACCGCACAGCTGAATGGCATCTGTCCAGGAATAAAGCCATTCTGAAGTGAAGTGGAGTAGCATCCTCCATGGCCAGGAACAATGATGACTCCTCCTCGCAGTACTAGACAGGGGTCTCTGTTCTGCCAGGCCAGGACTGCAGTTTTCTCCACACCTTGCGCCTGCAGGGACTGGATGTCACTGATTCCACTCACTCACACACCTGCCAGAAGCATGGAAGCTGCCCCAGGCTGGAACTGCCAGGGGCTCAGCAACTTCCTTGCAGTCCTGACCAGAAGACCACAGCCTCCCTTGCACCTTGTGCCTGCAGGGATTAGATGTCATTGGTCCTGCAATCCATGCAGATTGCCCTCTGCAGTCCACTAGCACAGGAGTGAGGGAGCTAAGCAGTGACCACTGAGCTGCAAAGGATACCCTGCATGGTCACAGGGCCAGTGACACCCAGTCTCTGTGGGGTGTGGGGAAGGCTGCGGTTCCGGCAGGGCAAAACAGAGATCCCCTTCACTCCCAACTCACGAGCGAGAGAGTGGGTCTGTGACAGCAGGACTGCAGTGGGCACCCTCCAATGCCACAGGAGCCATTCAGCTGTGGCCAAGGGCTCATCTTCCTCCTCCTTGCAGACCTCACCAGGGATCTCTGCTCTGTCTTACCAGGACCACAGCCCCTCCCCGTATCTCGTGACTCCCAAAATCAGGTGTCACCAGTGCTGAGGCAGCACAGGAAGCCCTCTGCTGTCACAGACTTACTCGCTCACAGGGCCCATGACAGCGGATCCATACAGGCGTGCTGAGTGTCACCCATTGCTTTGTTTTAGTCTATTTCAGTGTGTCAACAGAAATCAACTTTCACCAACAGTTATTGATTAAAAGCAAATCTTGCCAAGCCTAAAGCATACAAACATCTCATCAAAAGAATTAAAACTCAGTCCGCTTCCTCCTCTCCCTTATATACTCACCTCTTGGTATTCTCCTAAGGGGGTCAAGTACTGCAGAATTAGTCTCTGCTCTATGGCAGGAGTCAAAGGGTAAAGGGTATAGTTGGTGCCAATTACCCATGGGGACATTTCTGACCAGCTGCTGTTGGATAATTCAACAAACATTCGCTCTGGCTCTGAAGAAGAGAAGCCCAGTTTTTGTTTGGCCTTCCGGAAGCTGTCTCTTTCATGCTGTTTCCCTGATTTGCTTTTCCTTAGTCCCATGTCCTCAAGCTTTGTGGCAGAGTTCACCCGACTGCTGGTCTTGTGGCTTGAATCAAGATGAAAAGAGATGTCCATTTCCCTAGCAACTTCCTCCTGTTCCCCATCTACTGCCATCTCCCCATAGTCCATATCCACAGCCTCTTCATCCAGAGGCAACAGAGGTTCCGAAGGCAGTTTCCGAGGACTGGGACGCTTGTTTTCCTGTTTCATGGTCATTTCATTACCCTGTAGCTCCCGTAGCCGTCGAAGAACCAAAGCTACCTGTCATGCAAAGAAACAAGTCAGAATGCATCCACTGATTTCATGTAGCAACCAAATAGTGCACCTAGCTTGCGCCAAAGATTGGCCAAAAAAAGCTACCAGATTTGTAAGTCTTCTCACACTTACCATACATCCAGCTCTTTAGCATAAGGTATCATGCATGCTGTGGCCTGCATTTGGGCCAGAAATAATCTGCCTTCAATATTTAAACCTAAGGAATTCTAATCAAGCAAAAGGGAAGGTACTTTTAGCCATTAATGGCTTCCTGTATCAATAAGGCCAACAGTATCCAACATCCTTAGGACTGACGAAGAGATGGCCTGGGAGTTGTAATCAACAGCAGAAATGCTATAGCCAAAATACATATGCTAGAAGATCCTTTGTGTCCCCTATGCACTTCCTCTACCCCCTTAGCCTGTGGCAAGTGCACACTACCTCTGCAGCAGTAATTATATCAAACGTGACTGAAGTTCTACAAAACTCACAAGCCCCAATTTCGCCTCTGTTGTGCAAGAATGAACTTTAATCCCACTTATACATTGATGCATCATATTCATTTGAGAGCTAATTTCACCTGTCCCATATGGATCTAAATTTATGCCACTTATATGTTCACAATTTACATAAGGCATCACAAAACTAAAGTAATAAAAGGCTTCATATAAAAAAAAATGTTATTTCACATTAAGTTGTTTCTTTGTTGTTCTGCCTTTCATTTTACAGCATGTGTCCCATATGTGAGCTTTGACATGTGATAGCTATGGACTTTGAGTGGAATATTCAAAAGCACTTAAGGGAGCTAGGAGCACAACTCCCATTGACAGTCAATGGTACTTGTGTTCTTAGCTCCCATAGGCACTTTTCAAAACGCCACCCACAGAACACAAGAAATTGGGTCACAAAACATACCGTCCAAAAATATACCTTTGGGGATAAGATGAATGAACCAAAAAGCATTTACTCCTGCAGTTTTACTATTAGCACGAGGGGCTGCTGACATTTATGAAATACTATTTTATGCACTCTTTCATAAATGTCAGCAGCCCCAGGCAAACAAAAAAGGTTTTATAATTTCATGCCCCCCCTCCCAAAAAGGAAAGCATCTCATGTGGACATTACCAGTTGCGAGTTCTCATCCCTGTAGTTGGCAGCAATATCTTGGTTTTCCATAGCACCTCCTAGCAACCCAGTTGCATACGTCCTCAATGGCTGATCCGCCTCTCGGGCCCACTTAAATAGATTTTCAACTATGCCTTCCTAAAGTAAAACAAAAAAGCCATTCAGACACTAAATTTTCCTCCCTTCCTTCCTCTCCCCACCCAAACTGTGTTGAGGCACAGTTCTCCTTACTTCCTATTATTCATGTTACACACCAACAATTTACATTACATAGTTTGGGTCAGGATTTCTGTGCATGCAGAATTCACTTAAGTGTTCATTTGGCTTATTGCCCAGAAAGTACCAGCACTCACTAGGTTAACACTGAGTATCTGGCCTAATTCTCTTCGCAGTTACACCAGCATAAACTTGAAGTAATTCCACTGATCTCAGAGGAGTTGCTTTGGATTTACACTCATATAATGATGCAGGATCTGGCCAAACGTGCTTTGCTTCAACAAGACATTTTATTATTCTTTATGGCAAGATTGTGAACCCCCTTATTCACACAAATAATCCCTTTGGAGCCAACAAAACTTTTCATGAAAACAATTGCTCACCAATGAAAATAAGGGATTCCTTGATCTGGCCCTAAATCCAGAATGGTTTGGTACAACAAAGACCTGTGGAAGTGTACAGATCATTTCACCAAGAAAGAGAAGCTATTTTTTTTTTAAAGTAAGAATGCCACCCTACATCTATTTGAACAAAATATCGACAGATAAGAGCCAATCTATACAGAATTAAAAAGTGAAAAGTAACAGCGCAAGAGCCTGCTTTTCTCTTGAAACAATCAATATCACTGACCCCAGAGCAGAACACAAAGTTTCATAAGCACCTACTAATATGCGGCTCTGATCCATAATTGGAATCCCTACCCTAGCACTACAATACAAATAATAGAGTAATAATAATTAGGCATCTGGAAGGTCATGTATTGCTGCAAAGAAATCAGAACCCTGAGTTTACCTCTCTAAATTTGAGTAGAACAGATTTTTAAAATGTTGCCTAGTTTTTATTTTAGTGAATTACTTATATGCACATGTTGCCAATTTTAGTTCTTTCATATTTTCTTCTTCAATAATGTTTTAAGAGCATTTAAATTAAATCTTTAAAATCCATGAAATATGAAATACTTTGACCACTAGAGGGCCATATTATTCCAGGAACAAACAAAACTATTAAATAGTGGCAAAAGTAACCACCACACAAAGAATGAAATGTAGTGTAGTTTACAAAAAAATCTGTATGACTGAAAAATATTATCAAAAAAATTAACAAATTTACTGAAGGGTTTCCATACCTTTGTAAAAATTCAGATAAAAAACAGAACCTTATGAAGAAATTATACGTTATTAAAATAAGCCTTGTATTGAAAAAAGCACAAAGTTCTAACATTTGCATCCAACGAAGTGAGCTGTAGCTCACAAAAGCTTATACTCAAATACATTTGTTAGTCTCAAAGGTGCCACAAGTACTCCCTTTTTATATTTATTTTATTTATTTATTTATTTATAAATAAAAAACATTTGCTAGTGTCAGGACAGATACCAAAAATTTCCTATTTAAGTTCAATCATATAGAGAGGGCAAATGTAGTGATTTTCCTTTCCAATTTGGCATAGAGTCACTACTGAGAATTAATTTTAATAGTAAGTAATATCACACTTGGTAGTTATGTAGCTTTTTATTAATATTAACTAGTTAACCTCATCACCTTGGGAGGTTGGTATTGTCTTAGGGCATGTCTACACCTACCGATGCAGCTGTGCTGCTGCAGCACGTCTCGTGAAAACACTCTATGCTGATGGGAGAGAGATTTTTTGTTGGCATAATAAAACCACCTCCACAAAAGGCAGAAGCTATGCCGCCGGGAGCAGCTCTCCTGTAGACATAACACTGTGCATATGAGCACTTGTCATCACTTAGGGCGCTGGTTTATTCACACCCTTGAGGGACATAAATTATGCTGGCATAGGCTGGCACATAGACATAGTCTCAGTTTTACAGACTGGGCAGAGAAGTGCAACTGACAATGTCTCCCAACCCTTTGTTTTTCATAGACTAACAGATTCCAAGGCCAGAAGGGGACCATTGTGATCATCTAGTCCAGGGGTGGCCAAACGGGGGCTTGTTCTTTTCCAGTTAAAAGTGCAGCTTGCGGAGCACCCCAAACACACACACACCCCCCATTCCCCACTTACCAGACCGGGGTTGGTGGGGCTTTGGGCTTCTGCCCTGCAGCAGGATAGTGGGACTAGGGGCTTCAGTCCCAAGGGAGGTGCTTGCTGGGGCTCGGGGGTTCAGCCCTACTATTGCAGTGCACCCAGCTCTCGAACTTCTGAAGGTTATCGTATGCAACTCAGAGGGTCAGTAAGTTTGGCCACCTCTGATCTAGTCTGACCTCCTTTAAAACACAGCCCATAGAAATTCCACAAAATAATTCCTAGAAAAGATCTTTTAGTAACATCTTGATTTTAAAATGGTCAGTGATGGAGAAAATCCACCACAACCTTTAGTAAATTGTTCCAATGGTTAATTATTCTCACTGTTATAAATTTAAACTATATCCAGCCTGAATTTGTCCAGCTTCAACTTCTAGCCATTGGATCACATTATACTTTTCTCTGCTAGACTGAAGAGCCCATTATTAAATATTTTTCCCCATGCAGATACTGTAATCAAGTCACCGCTTAGCCTTCTCTTTGTTAAACTAAACAGATTGAGCTGTAAAAAGAAAAAGGAGTACTTGTGGCACCTTAGAGACTAACAAATTTATTTGAGCATAAGCTTTCATGAGCTACAGCTCACTTCATCGGATGCATCGAAAGCTTATGCTCAAATAAATTTGTTAGTCTCTAAGGTACCACAAGTACTCCTTTTCTTTTTGAGGATACAGACTAACACGGCTGCTACTCTGAGATTGAGCCGTGAGTATCACTATAAGGCATGTTTCTAATCATGTAATCATTCTTGAGGCTCGTCTCTGAACCCTCTACAATTTATTTACATTCTCTTTGAATTGTTGGCACAGAACTGGACACAGGGTTCCAGCAGTGGTCACACCAGTGCCAAATACAAAGGTCAAATAACCTCTCTACTTCTATTTAAGATTCCGCTGTTCATGTGGCCCAGGATCACATTAGTTCTTTTGGTCACAGTATCACACTGTGAGCTAATATTCAGCTAATTATCCACCACAACTCTCAAGTCTTTTTTAGTCACTGCTTCCCAAGATAGAGTCCTCAATCCTGTAAGTATGGCCTACATTCTTTGTTCCTAGATGTATACATTTAGCCATATTAAAATGTATATTCCTTGCTTGCACCCAGTTTACCAAGCAATCCAGAATATTCTGAATATTTATTACTCCCCCCAATTTTTTGTTCATTCCTCCAGCCCACACCGCCGCATGCATGTGGGAGTATTCTTTTTAAAAATTGTGACCCGATATACATGAGACTACAACCCTCATAGATTATGCAGGAAGTTTTCTGGGCATTTTCAATATATTGACAAAAAAACCTGTAAATTATTTTGTACATGAATATGTAAACTAGAAACTATCAGAGTACTGACTCCTGTAATACTTGTTTCTCATAGGACCCAAACGTCTTAATGAGTTTATTCTTAAGTAAAAAACAAGTCTGTACACTATATGTGACATTGTTAGCAGACAAACTATAGCATGTGTGTGGCAAAGCTCTCTGCCTTGTCAGCAGGCTTTTGAACAGGACAACATTTCTGCACAACCAAGAAATTAAACTTCCTTATTAATCAAAGCTCCATCAGGAACACAGGGAGAAGAAAAGGGTGAAGGAAGCCAGAGGGCTCTGAACCCTCTGCAGTAAATAGTGCAGCACAAAAGCACTGCAGAAGCATGAAATGGCTCATTCATCTCAATGGGATGTTCTCAAATGAATCACCACACCCATGAAGAGTAATACAGCCTGACACAATAGCTCTGAGGAGCGAACTGACTAATTCATCAATGGGTTCTCTCCTCCCCTTCTTCCAAATTCTATCACAACCTCTATTGTGGAATATCAATTTTCAAGACAGTTTCACTATGCATATGGATTTTAGAACAATCTGAATATTAAAATCATTGCTTTATTTGAAGGGAGAGGGGTGAGGGATTGGGCCTGTATGTGCGAAACACTTTAACCAAATGACCCCAACTTACACCACCAGGTCTATCCTGGATCCTAATGTGACACAGCATTAAAATGGTGTGGTGGTAGCAGCAAAATTTCCATTTTAAAAGAGGTGAAAAAGATCTAAAAAAATTTGTCTTCTGGAGTGGAGTAACATTTTTATATGTTAATTATAGTTTATACACTGCTGTAAGGGCAAAATTTTCAGGAGCCCCTGCAGAAGCAAATTCAGAGAGCAAATCATTCTCAGAACATATTCTCAGGGTAGGTCTACACTACAGCTGCTACAGCGCCATAGCATAGACACTTCCTACATCGACAGAAGGGTTTTTTTTTCCTGTCATGGAGTTAATCCATCTCTCCAAGAGCCAGTATCTAGATTGACGAAAGAATTCTTCTGTCAACCTAGCCACATCTACACCGGGGGTGGGGTAGGGCAATCTACCTACAGTGCTCAGAGCACTAAATTTTTTACAGCCCTAAGCAAGGTAGCTAGGTCGACATAATTTTTAAGTGTAGACAAGGCCTCAATAAGCTGTATAGGGCAAGACTCAAACTCACAGTACATGGGTGCTGCTCAGGTTCAACCGCTACAGAACGGCACCTTGAGCAAACCACTAAGGCCAGGTCTACACTACAGACCTATATCAACGTAACTGTGTCGCTCAACGGTGTGAAAAATCCACACCATTAAAAGACAGTTATACCAACCTAACCCTCTGTGCAGACAGAGCTATGGCAACAGGAGAACTTCTCCCATCAACATAGCTACGGTCTCTCAGGGAGGTGGTTTAGCTACACCAACAAGAGAAGCTCTCTCATCAGCACAGGAGCATCTTCATTTAAGCACTACAGAGGCAAAGCTGCATCAGTGCAGCTGCTCCAATGCAGTGTTTTAAGTGTAGACCTGGTCTACACTATAAAATTTACTGGCATAGGCCAGGTCTACACTAAAAAATTTAAGTACGCCCACCTTCATCACTCATGTATATGACAATCGACACTCACAAGCAATGTAATTAAGCTAAACTAACCCCTGATGTAGACAGAGCTAGATCAATGGAATAATTCTTCCAATGACCTAGCTTCCGCCTCTCAGGGAGGTGGATTAACTACGACAGACGACCTCCTCCTGTCACTGTAATGAGCAGCTACACTGAAATGCTTCAGCAGCGCAGATGCAGCACTGCAGCTATGCTGCTGTAGCTGTTTAACTGTAGACATAGTTGTGTCAGCTGAGGAGGAGGGGGAAAATCACACCCCTAAACTGACATAGCTATCCCAGCGAAGTCCTAGTAAAGTTGCAATTATACCAACAAGAGTCCTTATTCCATTCAGGCAACCGGTTTAAACTGAACTTTTCACTGGCATATAAACTGTCTTTCCAGTGGCAACGGGATGAGGGGGTTTCTGGCATAGTTCTACTGGTACATCTATACCGACAAATCCTTTTAAGCGTAGACAAAGCTTTACTCCAACGTCAAGCTGCCTGCAACATTCTTGCTTGCAACAGAGCCCCAGTCTTGCAGCACGTGTGCGCAGAACTTTCTCTGGCTCAGCAAATTGGTTTAATTGTAGATCCAAGTTTCATTGTAGATCCAAATTTTATCCTAAAGAACTTTTAAAATGTTGCTTCTCAAAAAGGGCAGGGGATGCCAGACACTAGCTAAATTCAAGTCTAAATGAGTAATATCAGCTTGAGGAGGATCAGTCATAGTTTGAGCCCCAAGTGTGTGCAAAAATATGTTACAAATCCATAAAATATTGGCGGTATTCAATTTTTTTTTTTTAAGGGGGCTGTGTGTCAGGAGCCCGTTGCTCAAACAATCTCAAATATAGATAACAAGGGCTGTGATGCTGTGTATAAGAAAGATGACCATTCTATTCCTGTCAAGTATCGGGATAGCCATGTTAGTCTGTATCCACAAAAACAACAAGGAGTCCAGTGCACTTTAGTCTTTAAGGTGCCACTGGACTCCTCGTTGTTTTCATTTTACTCCTGAGAGCATTCTGCACCAAAAAATTAAAAATTCTGCACACAATATTTTAAAATTCTGCAAGTTTTATTTGTCAATAAATAAATGCAGAGGCTCCAGCGTGGCAGTGCATGAAGGTTGGAGACCACCCTGCAGCCTCCCCACCCCCCATCCCGGGGACACGGACTCAGTGGTAAGGCTGTAGCTGACTTTGACACAACACAACGCCTGGGCTGTCCCAGAAACACCCTGACGCCCTGCCCCTCGGCACCAGGTGTGGGACAGGCAGGCTTAACCAGGTGGGATTCAAGTGTGGAGGGGCTGGTGTGGGATGAATGGATTCTGTATGGGACAAACTGGGTGCAGGCAGCTCAGTGGGGGGGTCTAGGTGTGGCTCCTTGGGGTGGTTCCAGATGCAGGGGCAATGGGACTCTGCAGGGGCTTCCAGGTGAAAGTGGTTGGGACGCTCAGCAGCTAACTGGATGTCAGTGGCATGGGAGCCTGGATGTGGGGGCTCAGGGTGGTGCAGGGGGCTCGTCAGAGTGGGGATTTGAGTGCAGGAAGCTCAGTGGGGGGTGGTCTGGGTGCGGGGTGGTGGTCTGGAGGTCTGGGTGCAGGGTGTTCCAGATACAGGGGTTGAAATTCAATGGGATCGGGTTCAGGTATGGAGGGCTATGGGGGTTCCGGGTGTATGGGGTGAGGCTTGGCAGGGGTGTCTGGGTATGCACAGGGGTTGGGCGAATGGGGGAGCAGCTCCCCGTACAATGACCCCTCCCTCCCGCAGCTGAGGAGCAAGGGGGCAGGAAGCAGGGGAGGATGTTGAGCTTCCTGCAGCTATGGAAGGTTTCTGGGGGTGGGTCTGACACAGCACCAGCCACTCCTTGCAGGGAAAGAAGTCCCATCCTCTTCTGCCTCCAGCCCAGCCATGATTAGCAGCTGATCCGGGTTCAGGGTAGGAGCCACTGGCTTGGGTGTCTCCAGCCACGCAGTGATTTACCTCTCCGCCGGCTGCTCCGGGTGCCTGAAACAATGTACCCGCATAGCTAGGAAGTGGTGTGTTACTGCTCTTGCACCTTCCCTTTGCTTCCCTGTCAGAAAGTCATTTTTCTTAGGGGAAGCAAAGAAATCTGCAGGGGACATGAATTCTGTGCATACGCAGTGGTGCAGAATTCCCCCAGGAGTACCATTTGTATCACTGTTGCTACCACTGTTACACAATTGCAACAAATCTTGTACCAAGTATGTCAGATAAGGTATCAATGGAAAAGTTACAATTGCTAAGTATGATTATATTATTTATATCCATGTATCATTTCTGTATCTGAAATTATGAATACTGTCGATGTACTTATATCTTAAATGTGTTGTATTCCTGGGTGACACCCCCCAGAGAGAATTTACATTAGGGCTAGACAGTTTTGTGTTGATGGCCTATCAAGGACACTCCACTCTCTCAATGGGCCATTGAAGAAACTCATCCAGTCCAGATAGCTCTTCCAGAGGATGCCTCAGATGCCAACCACCACCCCCTGTGATTCAGCAAAACATTAAGGTCATGTAATATGCTCATGTGACCCTGGACACCATCTTGGGCCAGTAACTTTCCACATTCAGGGACTGTCAGCTTTGTTTGGGACAGTACATTTGAGTAAATAAAAGACCCTTGACATCCCTAATTTGCCTCTTTCCTGCTCTAATTCTCTGGACTGTGGATTTACAACTAAAAGAAGCATCTTGAACTATGGACTGAAGACCTTCCAACCTTTTGGAAGTTATCAGAGACACTTCACAAGCCTGCAGTCTATTCCATAACTGCTACAAACCTGATAGAAGGACTTTGCAATCATTTGTGTGAATATGATCTATTAACCATTTATTTACTAACCATTCTTTTATTATTAAATCTTTAGATAGTGTACTAAGGATTGGCTGACAGCATGATATTTGTGTAAGATCTAAGATTCATATTGATCGGGGGTAAGTGTCTGATCCTTTGGGATCAGTAAGAATCTCATATATGGTGAAATGGGTTTTCAATAACCTCTCACTATATCAGACTTAGCTGTGTGGATGGGAGCTTGGGGCTGGAATGCCTAAAGGGGACCACTTCTGACTTCCTGTCGACCAGTGTGATCACAGGCGCTGGCTTCCTCCTTGCTTCAGGGGTGCTCAACCACTGCTCTGGCCCAGGCCTTGCCCCCAACTCCACCCCTTCCACCAAATCCCCACCCTGGCCCCGCCTCTTCCCACCCCTACTCTGCCCCAGGCTCTGCCCCCACTCCACCTCTTCCCCCAAGCCCCCACCACCTCTTCCCACACCACCCCCTCACTGCCTCTTCCTGCCCAGTTCCAACCCTCCCCTGTCCCCACTCCTCCCCCTCCCCCCAGCGCCTCCTGCATGCTGTGGGAGGCACTGGGACGGAGAGGGAGGAGCTGATCAGCAGAGCTACTGATGGGTAGGAGGCACTGGGCGGGGGAGGAGCTGGCTGCCAGAGTGCTCCAGGGCTGGAGCACCCACGGAGTTGGCGCCTATCAGTATGGTGATACAGAATTTCTTTGTTACTGATTTAGTGAATCTAATTATAGAATAAATCACCAGTTTGAGGGGATTGTCTGCCCTATTTCTTGCAGTTTGCCCTGTGTGCACCATTCTCAGTATGGTCCATCTCAGGCACTCAGTCACAAGGGGATCCCCAAGGAGGCACAGTAATTTTCAAGACAGTCTGGGTAAGCATGTGGAGTTAAAGTTTAGACGACTAAACAGTAAACTTGTCACTACCTTAACTGTAGTGGTGCTACTGCCCCACTATAATGTTTGCATTTCAAGGAATGAGATTACAAAATCTAGAGAGTCTTAACAAGCTGATTGCTAGCACACTGCTGCTTTGTGTTATTGTTTATTGAATTTATATTCAGAACATTATGGCTGCAAGAGCTCCCAAAACAGATGACTTTTTGGTTCCTGTTCCTCTGATGTAGGATTCAGAGTAGCAGCTGTGTTAGTCTGTATTCGCAAAAAAGAAAAGGAGTACTTGTGGCACCTTTTTCACCTTTTTCGTGAGCTACAGCTCACTTCATCCTCTGCAGCCGATGAAGCGAGCTGTAGCTCACGAAAGCTTATGCTCAAATAAATCTGTTAGTCTCTAAGGTGCCACAAATACTCCTTTTCTTTTTTTCTGATGTAGGAGTATGCAAGTTGGCCTTCAACACACATTAGCAGCCTAGAAGTGCCTGAGGGTTTGATTAATTTAGCTTAACAACACTTCAACTATTAAAGTGCCCTTTTAAAATTAAACATTAATAAAATTGAGTAGAGATTGTGTCCAAGAAACCGCATTTTAAAACTTCCATTTGTACAGATTTATCCAAAACCAGCATGGGAGCTCCTAGAATGCTGAATACACCAAGCATTTATAACCAGTATTGCTATACATGGTACCTTTTCCTGAAAGACAACAGCAGTTTCCAGTCCTGGCATGATGTCCAGAAGGAGTCGGCAGGCAGCAGTATTTAATGGGGGCTCCCTGCTTGTCATCACGTAAGCATTCACCAGCTGGGGGAAGAATATCAGGAATAGGAGTGGCCTGAAATTCAACTCCTACTCAAAACAGTGCAGCACAGTGAAATCATTAGTGACTTCCCTAGCTTCACAAAACATGGGAGCAAAATGGAAGAGAACAGTAGTATTGTCAGTGTGTAAACCCTTGAACTACACTTTAGGGCTTGTCTACATATATCGCACTGCAGCTGCACTGAGTGGTTTATTTACATCCCTGAGCAACGTAAGTGATGCCAACATAATCTATAGTGTAGACATAGCTTCAGAGAGAGCATAGCCAACTGCCTGGTGACTCTTCCTCTCTGATGTATCAGAAAAGAAGTGGAAGGACAGCACAATTTATTTTTTTCTCAGCCAAATAAAGTTCTCTCTTCTATACTGCCCACTCTGGACTGATCTGTAAGGCTACAATGCCTATACGAAACCAGTTAGTCTATGATGGCTTGAGGCAGAGGAGAATGGTTATTTGTATGTCTTTTTACTGACCCTTTATAGTCTGACAAGCGATATGCAAGCAATTTGGGGCAGGGTCCATGTCTTAATGTGAGTTTTTAGAGGGCCAATACCAATTCAGGCCTCTGGGTGCTACTGCAATTTAAATATTAAATAAAAGATGTTGTAAGTACAAAGTGTTAGCAGTGCAGGAAAAGAGCCAGTAACTCTAGCTCTTAGTCCTCTGCTCAGTCCCCTAGAACTCATTTTCTTCCCCAGCTCCCGCAACCAGTCCAGAATGTAAAAGCATCCACAGGTGTAGCTGTATTACTAGTATTAGAGACTGTTTTAACAATTTACCTGGCGAATCTGGACCAGACTTGACTCCATTTTTGTTTTCTATATTACATCAGTATGCGTATGATGATCTACATTTAGAAAACGTCCTTCCCTCCACTTTAATAGAGGGAGGCAAATCACCTTTAATCCCGTTTTAAAACCAGCATTTGAAAGAAATATTCCTAACAGTAGAAAAACTCCAACATGGATTGGACTAAAAACAAAAAACACAAGCACTCAGGCTAACCAGCCCAGGGCAGATAAAGACAAACCATTACAGGTAACAGGGAAGTGTCATCATTTGCCAATTATAATTCTTAGGATAAATGCAAATGGAAAACCTACCGCATTCATGAAGTCGTCGTTCTTGAAAAGTATTCTCAGCAGATGGCCCAGCATACACTCTGGATCTGCTCGACCTGGCAAGGCACAAAGAAGGGGCTGACCTACTCATTCAAACCTCTTTAGCTAAACAAAATATTATAACCAAAAAAGAACGGAAGAGCAAAGAAAGGAGACAGTCACTTGGTAAACTTGACAGCTCTAAATGGCTTGTCGTTTAACAAGCTCTAGGCTTCATGGCCAATACTGAAGTATAAAACTAGGTCATGCCACAGCAAAACTGGCTGTGGGACACCTCAATTAGCAGGCTCAATCTTACACAAAAGACGACTTACATGAGAAATCATGGGTTTCAGAGTAGCAGCCGTGTTAGTCTATATTCGCAAAAAGAAACGGAGTACTTGTGGCACCTTAGAGACTAACAAATTTATTTGAGCATAAGCTTTCGTAAGCTACAGCTCACTTCATCGGATGCATTCAGTGGAAAATACAGCGGGGAGATTTATATACATAGAGAACATGAAACAATGGGTGTGACCATACACACTGTAACGAGTTTATCACTACAAAAGGTTCCCCCCGCCCCGGTCTCCTGCTTAATAGCTCACCTTAAGTGATCACTCTCGTTACTGAATGCATCCAATGAAGTGAGCTGTAGCTCACGAAAGCTTATGCTCAAATAAATTTGTTAGTCTCTAAGGTGCCACAAGTACTCCTTTTCTTTTTGCGAATACAGACTAACAGGGCTGCTACTCTGAAACCTGTTCTATGTCCAGCCACTAGAGGGTGCATGAGATTCAGACTGCAATCTCTAACCCAGGGGTCGGCAACCTTTCAGAATGGTGTGCCGAGTCTTCATTTATTCACTCTAATTTAAGGTTTAGCATGCTGGTAATACATTTTAACGTTTTAGATGGTCTCGCTATCTATATTATATAACTAAACTATTGTTGTATGTAAAGTAAACAAGGTTTTTAAAATGTTTAAGCAGCTTCATTTAAAATTAAATTAAAATGCAGATCTTATCAGTTTAGTGCAGTGGTTCTTAACCGGGGTTGCGAGATAGGGGAGATTTTTTTAGAAGGTAAATCATCGAAAACACAAATTAAGCACAAGCACATAAGTACAATTACTTTGTTTCATCAAACCTATGTATTTATTAACATTATACTTGTTTTAACAATTATTGTAATATACAAAGTTTTTAAGTTAATTGTAGTGTAATTTTTATAAGGGCTTCAGAGCGCTGGGCCCAGGCCACGAGCAGAGCCTTGGGCTGGCTGCCTGTACCCCAAGCCAGCAGGAGGGCTGAGCAGGGCCGGAGGTTCTGATCCAGGCTGGCAGGGGGCCAGGCGGCTGGAACCCCAGACTAACAGCAAGATGAGCGGGGCTGGCGGCTGGTATGCCAGGCCAGCAGCAGGCTGAGTGGGGCCGATGGCGGGACCCCGGCTGGCAAGGGGCCAGCGGCTGGAGCCCCAGACCATCAGCGGGCCGAGCTGGGTGGCGGACAGAATCCTGGACCAGCAGCGGCTCACCCACGGCCAGTCTGGAGTTCCGCCGGCTCCTGCCAGCTGGGTTCCCAGCCACCAGCCCCGCTCAGCCCGCTGCCGGCTGGGGGTTCCATTCACCCAGGCCGGTAGCGGGCTGAGTGGGGCTGCGGGCCGGGACCCCAGCTGGCAAGGGGTCAGCGGCCAGAACGCCAGACCAGTAACGGGCTGAGCGGCTCAGCCTGCTGATTGTCTGGGCTTCCATCCGCCGGCTCCTGACCACCGGCCCCACTCAGCCTGCTGCCGGCCTGGGGTTCCATTGACCCAGGCCGGCAGCAGGCCAAGCGGGGCCGGCAGGCAGGACCCAGTTGGCAGCAGCGTGCCAGTAAAAATCGGCACGTGTGCCACAGGTTGCCAACCCCCTGCTCTAACCTCTTCCAAATTGGAAATCTGGAGAACCAAGCCAGGTCTACATTTAAAATTTAGGTCAACAGAGGTAAAGGATCTGGAAAAAGAGTTAAACAGTGAGATGGAAAAATCTGCAGATGATACAAAACTACTCAAGATAGTTAAGTCCAAAGCAAACTGTGAAGAGTGCCAAAGTGATCTCAGAAAAATGGGTGACTGGGCAACAAAATGGCAGATGACATTCAATGTTGATAAATGTAAAGTAATGCACACGGGAAAACATAAACCCAACTGTACATACTACATGACGGGATCTAGATTAGCTGTTACCACTCAAGAAAGAAATCTTGGATTCACTGTGGACAGTTGTCAGAAAACATCTGCTCACGTGCAGGAGCAGTCAAAAAAGCTAACAGAATGTTGGGAATCATTAGGAAAGGGTTAGATAATAATATAAAAAATATCATATTGCCTCTATATAAATCCATGGTATACCCTCATCTTGAACACTGCATGCAGGTCTGGTTGCCCCATCTCAAAAAGATATTTTGGAATTAGAAAAGGTACAGAAAAGGGCAAAAAAAATTATTAGGGGTATGGAACAGCTTCCATATGAGGAGAAATTTAAAAAACTAGAATTTTTCAGCTTGGAAAAGTGGAAAAAAAAGGAGGAATATGATAGAGGTCTATAAAATCATGAATGCTGTGGAAAAAGTAAATAAGTATTAGTTACTCCTTCTCATAACACAAGAACTAGGTGTCACCAAATGAAATTAATAGGCAGCACGTTTAAAACAAACAAAAGGAAGTATTTCTTCAAACAACACAGTCAACCTGAGGAACTCTTTGCCAGAGGATGTTGT
Organism: Dermochelys coriacea; assembly: GCF_009764565.3. NCBI lineage: Eukaryota > Metazoa > Chordata > Testudines > Dermochelyidae > Dermochelys > Dermochelys coriacea. The sequence goes on from NC_050074.1 coordinate 46,246,507, forward strand.
GAAGGCCAAGCCTATAACAGGGTTCAAAAAAGAACTAGGTAAGTTCATGGAGGATAGGTCCATCAATGGCTATTAGCCAGTATAGGCAGGGATGCAAAACCATGCTCTGACGTGTCCCTACCCTCTGTTTGCCAGAAGCTGGTAATGGGCGACAGGGGATGGATTACTTATCCTGTTCAATCCCTCTGAAGCATGTGGCATTGGCCACTGTTGGAAGACAGGAAGCTGGTCTATATGGACCATTGGTCTGACGCAGTATGGCCATTCTTTGTTCTTATGTTCTCATGAGCTCTGGTGCTCAGGGGTGTGAAAAACAGAGACCACTGTGCTCCATGGCTATGTCAACCTAACCCTCGGTGTAAACACAGCTAGGTCAACAGAAGAATGTTTCCATCAACTTAGTTATCACTCAGGGAGGTGGTGTACTTACAGTGATGGAAAAACACTTCACATTGCTGTAGGCTGCGTCTACACTATGGTGTTATGCCTACATAGCTACGGCAGGGTAGCTATTCTGCTATCATGCTTGCAGTATAGACAGAGCCCAAGAAAAGTATCTCCAAATTAGTCCCCTCATCAACACCCAAAAAAGCCGTTCAAAATTGTGCCTGGAGCCTAGACCTCTTACAGTCAGAAATGCCAGGTGACAAAACTATAAAACAAGGTTAGTAAGCTGAGTAGTGATGCCAGGACTTAACCAGCAGTGAGGACCTTCAGGCTAGTTTTTTGGGTATATTTTAAAGATATGAATGACTAATTTTCTCCTGAAACAGAGTGGGGTCACACACAAGGCATTGTGTTTACCAGAACTTACCAGGGTGTCTGTCATCAAACGGGTCCGGATCCCCCTTGCGGTATTCTTCAGTCTCCTTCTCAATTAACTCAGACATTCTAGGGAGGGAGTAAAAATCAAATAAACATGCCACATGCATTTTCTTTCCCCAGTGGACAGCTCCTAAACAGTCTATTTGCCAAAATCCTATAAACAACCCATCAAGTCACATTCAAACTGTACTCTGTCAACCACCAGAAGATTCCAGGCATCCACTGGTATAAGAGCAAGTTAGAGAGGATGCCTGTCCCTCCCAAAACACTGATCACATATCAATGTTCTAATGATATGCTAGCATGCTATACTGAAGTAGCTCGTCCGCTTCTCTTTGCCGAGTCCCAGCAATGGAGAGAAAGCACTTTTTCCTCCTCTGAAAGAGGCAGTGCATCCAGCTGAACTGCTTCAATGCTATGCATAAGGTGAGGATACAAAGAGAAAAACCATCCTGCCGTCATGCCACCTCAGAACTCTGGCACTGATGGCCTACAAGATATCAGGTAGGAAACTCCTGCCCATTCTAGCCTCCCCTGCACAGCATTTCAGATTGCTTTTTGTCTCCCTGACATATAGATGAGCCACTGCAATTCATAGGGCTTTATTATTTTTGCTCGGGGGGTTGTGGGAGGGTTAAAGAGGAGGGAATTTCTCATCACCACATACTCTACCTCAAGAGGTAAAGGAGACTAAATGTCACATGAGAAGGCTTTCCACCCGGTCCCTGCTCAGTCTGTTGGTGCCGCCCCCCCCACCGGAGCCTTACCCTAGAATAACTGCTCATCTGTACCAGGCAGGAGAGTTGTGGGAGCAGCTTTAAAGTTGTGCTTTCCCCTTGCCTGAGCCATGACATTAAAGCTTTAGGCAAAATTCCAGACTTAATGACTAGCAGCCTGAACAGTTATAAGAAATCCTATGTTCCTGCTCCTCTAGGAAGAGCAGAAGAGGTGCCTGAGAATGGGAAATGCTAAGTCATCAAAGAGACTGATCATTATTTTACATATTAAGGAAGACCAACACATTTTCTGGCTTTAAATGCTCCCCTAATTGTATCTATTTTTCTGAGGTTTTCCAGCAGAAGGTTACATGGATTAGGATAAAGTCAAGATTTGAAATTCAAAGCCTTCAGCAAATTCATCTTATTCCCAGGATGTCTTTCCTTCCCCCCTCAATTTAGGTCTCTCTGAGGCAGCTACAGAGTCTGCCTACAGCTCCTTGTCAGGATTTTGATATTTCAGGTGCTGACGATGACCCTATGGTCTATTACAGGTTAGGCAAGGTCACTCGAGCAGCTACATTCATTCCTAGAGGAGCAAATGCACTTTTCTTTTCCTGGGGATTTCCTCTAGAGTGTGCTGAAGGATTCCACTCTGTTACCATTACTTTTCAGTATATATCGGATGCTTCTGAGGAAGAGCAGAAAGGAGCAAAAGCATCTGTTGCATTCGTTCATCATGAACTGCACTGATTTGCCAAATCTGGGCATGTTTTACAATATTAACAATAGTTTAATATTGTAATCAGTAATGAGCAGGGAAATCCCTTGTGTTGCCAGAGACAATTAACTTTCACAAGACTCTTTGCCCTGTGGGGTTCCAATATTTCATGTTTGTCAGCCTGATTTTGAAGAGAAGTAAATTGCATCTTGCACTAAAAGGTTGCCGAATTTGGGCTGTGGTAGATTTCTAGCAACAGCAAGTTGTACAATTGGGTACACCTTTATATGGAACATCCTACTGTCAACTCTAACAATTTTTCCTTGGGACTTAACAGCTTGAAAGCACCTGCTGAGCACAGAGACCATGGGGAGGCAGAGGAGGAGATGTGATCTGAGAAGTCAGGTCTATGGGTTTGTCTACACATAATCCGCTACAGCACCACCGCTGTAGCACTTCAGTGAAGACTCTTACCTATGCTGACAGGAGGGTTTCTCACACCCCTGAGCAACATAGTTATACAGACATAATTTCCTAGTGTAGACCAGGCCATAGACTAGTTAGGCCTTTCTAGGGATGTAAATAGGGTTTAAAAATAGTAACCGTTTAACCTATTAAAATTCTATCAGTTAAACGGTTAACCGTTATGGCGTTCACATAGGCATGCATGACGGTGGCCTGAAAGAGTTCTTGCCTCACCCACAACCACTCTCCAAGAAAGTCTGTTTGATTTTCTTCCTTCCCCCTGACTACAAAATGCCTTGAGTGTTTAGTCCCATTTTCCTTTTTGGTTGGATAAATCAAATTTTGACAGGTGGCTCTGCCAACCCTTAACTGAAGAAGTGGGAGTGGCAAATAATTAAGAGTTTCCCTTCCCCTGCTTCCCAAGTGCTTAGTTCAATAGGTGTTGTTAAAAAAAAAAAAAAACACCCTCACGAGTGGCATAAGCTATGTCAGTGGGAGAAGCTCTCCCGCCAATGTAGTGCTGTGCATACTAGGGCTTATGTTGGTGTAACTTATGTCGCTCGTGGGTTGGAATATTTACAAAGCCTTAGAGTAGTCTCAGGGCTGCTTTAACTTTCCCTGATAACAACAACCCCCAGGGGCCTTTCCTCTAGCCCAGGATCATGATAGCAGTGTGCTGCAGCTACCCCTCACACCACAATATGCTCCATTCTAAGTGGGTAAGGAGACAGCCATGACGAGTCGTACAGAGCCACTGGCTTTACACCATCTAGGCATCCCCTTATGTAAGGGGTTTGAGAATCTAGCTCACAATAGATACAGAACTGGTTCATATGAGCTACATGCAGACCTTGAATGAATGCTGTTGCATCTTCTCATATCTAAGTATTCTAGAAATACTTGCTGATCGACATTGCCTTATAATCAGCCTCTTCACTTGTATTGTGTTTGTACCTTCTGACACTCTGGGATATCTATGATTATGATATGAGCCTATTTGGAAACATGATTTTATAAGCAGCCTGTCACTCTGTGAATCACTGACTAATTTACTGTCATTTAATTTTACTGTCCTATTAGTAATAGTTACCACAGATTACACTGAAGCCTTGATACCATGAGAGTTTTCCTATAGCTGACAAATCATTTTTTTCAGAGCATTTCTCATGATGCTTCAGTACAGCCTTCAACACCATACTTTGGTGTGTGCTGTCTGCACATTTCATGCAGTTTTGCCCCTGGAAGATTTCCTCTATGTCAACTCAGAAGGAGGAAGGAAGCAGAAAGATGTCACTCACTGACCAGCATGACCACAAGTTGCTCTGTCTTAGACTACAACAATACACAAAGGAGTCAAATGTGCCTTGAAACATCACCGAGCACAATCAATCTTTGTGGGGAGCATCTAATATCCAGAGAAGAGACACCCCAAAAGACTCCCTTAAATCTAGGCAGAAGCCAGTCTGGAGCACTTCTACGTTCTGTCCTCAAAGCAGATCATGGAGTAAAGCTATGCTGCTGAGCTCCTGAAAGTTGGGACTCTGTTATTGCTTTGTACAGCAATGTAAATTCAGCTACCGCTCGGTCAAATGGATCCTCTTCACCAGTTGCCTTAAAGTGATCTCTATATCGACCTGTCAACATGCCAGATCTGTACTGAGCTTTGGCATCACTTTCATAAAAACAAAGAGCAAGAGCCGGCTGCTCTCCAAAATCACTCTGCTGAAGCTATCAACTCCGAACAGCACTACAGTGAAGCCTCTGGAAACTACCCTCCCAAAAGGCTCAGTGTCTGCAGACTAACTTGGAGGAGCTTATTTGCAGCAGTGTATGCTCATGGAGTTAGTCAAGTCCAGCAGAGAATCAGTGAGGCTGCCTTGCAGGGAGCTGAGATCCATTAGAGCGGTCTGCACAGTAAAAGTACTCTTTGTGGTAAGTTCCAATAGTCAGTCTGTTCAGTGAAAGATGTGCTGACAACACTTAGATCCTCAAACCATTCACTCCAAACATCAGTAGTACTTGTGGCACCTTAGAGAATAACAAATTTATTTGAACATAAGCTTTCGTGAGCTACAGCTCACTTCATCGGATGCATTTGGTGGAAAATACAGTGGGGAGATTTATATACACACACATAGAACATGAAACAATGGGTTTTATCATACACACTGTAAGGAGAGTGATCACTTAAGATGAGCCATCACCAGCAGCGGGGGGGGGGGAAGAGGAGGAAAACCTTTCATGGTGATAAGCAAGGTAGGCTAATTCCAGCAGTTAACAAGAACATCTGAGGGACAGTGGGGGGTGGGGTGGGGGGGAGAAATAACATGGGGAAATAGTTTTACTTTGTGTAATGACTCATCCATTCCCAGTCTCTATTCAAGCCTAAGTTAATTGTATCCAGTTTGCAAATTAATTCCAATTCAGCAGTCTCTCGTTGGAGTCTGTTTTTGAAGTTTTTTTGTTGAAGGATAGCCACCCTCAGGTCTGTAATCGAGTGACCAGAGAGACTGAAGTGTTCTCCAATTGGTTTTTGAATGTTATAATTCTTGATGTCTGATTTGTGTCCATTTATTCTTTTACGTAGAGACTGTCCAGTTTGACCAATGTACATGGCAGAGGGGCATTGCTGGCACATGATGGCATATATCACATTGGTAGATGCGCAGGTGAACGAGCCTCTGATAGCGTGGCTGATGTGATTAGGCCTTATGATGGTGTCCCCTGAATAGATATGTGGACAGAGTTGGCAACAGGCTTTGTTGCAAGGATAGGTTCCTGGGTTAGTGGTTCTGTTGTGTGGTGTGTGGTTGCTGGTGAGTATTTGCTTCAGGTTGGGGGGCTGTCTGTAAGCAAGGACTGGCCTGTCTCCCAAGATCTGTGAGAGTGATGGGTCGTCCTTCAGGATAGGTTGTAGATCCTTGATGATGCGTTGGAGAGGTTTTAGTTGGGGGCTATTTCTCCATGTTATTTCTCCCCCCCAACCCACCCCCCACTGTCCCTCAGATGTTCTTGTTAACTGCTGGAATTAGCCTACCTTGCTTATCACCATGAAAGGTTTTCCTCCTCCCCGCCCCCCGCTGCTGGTGATGGCTCATCTTAAGTGATCACCCTCCTTACAGTGTGTATGTGTGTGTGTGTGTGTGTGTGTATATAAATCTCCCCACTGTATTTCTCACCAAATGCATCCGATGAAGTGAGCTGTAGCTCACAAAAGCTTATGCTCAAATAAATTTGTTAGTCTCCAAGGTGCCACAAGTACTCCTTTTGTTTTTGCGAATACAGACTAACACGTCTGCTACTCTGAAACCAAATATCAGTGTAATCCATGGGTTCTCAAACTGGGGATTGGGACATTTTTGGAGAGTGTTGGGGACAACTTCCTGGTACAAGTGCTGGAGGAACCGAGTAGGGGCTGTGCTCCTCTTGCCCTGCTGCTTACAAACAGGGAAGAATTGATAGGGGAAGTAGAAGTGGGTGGCAACCTATGCAGCAGTGACCATGAGATGGTTGAGTTCAGAATCTTGAAAAAAGGAAGAAAGGAGAATAGCAAAATACAGACCCTGGACTTCAGAAAAGCAGACTTAGACTCCTTTAGGGAAATGATAGGCAGGATCCCCTGAGAGGCTCATATGTGGGGGCAAGGAGTCCAGGAGAGCTGGCTGTATTTTAATGAAGCCTTATTGAGGGTGCAGGAACAAGCCACCCCGAAGTGCAGAAAGAACAGCAAATGTGGCAGGTGACCAGCCTGGCTTAGCAGTGAAATCTTTGGTGAGCTTAAACTCAAAAAGGAAGCTTACAAGAAGTGGAAATTTGGACAGGTGACTGGGGAGGAGTATAAAAATATTGCTAGAGCATGCAGGGGTGTAATCAGGAAGGCCAAGGCACAATTGGAGTTGCAGCTAGCAAGGGATGTGAAGGGTAACAAGAAGGATTTCTACAGGTATGTTAGCAACAACAAGAAGGTCAGAGAAAGTGGGGGACCCTTACTGAATGGGGGAGGCAACAAAGTGACAGATGATGTGGAAAAAGATGAAATATTCACTGCTTTTTTTGTCTCCGTCTTCAGAGACAAGGGCAGCTCCCAGACTGCTGCACTGGGCAACACAGCATGGGGAGGAAGTGAGCAGCCCTCAGTGGTGAAAGAACAGGTTAAGGACTATTTAGAAAAGCTGGACAGGCACAAGTCCATGGGTCCAGATCTAATGCATCCAAGGGATCTGGCTAATGTGATTGCAGAGCCATTGGCCATTATCTTTGAAAATTCCTGACGATCAGAGGAGGTCCCAGATGATGGGAAAAAGGAAAATATAGTGCCCATATTTAAAAAAGGGAGAGAAGAGAACCCGGGGAACTACAGACCAGTCAGCTTCACTTCAGTCCTCGGCAAAATCATGGCGCAGGTCCTCAAGGAATCTATTTTGAAGCACTTGGAGGAGAGGAAGGTGATCAGGAACAGTCAACATGGATTCACCAAGGGCAAGTCATGCTGGACCAACCTGATTGCCTTCTATGATGAGATAATTGGCTCTGTGGATATGGGGAAAGCAGCGAATGTGATATATCTTGACTTTAGCAAAGCTTTTGATACGGTCTCCCACAGTATTCTTGCCAGCAAGTTAAAAAAGTATGGATTGGATGAATGGACTATAGGGTAGACAGAAAGCTGGCTAGATTGTTGGTCTCAACGCATAGTGATCAACGGCTCCTTGTTTAGCTGGCAGCAGGTATCAAGCGGAGGGATCCAGGGGTCGGTCCTGGGGCTGGTTTTGTTCAACATCTTTATTAATTATCTGGATAATAGGATTAATTGCACCCTCAGCAAGTTTGCACATGACACTAAGATGGGGGGAGAGTTAGATAAGATGGAGGGTAGGGATAGGGTCCAGAGTGACCTAGACAAATTGGAGGATTGGGCCAAAAGAAATCTGATGAGGTTCAACAAGGACAAGTGCAGAGTTCTGCACTTAGGAAGGAAGAATCCCATGCACCGTTACAGGCTGGGGACCGACTGGCTAAGCAGCAGTTCTACAGAAAAGGACCTGGGGATTACAATGGACGAGAAGCAGGATATGAGTCAGCAGTGTGCCCTTGTTGCCAAGAAGGCCAACAGCATATTGGGCTGTATTAGTAAGAGCATTGCCAGCAGATCAAGGGAAGTGATTATTCTCCTCTATTCTGCACTAATGAGGCCACACCTGGAGTATTGCATCCAGTTTTGGTCTCCACACTATAGAAGGGATGTGGACAAATTGGAGAGAGTCCAGCGGAGAGCAACAAAAATGATTAGGGGGCTGGGGCACATGACTTATGAGGAGGGACTGAGGGAATTAGGATTGTTTAGTCTGCAGAAGAGAAGGGTGAGGGGGGATTTGATAGCAGCCTTCAATTACCTGAAGGGGGGTTCCAAAGAGGATGGAGCTCAGCTGTTCTCAGTGGTGGCAGATGACAGAACAAGAAGCAATGGTCTCAAGTTGCAGTGGGGGAGGTCTAGGTTGGATATTAGGAAACACTATTTCACTAGGAGGGTGGTGAAACACTGGAATGGGTTACCTAGGGAGGTGGTGGAATCTCCATTCTTAGAGGTTTTTAAGGCCCAGCTTGACAAAGCCTTGGCTGGGATGATTTAGTTGGTGTTGGTCCTGCTTTGAGCAGGGGATTAGACTAGATGACCTTCTGAGGTCTCTTCCAACCCTAATATTCTTTGATTCTATGGTCCCACAGGGGGTAGCGAGGTTATTACATGGTGGGTTGGGAGCTGTCAACCTCAACCCCAAACCCTGCTTTGCCTCCACCATTTATAATGGTGTTAAATATATAAAAATGTATTTTTAATTTATAAGTAGGGGTCACACTGAGGCTTGCTATGTGAAAGGGCCCACCCATAAAAAAGTTTGAGAACCACTGGAATCAGCCTCAACACCTGCAAGACAGTGTTGGTGCTTCTATCCTCTCTGCCAAACATATGTAATCAGTGTACAATGTTAAGTCCTATAAGCAGGATCGGGAGAAACTCTGAGGATAACTAACTTTGACACTGATGATAAGAGGACACAGAGACCAAATACTTCTCCGGAGCAGCAGGAATGCAAGACTGCTCTGAATGATATGACCTCCCCTCCAAACCTCCCAGATATATATAATTTTTAAGTGGACTAGGACAACTGGATACGTCTGAGATTCTTGTACAGGAATCCTCAAGGGCCAAGATAGATGCTATCCTATTGTTGCAAACTCTTAATATTTTGCACATCTGGTAATATTTGGTGTTTTTCTTAAAACCCTAGCTCTGGAAAGTGAGAGAACACGAGGTCTTGGCTTACAGTTAAAAAAGGAATAAGTTTCTAGCCCTTGTGGTTGCAGGGAAAAGCCTAAAATCACGAACTGAATGTACCCGAAGTCCCAGGAAACCAGAAAACAAATAATAAAAGCCCTCAATGTATTTTTTTTTTTTAACATCTCATGATTTTTTTAAAAAAACTTGTGATATTTTGGGGGCTAACTCATGATTTTTAAAGGCCTGAGAATGGTAATACTGCTGTCCATTTATTGAGTACCATTCTGCTCTTGCCCCCTACTTTTCATGAGTTAGTGAAGATGTGGAGGACACCTCACACCTCTCTCCTCCTACCCTGAGTTACTTGAGGCAATCAGTGCTATTACCTCTTCCCACCGTAACAAGAGCTTTAGTCAAGGCAGCAATGGTCAGGGGAAAGGGCATCTCTTCACATATACAACATATGACCTGCATCCTAGCCACAAAGTGCCACTGGTTCCCTGTTCATTAGAGGATCCTGCTAAAGGAGGGGGGAAAGCCACTGTTCATTTTCAAAACTCTCCACTGGAATTGGCAAGCCAACCTCACAAACTTTCTCTGTCTACTCACGTCAATTCATCTTATGTGAGTCTCTCACAATCTGAGCACTGTTACTGCGAGACTCTCTGTAACCTCAGCCAGATGGAATAAACTTGTAACTCTCCACCTCAGACTATGTTTTACAAGTGTCAGCAGCAGATCTACTTTTCTCCCTTGTCTAAATCTCAGTTAGTAGAACGAGAGAAACATTAAGTGTATTAAACTCAAATATTTTGGAGACAGTTTATATAAAATCTATACAAAGTAACACCATACTGTTTTGACAAGAACTGTGAAGTATTGCACATTCCTCAATTTTTAGGCCAAAAAGAAGGTAAGCTACCAATAACTGATCAGCTACTTTAACAACTTCAAGTATAAGTCACCATATGTCACAAGCTGCTGTCATGTCTCAGAGGTATTTGCATCTCAGAGCTTACTTAAAAGAGCTTACCTGGTGAGGATAGGGACCATGTCTTGCCCACTGCCATGTTCTTTCTCCCATTGCTCCAGCAAAGCAGTGAGTTCAGCCTTGGAGTCCACATGCCCAGACCCTGACGTCATGGCTTAGCCTAAGTGAGATGGGAAGAAAAAAAATAAAGTGAGGTTAAACTATCAAATTGTCCCACTCAGTTATGTTGACTCCTCAAAAAGAGTAAAAAAATCAGGGTTTACAAACCCACTTGGCAGCGGCAAGCAAACTTTAGCTGAAAGGCAGGGAGGCGGCTAAACCATCAAACTCTACAGAATTTGACATAAAAAAAAAGCAGAGGGCTGTCTTTCATCCCTCAGGTATATAAACAAATGCAAATCTACTTTGCAAACCCAAATCTGGACTAGTGCATGCAAATCCTCAACTGTGATGGGTAATAGCCACAAGTGTGTCCAAAATCAGAGGATTTTTTGCAGGTTAACATATGTCTCCACAGGCAGACTGCTCCTGTCCCTTTGCTGTTACACCTAGGTTTACCCAAGAAACTGCAAAGCAAAGCTGACAAGATTCTGATCAGTTTCATTGCTCCTCTTCAACACCCTCTGGGCATCAGGGAAAGTGACAAGAATCATATTCCCTTTAGATTGCTGCTGCAGTCCCACAAGATTTAAAGTAGCAGCAGAGGGAGGCACTGACAGTTGTTCACAGTGGACTAAGAACAAAAAGAGGTTCAGGGAAAGGATCTCTACCACTCTGCCCCTTCAAGTCAGGTGGCTCTAGTGAAAAAGAGGAACAGACAGAGACAGACACAGACACACGTTCTCCTTTCCAACAGCTTCATGGGAGGAAACAAGAAAGCAATAACTTCAAGATTATTAGACACCTACTTAGTGCAAACCAGAGGTTGATACAAAAGATTTGCCCCTATAAAGGCTTCAGGTACATTAGACTTTATATCAAGGTGCTGTTGCTCCTGGACCTCACTAAGGGTACCACCTCTCATCTTATGCATTCGTCTCCAGCTAGCAAATGTCAAAAAATTTTCAAGCCTTGTAAAAATGCGCCTAAGCCACTGATGCTTCATAATGTTGGGGATGGCTCAATACACAGCCACACTCTTTTTGCCCTCACTTTCTAATCTAATAGGTTTTGGATTACTGGGAAGGTAGACTACAGCCGTTCATGACATGGTTGCAGGACATTGAGAAGATCTCAAGGGAGCTGTACCCAGGCCTAATCTACAGAGATGGTCACGATGATGTGTGACTTTTAAGGGTGAAAGAGAAGGAAAGTGATTACAAAAGACATTCTCTCTCCTTCAAATATATTTTAAGATTTCCAGTATTCGATAGGTAACAGATGCCAGTGCTATCAAATCAACAATGAGTTTGTCATGATTAAACAACAGAACATAGACAGAACTTTGCTGAGCCATTTACAATGCAGACACCTAAAAGGAGAACACACACATATGGTGCCCATTCCACTTCCTCAAATATACATTACAGAAAGTCAATTGAGAGGAAGAACATGTAGAGAACCACAGTTTAGTCCATATTACAGATAATGCAGGTTAGCTAGAAGTTCAGAATGTCAACTGTCAGTATTTTAAATCAAATGGACCATTGGGCACCCCAACTGGCCTGGAATTTTTCTCGTGAACAGAATGAAGTAAGTTCTATTACTCAGAGACTCCTGTCTCATAGGTCCTTTTGAGTTTAATGTATTTTGATTGGTTGGCTTATTAGACGCAAGGCAACAATCAAACGGGAAACTAGTCATGCATGAAACTGGTAGGAATCTCAAGACAGGTCTACACTTAAAACTCTACATTGGTGCAGTGGTTAGGTTGATATAACTACATTATTCAGGGGGGTGAAAAATTCATAGTTATACTGATAGATCTGGCCACAGGGACACCACACAGACCCGAAGACGGTGGAAGATTAAAGTCACAATTACAAAATCCCCAGTCAAAGGTTATTTATTCTATATATTATGGTAGCTCCTTGGGGCACCATTGTGCTAGGCACCATACAAGAGTTAGTATCTGCTAGTGGATGTCCCAAACAAGCATAAAGAAAAGAGTACATAGCACATTTCAAATGACTGTATTAATTTTCGTCTTATCCTTTGTATTATGTGGAGCATTCATTTAACATATTAAGTTAGGCTGGGAGGTTTTAATGCAAACATGCAGATCACTTGAGGGAGGCTCTCTTTTAAGACTACACAAAATGAAACATACTAGAAAAGAAATCTGGTCCAAACCCATGAAGATTTAGATGAACAGCAGGACTCAGCATATAACAGATACATACTAGCCAGAGGCAGATATAAAAGATACTCTCCTTCCCCTCAAAGGGTCCTGGCACAGTGGCCTTTCTAGGAAAGTCAGCTCTTGGCTTGGGGAGGAAAGACAGGCTGGACTTCCCACCAGGATTCTAGTGCTGGATCCCACTTTAGGACAGTTCCCTCTCCTCTAAAACAACTCTGACTGGCCTTGGCAGATATTTAGTAAATATACAATCCTTCCTGATTGTTTCCCTGCTCACTCACTGAACTAACTAGCTACTGATGAATGCATTTTCAAGTCTTTGCACATTACAAATAAGAATTTCAGTCCATTACTTCCACAGAAGAACTATCTTTTTTACTACTGGGAATGCAAAGTGCTGGGCTTGTAATTGCATCCAATCTTTTCAGTCATCCCCACCCCAGTACTGTACTCCAGGGATACAAAGGTACTAAGTGACTCCCACAAGGCCTTCCCAGGTCCCTCTGTCATTGATTCACTATAACTGTGAAGAGCAGTTTACACTTCATTTTGGAGCCCTTCCCCATCAGCCACAGTAGTTCCAGCTGGAACAGCAAAAAGATTGCTCTGGAAATACTGGCAATAGATCAGCAAAGCTCAAGCTCAAGTCTGGAAGTAGTAAGAATGTACATTCTTCACCCTAGCCTACTAGACCAGGCCTGCACAACATGTGGCCCACTTGGGCTCACTGTGCAGCCTGCGGGGGGGTGAGTAGATGGGCTCACTGTGTGGCCCATGGGGGGGGGGGAGTGCAAGCCAAAGACTGGCTGATTGGCTGGCCGGCAGGTGGGCGGGGTGGTGAAGAGGCCAGTGGCAGGCTGGGGAGTGAGGGGGAGCCAGTGGCAGGGGCAGCGGCAGAAAATAAGAGGCCAGCGGCGGGCAGGCAGGTGAGCTGGCGGTGAGGGGAGCCGACGGCGGACAGGCAGGTGAGCTGGCAGGGCTGAGGAGGCGAGCGGGCAGCGGGTGAAGAGGCAAGAGGGGAGGAGGGATGACAAGCGGAGCGGGCGGCAGGTGAGCCAGCGGGCTGAGGAGGCGAGTGGGCGGCAGGGGGAGAGTAGGTGAGCTGCAGGGGTGGGGGAGATGACGAGCTGAGCGGGCAGACAGTAGTGGTGAGGCTTTATACTTGGAGCAGGGGGTGAGGAGGCGAGCAGCGAGTTGGTGGCTGGAGGGGGGCATCCATTTTCAGTATTTTAATTTTTGGTACTGCAGTGATTGACTGCTGTGTGCATTAATATAGTGACCCGCTGGGTCTTTGAATGAGGGTTTATACTTGGGGTTGGGGGGGAGGAGGCGAGCAGCGAGTCAGTGGCTGGAGGGGGCAAGTCTCCCAGATTCAAAATCTGGGACTGTGTCTGTTGGTCCTTTTTGTTGCTTTTCTCTGGGCTGGGGGTTGTCCCAATGCTGCAAAGAGGGTGTTCCCAAAGGAAGGTGCTTGCTTCTAACCCCCGAGGCCCTCAGTATGTCTGCTCGTCTCTAGTCAGCCCATTTAACAGGTTTGATTGTCCTTGGTCTGGCTCCCATCCCCTCTCCAAGGGTTGCAACTGTCTGGAGGTGCCCACCTTCCACGCTTTCCTCATTCACACCTCATTCATTCAACAGGGCAATTGATTACAAAGTGCGGGGAAGATCTTATTCTACTTCTAGCAAAAAGACATTTTTCTTTTACCTTAATTATACTACCTTAGGGGCCCACTATAACGTATTACCAAGGTTCAATACAAAGTCATATAAAAGTTATACAAAAATGCATAATGCAGAGATTTATCTACACCTGCATTGATTGACTGCTGTGGGCAGTAATATAGTGACCTCTGAAGAGGGGTGTCATGGTGGGACCGAGCGGGGAGGGGGTGGGTCCTATTTTACTGATGTGATCTGGTCACCCTATGCACCCCTCTACAGGCTTCCACACACTGTCAGTGCCTTGCTAGTGTGCCATGCGCCATGAGATATCTCTTCTCTTTGTGTGCAACTGTGAGTGTTTCCCTTGTGTGTGAATTTATTCAACAAAATCTTGAGCTTCATAATGGAATTGATTTAATTGAAAAATTCTTAATCAAGTATCACACACACATCCCAACCTTCCTTTTCGGCCCACATATGTTTCGGGGGGGGGGGGGAGGTGGCGCTGGGGAAGGAGGGTTTGTTTCTGCGGGGCCGGGTGGTGCTGAGAGGGGGGTTGTTTTGGCGGGGCGGCGCTGGTGTTTCGGAGGGGCTCGGGGGGTTTGGCCTCCAGCTGTTTTCTTTGGAGTAATATGGCCCTTGCTGCTTTACGAGTTGTGCAGGCCTGTACTTGACATACAGCACTGCCATATAACTCAAGACATCTAGTGAAAAACCAGGAATCCCAACTTTTTCTAGAAAATTAGGTCAGCATAACTACATCAATCAGATGTGCAAAAAAAGCACATCCCTGATTTTGGACACACTTGTGGCTATTACCCATTCCTGCAGACTGAAAGGGAAGACAGAGCATGCTGTACAAAAAACGCTGAAAGATGGCGCCAAATGTGGACGGAAGCACAGGGATTGCTGGGATACAAACTGATGCTTCATGGGGCGTTGGGACAGGATCAGAATGCCCCGCCTCCCTTGGCCCCTTCCCACAAGCCACAGAGCCAGAATGGGAAGAGGTGCTCTGTGGGATAGCTACCCATAATGCACCACTCCCAATGCCGCTGCAAGTGCCGCAAATGTGGCCACACCAGTGCGCTTGCAGCTGTCAGTGTAGACAGACTGCAGCGCTTTCCCTACTGCGCCAAAGGCAGGTTTAACTCAAAGCGCTCTACAGCTGCAAGTGTAGCCATGCCCTTAGTTAAGCCAACCTAAATCCCCATGCAGACAGTGCTAGGTCGACTGAAGAATTCTTCTGCAGACCTATCTACCACCTCTAGATGGGGGATTACCTATACCAACAGGAGAATCCCTCCCATCAGAGCAGGTAGCATCCACATTGAAGCTAGTGTAGTGTTCTAAGTGTAGACTTACAAGCACTAAGATTTACACAATGCTTGGATTCCAAAGGATTAACTGCAATATTCCCAGCACACACATTTTTACAGCACTTGTATGGCGCTGTTAGACACAGTACCCAAACCAATTCCTCCCAGAACTATGGTCACCTCATTCAAGTATTCAGTTTTAAATCAAAGGGGAGAGTTCAAAAGAAAGGGCAAGATCATAAACTGTGTAAATTGTAAGGTCATATCTATACTATCATTTATGCCAGCAATATTTATGTTGCCCAGGGTGTGAAAAAAACCACCTCCCTGAGCAACATAAGTTTTGCTGGCATAAGTGGTAGTGTGCACATCACCATGTTGGCGGGAGAGCTTCTCCCACCAACACAGCTACTGCTGCTCATTGAGGTGGTTTTATTCCGTCTCCCCATCATGGGAGAGCTCTCTCCCCATCAGCATAGAGCCGCTTCATGAGTGATTTTTAAAGCAGTGCAGCTGCTTCGGTACAGTTATGCTGCTCTAAAATCACTAGTGTAGATGTGGCCTAACTGTCGAGAAGTGCCCCTAGGCTACATGAGAGCAGCCCAAATTCTCATCTTTTCCCTTGAACAAGCCAGTTGACTATTTCAATCCTAAATTGCTTTCCAGGAACTGGCAGAACAGGGTTGCGTGATTTAATCATTAATTTAAACCCCTTTTTCTAAAAATCAATATTTAAATCAGATTGAGGACTTGTGAAACTAATCTGAAAACTTGTGCTATTGCAACTACAGATTCAAATTTATAATGAACTAAATTATACATGCAGTTTTTTTAATGCCATTCCTGGCAGGGTACCTTATTTGAATTTTATGAAGCTGCTATACACAAAATATTGAAAATTAAGGCCCTGATTCTGCTCACACTTAAATAGGTATGTAACTTTACAAACCTGAATAGTAACTGACTTCAGTGATATTCATGTGTTTAAATTTAAGGGTAAAGTTAAGAGCTAAAATGGTTTGTTTTTGTTTTTTATTAAAAACTTCTCTATTAAACCATATCTATACCATGGCACAACAGTGTAATCCACAGTGCAGATGGAGCCCTCTGCAACAGTTTTCCCGTCACTGTACGAGTGGCACCGCCTCAGTGGTAGTAGATAGGTCAATGGAAGCAGTCTTCTGTTGGCCTAGCTGCATTTACATAAGTCATAAGACCGGCTTGGGATAGCTACAACACTCGGGTATGGATTTTTCACACCCCTAAGCACCACTGCCATGTCGACCAAAGTTTTAAGTCTTAGTGGCAAAAAAAATCTGTCACCTCAAAACAAAATCGCTTCTGTTTTAACAATAAATAGTTATTTAGACTTTCAATTTATTAGCAAAGTTATTGTGAATACAGGCCGAAACATCAAAGCCTAAAGTTAGGCTCCTAAGTCCATATTTAAGCACTAAAGTTTGGATTTTCAAATGCACCTAAAGGACTTTGGGATCACAAGTTCCACTGACTTCTAATTGCAAATCCTGACAAAGTATAGTCTGGTCAAAACAGTTCAACTTTTTTGACTTGTGGAATTTCAATATACTGGAAGGTGTCACTGGCTGCAAGAACAATGCAGGACATTTGCTTATCAGTTTTGTGTTGTTCTCACAGTAAGGATGATAATGAAGCACTCAATTGGCTGTTTTCAGCATAGATAAGAATTGTAAATGTGAAACTTCTTAGAAAAAAATTGTGTACAATCTGAAATTCTGCTAACATCAGGAAACAAGTACAAAACATTCTTTTGGTAACTGAAAATTATAAAATGGGAAGTGAAAAACTAGAAACAAATTTTAAAGAAATTACGATTTAAAATAAAAAGTTTACATAATCATTTTTATTGAATCTGTAGCAGAACCATAAATATTTAAATTCTGAAATAGACAAATGGGCTTACAACAAGATCTGTAAAGGAGTACTTGTGGCACCTTAGAGACTAACAAATTTATTAGAGCATAAGCTTTCGTGAGCTACAGCTCACTTCATCGGATGTAGCTCACGAAAGCTTATGCTCTAATAAATTTGTTAGTCTCTAAGGTGCCACAAGTACTCCTTTTCTTTTTGAGAATACAGACTAACACGGCTGCTACTCTGAAACAAGATCTGTGTTCATCCTCCACAGATAGAGTCATACCACATTACAACAATTGCACTCTAATCTAGTTTAGACAATTGTGTTTAAAACTGTTCTCAAAGTCTCACTGTAGCCAAAGCCTAAAACAGCATTACTAAACTGTCATGAAAACCAGCCCAGACATAGGGTTCATATTGGGCATTTGGCAATAGATCAGCATACATGTATGTTTTTTTCCTAGAGATTGTATGCTTCAAATCATAATTTTGGGTTTTTTTAAAATAGGCCTCTACCTCTAACGGTTCAGAGGATATATTTCAAACAGTGAGTCCAAGGTAAACAGATGCAGTTACATCTGCCTGAGCTTGCACAGAGCTTGAAACAGCTCCAAAAGCTGTGAACTATCCCACTCATATTAGAGGGGGTTAACACTGAAGCCTGATGATGTAAACATCAACACAAGCTAACTATTTTATTGCTGGCGAAAGTATATAAGAAAGGAAGGAAAATCTTATGAAGCTGCACAATTTACTGTGAATTAAATTACACTCTGGTGCGATAAGTGGGCGGAGCTTAAAGAGCACCACCAATTACTTCCAGCTAGACAAAACTCTATTTACCTGCACTTACTGCAAACGTTAAATAATTATTTTTTAAAAATTATCAATATTTTACTTGCCTGTCAAAAAAAGGAATGTTTACTCACTCACACAAGTAAAATTTTGTAAGGCCCGCCTAAAATATTAAATCATTCAGTTGCCTAAATTTAAGTTTCTAGGAAATAAAACTTAAAATAGCTGTTACCAAATCATGACAAAACTTTATTAAAACCCAGAAGAAAAAAAAAATCACAATGAAAAGGCGATGCTCCAATTTCAGCTGCCCCATTTCTCAGGCCATAGATTTCCAAATTAATTCCTACATACATAATTGAAAAGAAATATTAAGGACTTCTCTACAACCAAAAGTTATACTGCTTTAACCATGCCTGTACAATTAAAGCAATACACACACAGAGAGTGTGCAATATACTTATATGAGTGGACACACTTATACCAGTACATCTTACTCCCATATGGGAAGAGGAATAAGCTAAATCAGTAGAGAGCTTTTATACTGGTACAACTGAGTCCACACTTGTACTGATTTAACTATTTTGGTACAAAAATCGTACCCTTAACTGAAATAGTTAAAATTGACACAAAAACTGTGCAGACCCGGACTTAGATGCTCCAATGCCCACTACAAAACACAACTATACTTTCTGCAAAGAGAGACAGCATACTTAATCAGTTCCACACACTCATCAGATAGCAAGGAGAAGACCGTAGTTGGAGAAGGTGAGTCTCCCCTTTCCTGGGGCTGGCATTCACATCCCCACCCAAAGCAGGTGAGGAGAAGATGAAGTATTAGGTGAGGGCAAGTGCTTCAGGGATACGTGGGGCACTAACACACACCTCATTAACAGGCACAAGAAGGGGTGAGACATGAGGTCACCTCAGCAATAGGTGTGCAGGGAAAAGCAATGCCACCCACAACAGCAGGCGGGGAAGGGGTGGGGAGATACATGGGGAGGTGAAACACCTCCCTCCCAGCAGATGGATAGGCTAAGTGCATGAGGAGAGCTGAAACTCCATTAGCAGTCGGCAGAGAATCACCCTGGCAAGAGGCTGAGATGAAGCAGCCCCCGCCTCCTCGTAGGGACTGGCGAGAGAAATAACACCTGCTCCACCCCGTGGGTGGGTAGGTGATGGGGTCGGGGGAAGGCTATAGCCCCCTACAAGTGGGAGAGGGGAAGCCCCCACCTGACTGGGGGGAGGGGCAGTGACCCTGGCGAGGCGAAGCCTGACACACGGGCGAGAGGAGTGACGCGCGGCAGGGGCGGGAAGTGAGACCCCACCCCACACACCCGCGTGTCTGTGGAAGCCACCCCCCCCCCGGTGGTGGGGGAGCAAAGTAGGGGAAGCCCCCGGCGGCGGAAGGGACTGATTGGGGGCGGCCCCGTGCGAGGCGGGAGGGGGAAGCCGAGCCCCCCCGGCCGGTGGCTGAGGTGAACGGCCCCCGGCGCCGGGGACTGGGCAAAGAAGCGGCCTGTGGGGCCGCGCCGGGGGCCGCGCCGTGCCCGCTCCCCCCGGTACCTGCCCGATGCCCCGCTGGGTCCCCGCCGCTGCTCTCGGCCCCGCACACACCGCGGCGGCGGCGATTGCTATGGCGGGCACACACTTTCCGCGTCACCGCGCTGCAGCGCCGTCACGGCGCGCGAAGGGAAGAAGCTCGCGCTCAGCCTCTAGGGAAACATAGTTCGAGATCAAACGACTCCAGCGCGCAGGCGTCTCTGCCTCACGGGCGGGAGGAGCCCAAGGGAAGCTGGGAGTTGTAGTTCTCCCCGTGGCTTTAGGCTCTAGTTGTCGTTTTCAGGGTAGGGGGACAGGAGCTACTGCCCTATGCCACCCCAGTTCCAAACGAATGGGGCAGCAGCCTCCTTCTTCTGTGCCCATCCTAGGCCCCTACCCACCACGTACACAGTCCCCAAAGTGCCCCCTCCTCACTGGGTCTGGCCTAAATGGCATCCCAGCCCCTCTGCCTCCAGTGCCCAGCCAAATCCACCCATCAGGCAAAGTCCTGCACTTGTAAAACTGCATCTCTGCACAGACGGTTGGAAGGGACCTCAGGAGATCATCTAGTCCAACCCCCTGCTCAAAGCAGGACCAATCCTAATCCCTAAATGGCCCCCTCAAGGATTGATCTCACAACCCAGGGTTTAGCAGGCCAATGTTCAAACCACTGAGCTATCCCTCTCCCTGCACAGAGGCTAGGTAGGTTCAGCATGGGAAGGAGTGAGGCAGGATTCCAAACCAGGACAGGAGAGCTAACAGATTCCAAACAGTATACTCTGATAAATCCCTACACCCCACCCCTCAGTGACACAAGCCATGTGGAACAGCCTTCCGGAATTCAAGAAGGCCAACCTCCCGCCAGCCTCCCCCACCCCATCATCACTCTCTTCCCTTTCCCCTTCACCCCCCTAGGAGATCTATGTGCAGCCAGAAGGAGTTCTACAACCAGTTCAGCAGCTGCAGGGGAGTTGGTTTGTTTGTTTTGACTAGAAGTCACTCAACTGAAAATGGAAACCATCCAAGACCTGTAGTGGTCACAGGCCACACCTCTGTTACAGACAAGACAAGAGCAGCTGTGAACTGATCCATTTTATGTAAATCAAGTATAGCCTCCAGCTCCTGGAAAGTTACCAACAGGGGCTTAGGTTGGGCATTGCCTGCAGAAGAACATCCAGCTCCTTTACCTGCTAAGTGCCAACACAGCCTTTTAAGGGCACAGGCCAGTTTTTTGTGCAAATATCTCAACTGCTGTTTGAGAACCACCTGCATGAAAATAAAATGAACATAAATAATAATTGGTTTTCCCTTGATTTTCTTTCCAAGTTTTACCTGTCCTGCACTTACCATCTATGGGACTGCATGATAATAGCTTGACATCATGCTCATGGATGTAGCCAGGTGTAAGCCATAATATACAAGTTTTAATTACCTGGGACTAATATTACCCTATTATTCACTATTCAACTGCACCTGCTCCATTACTGATCATGCTAGATCCCGTTTATCCCTGGAGTAACTTTATCAGTCACTCAAATTACAAGAGGGAGGGCCTTGGCACATTATGAGGACCCTACCAAATTCATGGTCCATTTTGGTCAATTTCAAGGTCATAAGATTTTTAAAATAGTAAATTTTATGATTTCAGCTATTTAAATCTGAAATTTCATGGTGTTGTAACTGTAGGAATCCTGACCGAAAAAGGAGTTGGGGGCGGGGGGGGTGTCACAAGGTTATTGTAGGGATGGTTGTGGTATTGCTACCCTTACTTCTGCGCTGCTGCTGGCAGTAGCACTGCCCTCTGAGCTGGAGAGCAGCAGCTGCTGGCCAGGAGCCCAGCTCTGAAGGCAGAACCTCTGCCAGCAGTAGCGCAGAAGTAAGTATGACATTGTATAGTATTCCCACCCTTACTTCTGCACTGCTGCTGGTGGGGTGCCCCCTTCAGAGCTAGGTGCTCAGCCAACAGCTGCCACTCTTTGGCCACCCAGCTCTGAAGGCAGCACTGAAGTAAGGGTGGCAATACCGCAGCTCCCCTAAAATAACCTTGGGACCACCTTTTGGATCAGGACCCCCAATTTGAGAAATGCTGATCTCTCTTGTGAAATCTGTATAGTAGAGGGTAAAAGCACACACAAGACCAGATTTCACAGGATAGCAGGAACTATCATTTACTGCATTTGTACAATGCCTAGACTGTGGTGGGCTTTAAAGAGCTACCATAATATAAATGCTAAATAAGTTGTGTACAAGGGCACATCTACTTTGGGATATTAAAGCTATATTGTAGGACAGTACAGAGGCAGTAGCAAATGGGGCAGCATGTACATTCCTTCCAAGATGGTTGACACCCCTTTGATAGTGCTGCAGCAGGGCACGTTCCTAATCTCTCAAAAGTTAAGTACATAAACTGCACTCATATTATAATACACGGAGATCCACACAGCTGAATAGACCCCATCATGCGTTGTATTCACCATAAAGCTTGGAATGGATTCTCTGGGATAGTCTCTGGTTGTTCCAAAGTCCTGTCCAGGCATCTGGGATAAGGACGATGGGGTCGGTACTTTACCAAGCAATGGATAGCTATATAATGCAGATAATAAAATCCACTCTCATTGTCACCATTTCACAATACCAGCCTCACTTGTTTCTTAATTCACGGCATTTGTTTGGTTTTGAGTTCCCTTTTATTCATCCCAATAATTTCTTTCCCTGCCTGTTTTGCTCCATAACCATGAAATGAGACATTGATGAATACTGGTCAATTTAGCCTTGGCTCTGTTCCCAGTGCCAGCAACTTTCACCCATTAACAGCAGCTTGCTTTGGCAACAGGACAGCTTTTCACCTGGCAGGGAACTGAACCCCAAGCAAGCCATTTAAATAGAAAACTATTAGATTTAAGAAGATGAATCTGCTCCAGTTCTGACTCTGTCCATGCACAGATCACTTGGGTATGGTTACTTTAATCACAGGGAGGAAACATGATCCAGTGCTTAAAGCAGGGGATGGAGTCAGGATGCTGGTTCTGTTCCAGCTTTGCCAATGACACACTTATGACCGTTAGTAGGTCACTTCACTTCTCTGACCCTTCTCTTTCTTATCTGTAAGATGGGAAATAACCTCCACTTCCAAGAGGATTGAGACACTTGATTAATTAATGGAACAGGCTATTCAGTAGAGGTGCTGAGTTACCATCTAGGCAGTAGTCTGTTCTTCTGCACATCCACCCTACAGGATAGGAGAGATGACTCACTGGAACACCCAAGAGGTTATCTCAGAGCGTTTTCAGTTTAACTCCAGAATGTGTCTGTTTTGTTCATCTACATAACCACTTCAAACTCCGCCTACTTTTCATTAACCTTATGCCAAAGACAAAGTGTACAGATTTTGTCTCCATGTCTTTGGAAAAAACAGATTAGCTCACCACCTAATACACATTTACTTGGCCCTCTCACCTGCCCACCACTGTACCTGAACTATTGCCCCCCCCTTCTCCATTTCGTCTTGTCTGTCAGATTGTGCACTCTGCAGGGAAGGGCTAGTGACTTATTCTGCATTTTGTAGTGTCGTGTACTTTGACAGTGCTATAGGATGCCCCTTCCTCCATCTATGACATGTTTAGGTTGTACACAGTAGCTCTAGATATACACACACAGCAAGGATAGCCAACAATCTTCCCTATGATCAGACCAGATTACAACATCTGCAGGACAATGAAAGAAAAACACTCCCTCAGAGCTAACCTACACTCAAGCAAAACTTGAGTCAGCAGAACCATGCAGTTTCCAGGAAGGGGAGAGAGTTCCAAACCAGATAGGGTGACCAGAAAGCAAATGTGAAAAATTGGGACGGGGGTGGTGGGGTAATAGGAGCCTATATAAGAAAAAGACCCCAAAATCATGACATCTGGTCACCCTAAAACCAGAATGCCCTGCCACTAGTCCCCAAATTCCAACTCTAGTGCTGCCAAGAGTAGCATCTCATCTGATCTCAATCATCAGGCAAGTTCACATGGATGTTTCATCTTCCCCTTTGAAAGCCCTGTGGGCAACATTTAGTTCTTCCCTATAATGCATTTGTCATCAGACACAGCCATCCCCACTGACTCCAGAACCACAGTTGCAACTCCCAATCTAGGCTGTAAATTAGGTCATTTAATGATGTCACAACATGGACAAAATGCTGAGACCCCATGTTGGTTGACAAGCAGCCTCTGAAAGGCCACAGAGACCAAGAAGCACAGTTCTAAATTGAAAGAGGCCAAAAGGGGTGATAAAGGTAAATCTCTCCTGTAACAACTTAGGCTAGGTTTCAAAGTAGCAGCCGTGTTAGTCTGTATTCACAAAAAGAAAAGGAGTACTTGTGGCACCTTAGAGACTAACAAATTTATTAGAGCATAAGCTTTCATGAGCGAGCTGTAGCTCACGAAAGCTTATGCTCTAATAAATTTGTTAGTCTCTAAGGTGCCACAAGTACTCCTTTTCTTTTAACTTAGGTTAGGTCTACACTATGCACCTTTTGGCGACACCGCTGTGCTGTTACAGCCGTGCGGCTAAAAGGCGCCCAGCGTAGCCACTGTTTGTCAGCGGGAGAGAGCTCTCCTGCCAACAAAGCGCTGTTCAAACCGCTGCACAATTTGTGTCGTTTGGGGGTGTGGGGGGTGTTTTTTCACACCTCTGAACAACAGAAGTTTTGCTAATGAAAGTCCGGTGTAAATAAAGTCTTAGTGAGCAGGATTGGCAAATACTTTTTCATCAGGCCCAGGGTGGCTGTTAAGCAATATGTCTACTCAGAGCATGGGGTAGGCATTAAACTTAGGAACTGCACAGATCCAAGGTCAAATGATAGGTGGATCCATGCAATTCTGCTTCTAGATCAGTACAACTGGGGCCTGGGCTTCACTGTGCAATTCCTCAGTTAAACCCACATTCATCATCTGCCTAATTATTTTTCACTGCTGCACCTTTAAAGCTGGTACTGGTGTGTTTCCCTTGTCACTTCACCTAGTTCTGGATCCATGTCAAATCAGCTTGGTCTGTGCCAACTGTATCAAACAGGCCATAACATAATTCAGCTACAAGTCCAGAACCAGTTTCTTTTGTTCTGGAGGAGGTATTCTTCCACCTAGATTATCCCTTCTCCTTGGAGGAGGGCTCTCATTCAGGATTTTATGTTTACAGGCGAGATTAAGCTCTCCTGGGCCTTGGACTGTTCCCTTCACCATCCTTTAATACAAAATGTAGAAAGCAAAATAAGACTCAGCTTCTGTAACAGCTATGCCCACTCAAAGGTATCAGAAGGAATCTTCCTTTCTCTGTTCTAGAGCACTATTGGATAAACCCACCAACCTCCCCAGACTGATGTTTACCTCTGCTCTGCAGCCTCAGGAATTTGAGGCATGGAAGTTCACTCTTCCTTTGAGGGCTTGTTAAGAACATAAGAATGGTCATACTGGGTCAGACCAATGGTCCACCTAGCCCAGTATCATGTCATTGGACAGTGGCTGGTGCTAGATGCTTCAGAGGGAACGAACAGAACAGGGCAATTATCAAGTGATCCATTTCCTGTCATCCAGTACTAGCTTTGTGACCATTGTTTTTCTGTTTAGTCACTAAACAAAGTCCCCAAACAAGTCCACTTTCCTTCTGATCAGTTTTGTAGGGCCAAACATCCGCCGCCAAGAGCTCTTCATCTTGCAAGGGGAAGTGATATCACGAAGGTTTTATGAGACCCTTCTTCCACTTCCTCTTGATTCTATGCTGCTTCCTTCAGCCGTCCTTGAGAGTGGACCCACTGAACCTTTAATGTGACATGGTATGTCATTTTCTTGTCCAGGGCTATGTATGCCATGTGGCCATCTTAACCAACTGACAGACTTTCAGAAAGAATGTTTTTTAATCAACCTTCCCTTAAGTGCCCACTAGATGGGATTCAATTCTTGAGGGTTTAGGTCCAATGGGATTAAGTCCCATTTTATGACAGTCTAGCCGTAGGCAGAGTCCAACAGTGCTTAGATTCTTGGCTTGCACTAGAATCAAATTGGGGGTAAGTAGGGGAGAGAACCCCATCTAGGGCTGTTCTATGATGCATCTCTCAAGGTGATGCTTCCATTCCACTGGAGGGCATCATCTATAGCAGGGGGCACTTCTCTTTCTTGCAATAGAAATACAAATTTTATAGTGCCTCGCTCTCTCCTACAGAGATGCCAAGGGGGTAAGATTGAGTCCTACCCAGCACAGGCCTCATCATTGCACAGCAAGGGGCTTACTTGGTCTAAGCTGAAAGGTATTGGAACATTTTATTTCCTTTAGGAGACAAAGTGGAGGGGCGCATGCTCTCTCTCTCTCTCTCTCTCTGTAATTTGTGCCTTCAGTTTTACCTCAGACTTGAGCAGGCCCAGATTACAGCCAAGGTGATCTACCACCCTTCCATTGACATCTCCACTTGTGGCTGAGTCTCAACCTAATGCTGGCACACCCATTCTTTCACTCCAAGAGGCAACATTTGCATTAATTGCTTCAAACCAATCAGTTCAGCCACCTGATGGGCAGACTGATTCTAGCTTTAACCATTTCTAGCCCAGATCATACAGTTGATAACTATGGCTTTGGGCCTTCTCCCAGCCTGGTCATTCTCCTCCTATAACTGATACTGAAGTCTCTAAGATTTCTAGATCATAGCATTTCAACCTGCAGAGGAATGTAGATATGTGTCATAAATAGGCACATCAAGGGTTGCAATCACCCAGTTCTTCCCATATTGCAATACAGAAGGCAAATGTTGGTATGGAAAAGCCAATGGGAGGGCAGTCCCCCAATATGGAAGAGGTTGAGTGGGAGAAAGATGACAGCTTTCACTTGCTGTGACTCCAACTGCCACATGCCTATTCAAGACCCAGTAAGCTGGCTTTGGGCTGCAGGGCTGCTGCAGATCAGATCTCTACAGATTCAAGAACCTGCAAGTACCTGTGGCCATTCATTCACAGATCTCTAGGAAGGCTTCTGGGTCATTGACTGGTCTCATCTTAGTTAAGAAAAGGCCCAGTGCCATGGAAATCATTCTTGCATAGTCACCCTGCTTGATGCATTTGGGTTGCATAAGAAGGCCATTTTCATCAACAGGACTAGTTATCGCTAGCAGCTGCACCTCCTGCTAGTTCTGTTCCACCTGCAACTTCTGCTACAGAATGGCAGCTTGTATCCATACCTGTTGCTATGGCACTTTGCATCTATTCTTGTCTTTCTTGGGCAACAGTTTGTTTCCTGGCCAGGAAGTACACTGGCTCTTAAATTTCACCTTTATGTCAAAACTTTCTAGGGGGTTCACTGACAGACAGCCCCACTTTTCCTGCCAGTTGGGAAAGCTCTGACCAGGGCAGCTGTTCAGTCCAGTAATACTATTCCTTTAAGAAACTGAATGAGTCCCTCTTGAGTGAAAGGTCCACTTATTATAAGTTTCCTTTGTTTTGCTTCAGTCCAAACTAAAATAGTAACAAGGTTCCAGAGCCAGCTTACTTTACCCAACCTCTCCTAGAAACCCTTCTCTCCTAGTAGCTGATAAATAGTTCTAAACAGCTACTTCAGCACTCCTTTCTTCAAGCTCAGAGAGACTAGTTCTTTGTCAGGCAGGCCTCTCCCTTCTGAGGATATAGGCTCTGTAATCAACTCCAGCTAAAGAACTTCCTGCTTCCCAACGTCTGAATTAACTCCTTCCTTCCTCCTTGGAGTATAAGCCCCTATCATAGACCTACTCTGAATAGGAATAAATGCTGCTACCAAAAATACTGAATCCAAGCATGAAATCTTCAGTTGCTGCAGGATACAGAATGCAAGAAGATCCGGTGAAATGGCATGAGATTCTTGATCATCTTTGATTCGAGGCTGGTGCAGATCTATTTTAATTAATTCTTTTGATATATCAGTTGAAAGCACACCCTGTCAAGCAAGCCTTTACCATGCACAGTAACGTGATAGCAAAAAAAAGTCAATACAAATAATAAAGAGTTAGATTTAAAAGAGCTAACAGGGTAGGTTCAAGAAATCCATATTTAGCATTGTTATACTACCTCAACACACCTGGTGATTAGGATCACCAGTTCAGACAAAAGAGGACAAAAACCTTAGTACCAGCCTCTAAGAAGTTTCTTGAGCCAAAGGCTCAAGGAACAGGAAGAACAGAAGACATCTAAACAGAATCCAGGAATACACTGGCTCTGTTTCCTAAGAATATCCAGAATACTACTGACAGTGTTCATGTTCTGACAGAAATACCTTTCTCACCAAGTCAGTCATTGACAAACATGAAGAGCAGCAAACACAGGGTCCAGGCAGCAGATCCACCTTAGTGACCGAAGAGGCCATGCAAAATGGACTGTTTTAAGAAAAAGAAGTAATCATGTCTTCAGAAAGCCACTGAGGTGCAGAGAGATTTTATTGACAGATGTCCAATAAGCAGCAGAATAATCCTTTAACCTCTTGAGAAGGTTCAGGTTCCTTAATCTAAATTCCAACCTAGACATCTCCATTTGTGTGCTGTGATGTGGTGTATAAATCCCACATTGGTTAACCATGGGTTAACAGGAGCTTGAGCCCAATTAGACCAGAGTGTCTCTCACCTGGAGGGGGTGTTAGGCACAACTGGAGATCAAACCCAGCTTGGGAGCCTGCATAAAGGAAGGAACACATGGCTATAGCAGAAAAATCAGGGAGGAGACCCAGATGAGAGGCAGCTGGGTGGGGTAGAAGTCTGAGAGGTCTGGAGGCTATGCTCTGAAATAAGAGCAGGAGAGAACTTTCCTGAGCTGCAGCAAGAAACCTTAGGGAAAAAAGGGTGTAGGACATGGCAAGGAAGCCCAGGGTGTCAGAGAAGGCCACTAGAGGTAGAGGAAAATCCTTGGTATAGATAATTAAAAGGCAAAGCTTCTTGGAGATGGTGATTCTTACTGCAGTGGGCCCAAAAGAGGATTAAAAATGGAGTTTCAAATGAGGGAGTACTAAAATGGCAGGCAATAAGGGGTTTTGTGGTAGGGAGTCTGACTACTTGGTAAAGTTCAGGGAGTTGGGATGGTGGGTTTTTTTTTTTTTTTAAATGGTCTAGCTTGAAGATCCCACGGGAGGACTAGTGTCTTAATAACTCCTGAGAAGAGGGGCTGAAACGACTGGGTATTGTTTTATGTGGGCTTGGAACTGAAGTACCACAGCAAGGGTAGGAAAAGTATGACTGGGCCAATGGGCTGAGTTACAAGAAGACATTGACTGCTGTGGGTCTGGAGTGACTGTCAGCAGGGGGCACTGGAGAGGACAGTCTGCTATGCTATGCCCAGCTAGGAGAAGGGGTGCTCTAGGAACGAGTCTACCCTTCCACAGGGCTTTATTAACTGACTACAATAGCCTGTAGATGCCATTTTTGGCTACTATTATTATTTATTTGCATTTGATTTGTTTTAAGGGAAGATATAACAGTAGTTATTGAGTCTGTGGATACTGACCCCGGCTATGTAACCCTATGTCAAGCGAGAGCGGATCAGATAAAGTTCAATCTCCTACTAGCACTTGTATATGTGTTAAACCTCTACTACAGTGCTATGCCCAGGTTGATTATGCTGGCATTTGGAGGAGGGATACAATATCAGGAGCTGAGCTACAAAGACCAAACTCTGATCCCATATTTGCAACCTAAAGGATCTAATTCTACAGATTTTGGTGCCACAGACTGCACAAATTAGCCTCTTTGGTAGGAAATATGAAGGATTGCCCATGGGAAATGCAGAGGATTTTCTCTTAATTGCCCACTAGAGGACACTCTGCCTCTACCCCAGTCCAGCTAATAGAGCAGCCCTCTGGCAGAAAAGCTTTGAAAGCTTTTCCCTGTTTTTGTGTATGCAAGGTATTCTTGGTTGCCTGGTGGAATGTATACTGCAATGGCAAAGCTCAGCCTCACTCCTGGTGCTATCCATCTTGACTCACCAACACCTGGAGCAGTCACAGTTGCGTGACACCAGAATATTGTTGGAGGGGGGGTTACATGGCATGTAGACCCTCCAACAGTATCAATTTTCCATGCACAATGCTAGGTTTCCAGGTACTGTGCCAAGGATATTGCTTGATGTATCAGATTCTGGCCACCAGAAGCCTGTGAAGCCAGCTTCCAGGATGTCCTCATTGCGTCTGCCCTGCCTTTGCACACTTTTGACTGGCCAGATACTTCAGTGGAAAGCTTGGGGGGTTAGACCAGCAATGGTGCGGTAGGGACAGCTGCCATGATACCCTGAACCTACCCCACCTAAATACAGCTGTACAAACTATAGGAGATAGGACAGCTGTCATGGGACAAAATTATTGCACACCAGATGACCCTATGTGAATTGAGAGTGGAGACCCCAGTCCAATCACAAGAAGGAGGCACACAAGAATCATCCCTTTAGTTTGAGGGGAAAGAGAGGGAAACAAACCTAAACATCTAAAAAACAAATATGCCAACCAACCCTTTGATATTCTAATAGAGCCAGGAATAGCCACACAAAACAAAGAGAGGAGGAGGAGGAGGAAGGGGGACAGACAAAAGCTTTGATAATTAAAGGACTCCGCATCCAAAAGACTGGCAGGGGCAGGGGGAGCCGTTGAAGGCCCCAGAGTCTGCCAACAAATTAAGTCCAATCTTCTGCTCACTGGGCTGTTCAGCAAGATCACAGGCGGCAGCAGGAGACAGGGAAAGGGGAGATGTACCAGCTAAGGAGCAGAGTGTGAAGAAACTGAGCACAGAAGAAAGTGGATGCAGAAGCTGGGGACCATGTGGCCTGGGAGAGTCATTCCTGCATTGGGATGTGCACGTGAACAGAGATCGTGTTGGGGTGATTCCTCCACCAGAAGAGTCACAGCGAAGTAGAGAGAGAAGCTTTCAGCAGCAGATCAAACCTTTCCACTCTCCAGATGGAGACAGACTGAGGCGAAGCAGTAGAAGGGAGATGTCAGAAAGGGCTTTGCTGAAGAAGGTAGTTCAGATAGTATTATTTGTGAGGAGAATATAGAGAAAAGGGGATTAAAGGAAAAGGAGTAGCAGGTTTCCCAGGGCTGCATTTTCCCGGGGCTTGAGTTGGCACAGCAGAACTAACCAAGACCAGCATCAGAATTTGGGAGTAGGGAGAGAATTTTAGGTCTGAGGCTATGTCTATACTACCATGGTAAATCAACCTACACTACGCAACTCCAGCTACGTGAATAACGTAGCTGGAGTCGACGTACCTTAAGTCGAGTTACTGTGAGGTCTACACCGCAAAGGGTTGACAGGAGAAAATCTCCCGTCGACCTACCTTACTCTTCTCGTTGGCGATAGAGTATGGGGGTCGACTGGAGAGCGATTTGGCGGCTTTTACTAGACCCACTAAATTGACCGCCAGTGGATCAATCTCAGAGCCTCGATCCCGGCTGTAGTGTAGGCCTGCCCTTAGATGGGACTCAACTATCAATTGTGACTTACCTTCTACAGTAAAGAATTGGTAACAGCTCATCCAACACATCAGTTTAGTAGCATGGTCAGTTACATTAACTCCTCTAGACAAACACAAGATCTGCAGGACTTGACATCAGATGAATAATGGACCTCGGGCAGTGCTAGGGTTTGCAGCAATTCAGCCACAGAATTTATCAGCCAGGTATGCCAAGCAAAGAGTTGGTTGAGAACTTAGTCTAGACTGGAGAGAGGAGCCAGATTTCTTCCTAGAAACACAGGAGAATGTAGTTCATCAGCTCCAATGCTAATGAACGTGAAGCTAATATCCAAATTACTTTGATCTAAATATATCCTGGTGCTAAAACCCCCACTCAGACTCCAAGTCAGATGCCAAATGTATTTATACTTAGCCTATCTGAACATTTGGATGATAATGTACCTGAGTTTAAGCGGTAGACGTTAATAGGAAAGTGGTTACGCAATTTAAACTATTGAACCATTCTGATATAAGAAGCAAATAATCAATATAATCTGCTTCTCTCTGGCAGTAGTGGGGTCTGGGGTGATTGAGTGGGAGAACAATTAGGGATTCAAGTGAATGCCCTTCCTTAAGATAAATTCAGGCTGGTCACCCACATACTTTTTTCCTTTAGAGATGGTCCTGAGCCCTAATCCTGGATTTGAACCCTGGATATGAGTTTAGCTAATAGTTCACAGTTCCAACTCTATCCTCTCTAATGGGACTGAATCTGAGCACACTAGCTGAATAGTGACATTTCAGAGACTAGATTTTATATCTACATTTCAAAACCTATTTGTGGTCACTGTCTCCTCCATTGCGTCTCTCTTTCTCCTTTATTGTTCTAGCCTACCAGTGACTATTTTAGCCTTTACATTTAATTAACAGCATGGGTTGGAAACTATCTCTTTTACCCATGAGAACTGGTTACAGGGATAGTCTGTTCCTCAGAGCTCCTGGGTCCTCAGTGAAGGCACCTTTCCCCGTGTACTTGTGTACAAAAATAATTGTTTACCTTATTAATGAAAACAGCCAGGAAAATAAGAGAAACAGAGGTCTTCAGAATGCTGTGTATTGAAGGGATGAATGCTATTTGGATATTGTGCAGAACTATTTAGATCATCATCTTGCCCACTCGCGCCCACCTCAAAAAAACCCTCATGCAACATGAGGTAGATTATTCATACTTCTTTGGTGCCTCAATACAGTGACTCTTCAAATTAGAGGGCACCAGAGATCTGCTTAACCTACTTTTGCTCATTTCTGAAATGCCATTTATTCACAGATCCTAAGGCCCAAAGGGACCACTGTGAGCATCTAGTCCAACCTCCTGTATAGCACAGGCTGGAGAATGTCCCCAAAATACTTCCTAGAGCAGATCTTTCATAAACACATTCAATCTTGATTTTAATAATGGCCAGTGATGGATAATCCACCATGACTCTTGGTAAACTGTTACAGGGGTTAATTTACATAGCATTGGTGGATTGGTTCTGAAACAGCCAACTCATAGATGTCGAAAAATCTTCCAAGAAATGAGGTCCAAATCCGGCTTGGCAAAATCACCATATATGGCACTATGAACAATTAAGAAGTCACCAGAGAGCCATCCAGAGATTAAAGGAGGAAGCACTTCCTGATGCACACTGGAATTTCTTGCTGTTCAGAATCATTTCCCACCACTATGCCTCAAGTATCTATAAATAGTTAAACCAAAGGCTAGCACCGCAGCTGTAGCTCAAGAAAAAATCCAGGAGGCCAAGCTGCAAAAAGTTTATTAAGCAATGGGAATAGTCTGTCAGCTTCCAGAATAGCTCACAGTTTCTGATGGATGGGCTCCAGGCCCAACCAACTGCTGTTTTTTCCCCATAGAATATAGTGGATGTCAACCCATTTAGGTCACCAGAAATATCATCCTTCTGACACCTGCTGGAAATGCTCTTCTGAAAAAGGGCATGGCTACAGATACACTGGGAGTGCCCCAACTTTAGGCCCTGTTAAATATTGTGCAGAGAATAAACCTCATAGGCATACTGTGTCCACCAAAAAACTGATGGACTAGAAAATGCCAACCCTGCCAATTATTGAGCCTGCCAGGTACAGTTAAAACCATAGCAAAATCCCAGACTAATTAAATTCCTAGACTACTGCATTGCAATGATCAGACTGGATGAGTGCTCAGCTAAATAAACATGGTGGGCGAACTCAAGACTATGCAAGAGATGGGGGCAGGCCAGGGATATGAGGAAGGCTGTGTCTGGCCATTCAACCAATCTGGATGCAAAGTGGCTGTTAACCCTGGTGTCCTGGTCAAATTCTAGCTCAGATAATTCTATTCTGCTTCCCGACACTATCCCAGCAGTTTCAAGTGAAAATGGTATTCTTTCCTTCCTTTCAAACTGTTGTATAGCATTACTACTCCATGCTGTTAGATAAGTGCTATATTTTACTCTAGAACAGGGGTAGGCAAATGTTTTGGCCTGAGGGCTACATCTGGGTATGGAAATTGCATGGTGGGACATGAATGCTCACAAAATTGGGGGTTAGGGTGTGGGAGGGGGGGCCAGAAATGAGGAGTTTAGGGTGCAGGAGGGGGCTTGGACTGGGACAGTGGGTTGGGGTATGTGGGGAGGGTGGGGACTCGAGCTGGGGGTGCGGACTCTGAGGTGGGGGTGGGGATGAGGGGTTGGGGGTGCAGGAGGGTACTCTGGGCTGGGACCGAGGGGTTCAGAGGGTGACAGGGGGATTAGAGTTGGGGCATGGGAGGGGGTCAGGAGTGCAGGCTCCAGGTGGTGCTTACCTCAAGCAGCTCACGGAAGCAGTGGCATGTCCAGCCTCTGGCTCCTACGCAGAGGCATGACCAGCCGGGCTCTGCATGCTACCCCATC
Organism: Dermochelys coriacea; assembly: GCF_009764565.3. NCBI lineage: Eukaryota > Metazoa > Chordata > Testudines > Dermochelyidae > Dermochelys > Dermochelys coriacea. The sequence goes on from NC_050074.1 coordinate 46,280,371, forward strand.
CACAGGCACTGCCCTTGCAGCTCCCATTGGCTGCAGTTCCTGACCAATAGGAGCTGCGGGGGCGGCACTTGAGGTTGGGGCAATGTGCGGAGCCCCCTGGTTGCCCCTACACATAGAAGCCAGAGCAGGAACATGCTTCTGCTTCCGGGAGCTGTGAGGAGCCACAGCACATGTGGAGCAGGGCAAGCCCCAGAACCCGCTCCCCAGCAGGAGCTTGAGGGCTGGATTAAAATATCTGAAGGGCCGGATGTGGCCCCCGGGCTGTAGTTTGCCCACCACTGCTCTAGAGGTAGCTAAATATCAACAGTGGATGCAGTAATCCAGGCATAAGGTTGTAAAGAACTATGAGGTTGGCTGGGACTATAGAAATGCAAAGATAGACATTTTGGGTTCAAATAATAAAATATTCAAGAGAGACCATAAAGAAACAATGAGGTGGTAAGTACATTATCATAATCATACAGATAAGGGTAGCATAAAATCCCTCCATTACCTGTAAGGAGTTAAGAAGCTCAGATAATCTGGCTGGCACCTGACCAAAAGGACCAGTAAGGGAAGAAGATCCTTTCAAATCTGTGGTGGGAGGTTTTGTTGTGCTCTCTTTTGTTTTGAAATAGAAAGGTACATCCTAGATGGGAAGCCCAAAACTGTAATCGAGGCGGGGGAAATCAGAACCAAATGGGTGGAGGTGGTGGAAAAGAAAAAAGCTAGTAGCAGTTGGAGCGGAATCAGAAGGGGCAACCCAAGACAACACCCTACCACCGGGGGAAGCCCAAGGCCCACCTATATCCCAAGGAAAACCCCAAACATCTTATTATCCCACCACTGCCACCATGTCAGGGTTCCTTCCCCAGTCTGAACTCTGGGGTACAGATGTGGGGACCCGCATGAAAGACCCCCTAAGCTTATTTCTACCAGCTTAGGTTCAAAACTTCCCCAAGGCACAAATCCTTCCTTGTCCTTGGATGGGATTGCTGCCACCACCAAGTGAGTTAGACAAAGATTCAGGAAAAGGACCACTTGGAGTTCCCATTTCCCCAAAATATCCCACAAGCCTCTTTACCCCCTTTCCTGGGGAGGCTTGAGAATAATATACCAACCAAATACAAGGTGAGCACAGACCAGATCCTTCGGTTTTTAGGACACTAAAAAACAATCAGATTCTTAAAAACAGAACTTTATTATAAAGAAAAAAGTAAAAAAAACACCTCTGTAAAATCAGGATGGAAGGTAATTTTGCAGGGTAATAAGATTTAAAACACAGAGGATTCCCCTCTAGGCAAAACTTCAAAGTTACAAAAAACAGAAATAAACCTTCCTCTTAGCATAGGGAAAATTCACAAGCTAAAACAAAAGATAATCTAACACATTTCCTTGCTTTACTTACAATTTTTGTAATCTAGATGCTTATGCAAGGTAGGGTTTTAGGAGAAGTTTTTTTCTGCCTGGTCCCTCTCTTTGTCCTGAGAGAATGCAAAACAAAAGAGAGCACAACAAAACCTCCCCCCACAGATTTGAAAGGATCTTCTTCCCTTATTGGTCCTTTTGGTCAGGTGTCAACCAGCTTATTTGAGTTTCTTACTCCCTTACAGGTAAAGGCGGGATTTTATGCTACCTGTATCTGTTTGGTTATGACATATATAGAGAAGGGCATAACAGCAATTTTTTTGGGTTTGGTTAAACCTTGTTATGGGCTGGGCATACCCACTGCCTTTCACTCAGGATAAACGTAAACAAGCATCATTTCAGCCCCTAAATACAATAACCATAGCACCCAAAACACATGCACATGGAAAAGCTCAAGCAGAAAATGAATCACATGGCCTAAGGTGTTTCCCAGAGTTTTGATAGCAAATACAGGGGGTAGGACTTTGGCTGATGGAACTGTGTTTGTGACCGGGGGGCAGAGAAGGACAGAAGCAGTGGTAATGTGGCCTGAGAGAAAGCTAAGAGACATTGCTTTTTGGGCACAGGGTGCTGGCCAGGGTGCTCTGAACTTTGAGCAAAGGAATTGTTCCCTGCTGTTGCATTCCTATGATGTTCAGGGACACAGGATTTAGTGTATAATCTTTGTAAATAAACACAACTGCATCAAACATATGGCTCTATCATCAATGTCTCCTTCCAACTGCATAGCCCACAACACCCTGAATTTGGCAAACCACTCAGATCAAGAGGGATAACACAATTAACTGGCTAGCTTTAATCCTCATCAGTTTGCACTTCTCTTACTAGGAGCAAATTAAACGTTCATTTAGATACTAAACCTGCTCCAAAGTCCCCTGTCGATGTTTATGGTTTAACAATAGGTATTTTCCAGATGTTGTAAATGATCTTTCTCTGTCCTAGTACCATATGAAAGAGCCACACAAACAACAAGGGAAACTGACTACTCAGGTGCAAACAATGAAAGATAATACACAAAGTGTGCTCAAATGCCCAAAGTAAAAAAACTAGGAACAAAACAAATTCCCTTTATTCTCTTCCAATTACAATGACCTTAGGGGTTACTTGTAACAACATCAGCTTAAAAAAAAAAAAGAGGCAGCAGTGTGGTTTTTAAGTTGATGGGGCCTTTTTAGAAGTTCTCATGACTGTCTTCTCAAGAGCTATTAGAGAAGCATTAGTGTTCATTTTTGTATCTGCCCTCGTACATAATTTCTGTTTCCCGTGGCTTCTGCTTAAATGGGTCAATAGCCTGTATGTGGCAATTTTGACGTATGTGAAGACAATGAACAGATTAGAGAAATGAGGGCATGGCGCTTACAGGTGCTGTGGATGCACATAAACAAGTTAACTTTTGAATCATCAATCACTCCAAGGTCATTTCACCTTTGTGGGGTTTTCCTTAAATGATAACATGTACTGTGCCTGATGATGAGATTGAACGAGAAACAGAAATTAAGGCTGGAGAGGCTTTAGTAATTCAGACTTTTTCACATACAGGTACTTAAAATATTTACAAATAATAATATCTAGCTCTTATATAGTGCTTTTCATCTTTAGATCTCAAAGCACTTTCCAATACTATGTCTTACACTACCCTGGCTGAGGTACTGTACCACAGTAAGGGATAAGAGAGATGACTTCACCTCCCACTGAAATTAGCCACACTGGGGATGAAACATTGTAGCTGTTTAGCAGCATACAGCAATTCTGTGTTAAACTTCGAACAGGAAATAAAGAATAAATTGAAGTTGCAGATGGAATTTAGGGAGGCAGAATGCAATCACTTGAGCTGGAACGTGCCTGGGACAGTGTGCCAAATATCCCTTCTACCATATTTCTACCATGAAATATGCCATGGGCTCCTAACCTGAAAGGCAATCTCCACCACTAGTGATTCCTACTATTATTCTAGATGCCCTCATTCAGCAGTGATTCAGAAGGAAGAATGCCCCCAAACATCACTTCCTGCAGCACATAGGATTTCATGGAGGTCTCTCATCCAAGCACTAGTCACTCCAACCCAGCTTAGCTTGTGAAATATAAGAGGACCTCAGTCCAAAGTGGTAACAACTACAAGCCAAAATATACCTGGTTACGGTGTACTTCATAATGTGTCAGCTAGTCTTATGAGGTCACAAGTGCTGCCATCAAATGAGTTCTATTAGTGCCTTAGGATACTGTGTGTACCAGGACATGCACACCCACTCTCTCCCAACTCTCTTTTGCTGTATCTTCTGTTTATTATATTGGGTGGGTGATAGTGGAAAAAAACCCAACCTATGTGCTTGATAATCATATTAGAAGGCAAGCACATTTTCTTATCTAGAATATGTTCATAAACTTCTTTGCTCAATAAAAAAAAAAAAGGAGGATGCGGGGGAACCTGAATTTCCAGACGTCTGTTCTGATGCAAAGCAAATGAGTGCCTGCTATTGGGCTATGCACATGTGCACCACCAAGTCTGTACTAGCAAGTGCAATGAGGCATTTTCCATAGGCCTTGTCCTTCTGGGAATCTTCATATTTTGGCACACCTCCTTTCAGTTCTGTGTAAGGGGCTCCTCATAGAGTGGTTCGCTCATTATACTGAACAATTGTGTGAAGTAAATAATAGTATTGCCTATTAGAAATATCAACCAGCATTGATAGATGGTAACCAGAGATGTACCTGCCCTCCGTATTTGTATCCACATCCAAATTTTCGTCAGATCTGGAGGTGGAAAGGTGTTTCAAAGTCTAAGATTCCAGCTAGAACTCTCCCAATGGGTAATGCAAGGTAAATGTGTGACCTTGCACTCCGTATGTTTTATGAAAATATGCTTATGAATGTGCATATAATGTAACTGGAATATACTTTATGCAAAAGGTCTCTTGTAAGGTATTATTTCAAAGCTTATAATCTACTGAGTATGTTCATCCAATTTGTATGCATGTATCATTCTTGTATCTGAAGTTAGAAATATGAAGTATAATTCTGAGATCCTATTGTAATTATGCAAAGTATGGGCCATTAATGATGGTTTAGAATCTTGATGGCTCCCATTGACTAGGACAATTGATGGTAAATGGTTTATTTACTTGCAAGCCTTCCTGTGTATGTGTGGGCCAGCCTGTGGGTAATGAAGAATGAGGTCTCACAGGGACACGTGACCATGTCACCTGATTATGAAATCCATCTTAAATCTGGTACTTTTTCATTTAGAAGGAGGGGACCCAGAGAGACAAAAGATTCCTGCCTTATGCCAAAACTATAATAGGGGGTGGGGCAGGCCACAGAAGGCTGCCAGTCATGAGAAAGCCCCTGATTTCCACCAAAGATGTCTGCTGGAACTAACAAGGAGTGTACCAGAGGAAAGAATTGGGCCAGACTAGAAAGGAGTCTAGTCTGTGAAAGAATCTTATTGGAACATCTCTGAGGGTAAGAGATTACCTGTAATCAGTTTCTTAATGTATTAGGCTTAGACTTGCGTGTTTTTGCTTTATTTTGCTTGGTGACTTACTTTGTTTTGTCTGTGAATCACTTAAATCCTACTTTTTATACTTAATAAAATCACTTTTGTTTATTAGTAAACCCAGTGTAAGTGATTAATACCTGGGGGAACAAACAGCTGTGCAGCTCTCTCTCTCTATCAGTGTTATAGAGGGCAGACAATTTATGAGTTTACCCTGTATAAGCTTTATACAGAGTAAAAACAGATTTATTAGGGATTTGGATCCCATTGGGAGCTGGGTGCTGGAGTCAGGTAACCTGCAGAGCTATTTTCATTTAAAGCCTGCAGCTTTGGGGGCCTGGCCTGGACCCTGGGTCTGTGTTGCAGCGGGCTAGCATGTCTGGCTCAACAAGGCAGGGTTCTGGAAGTCCCAAGCTGGCAGGGAAGATGGGCTCAGAGGTAATTTCAGCACATCAGGTGACAGTACCAAGGGGATCTTTGTGACCAAACCTGTCACAATATGTTTTGGGGGAAAGCTCAAATATCTGGTATATATAAAGGCTTGCTTTCAGCTTATTGGCTTTCAAATTGCTCCCAGGACTGAGAGTACACACCCTATGAATACATAGCATGTCCACACTGATCTGATGGATATTGTTTAGACACCCAAATTGTGACATTTGAATTCACATCTTCTTTGCACTCCTACAGGATAGAACAATGGCTAAACTCTGACATGTTGTCTCTATAGGCTCACTCTATAGAGCCTAGAATGGAGAGAAAATGATCTTGTTATATGAAATGCATGGAGACTTTGCAATAGAAACTGTATACCAAAAAGCCAATAGCTGAAATGTCTGGTTCTCTTAGACAGAGAAGGCAATATGCATCTGTACGTCTGAACACCTATAACTGGATGCAAAAGATCTGAAAGACCCTTGCTTCATCTTTATCTTCTTGACCTCAGGATCCTGAGTTGGGAGTTTTGCTTGTGTGCTTTGCCTGGGATTCAGAAGGAATTTCTTAGAGTTCTGTGTTTTATGGCCAATCAGATTTTTAGTAATTTAACATAGCTTCTGTAAAGGAACCTAGGGAATAAACACATTTGCTCTGGATAGGAGGAACAAATGCCATGTCAGTATAGTTTTATATTGAATATAATCCTACTGTTTGATTTTGTCTTTTAACACTGAAAATACACTGAAATCTCTGCATTCCAAATTGTGTTAAGTGTCTTCAAATGTATTCACTTTAATGTACGTTCTCTCCTATAACATTATAAGCTTTTGTAATGTGCCCATTCTTATAGCATCTGGGCACATTTTTTCCTTTACGAATATTTACATGATTTGTTATTGAGGGTTTACAGGTGGTATTTTGGACGTCACTGTTTGTGAATTATATTTGCAAGGCAAAATTCCATCCTGATAACCACATCTGACTCTTGGCCACAATCTGAATCTATTTATTGCTATATGCTGGTTAAATACTGTAAAATACAACCAGTTATTTATAAAACAAATGTTTCTATTATTGACCCTTCCATGAAAAGAAGCTGGTATTTTAGACTAGTGACTTCTGGCTCTTACCACTGCATGAAGGGGCTAATATGCTCCCTTGTGATGGTAGGAGTCTCTCTTGGTGTTTCATATGACTTCTCTGCTTCAATCCCCTTGTCTCTGGCAAAGATCCACTCTCATCGGAAGTACCAGCGTTATCATCAATGAGCCTCCATTGTGATGTCACATGATGGGACATGATTTTTCCCTGTCTTTTTTTCCCTTTAACATTCATGTGTTGTTGTTGTAATATGAGAATTAAACAGTGAATTTTCATGCAATCTGGGAGCAAAAGCCTGTGTCTTTGGCTAACTGCTATAGAGGAGGTTAAAAAGGTGAGGTGGGGGAGGGGTGAAGTCTCTGTATGACTCAGGGGCTGTTTGGACTCATGTTTGTAGAGGATTTAGCAATCTGGCTGCTAGAAAGGCCCGTGACCCAGGGAGGGAAGGGGCAGGGGAAGCACATCCTCATCCTTGGATATTTCCATTCCATCTTTCTCAGATAGACAATGCTGCTACTGGCAATGCTTCCATGATACACACATTCAAATCACGGTGCATGTAATAGGAAATGGGGTTTATTTTGGTTTGTCTTTGGATTTTTGGGGTGAAAGCCTGATCTCACTGAAGTCATTGGGAGTTTACAATTGACTTCAATGGAGCCAAGATTTGTCCCTTGGACTCTTGAAATTGACTGCCACTTATCAGTTAATGCCATGTCGCCTCTAAATTTTCTGATCTGGATCCATTCCCAGCCACTCTCTCAGCAGACTTGCACTTCCCTTCCCGGCCGACAAATTCACACCATTTTATCTTGGATCCACTCTACTGCTGCCTAGTGTTAACTTACACCTTATATTTTCCCCTCATATCATATGAAATCCCTCCAAGTTGTGTGGGTTGCGGGCAGCAGCCAAAGCATGAGCCTAGGGGAAAAGAGTTCCAGCAGGGGCTGCTGCAAAGAAATGTGTCCCGGATAATATGGCTCACAAAAGAAACTTTGAAGTTACAAATCAGATCTGGCTACAAAAAATACAAGATAGTATTTGTATTACAGCAGCACATAAAGGTTCCAACTAAAATCAGGGCTCCATTGTACTCGGTAGTATACACACCTAGTTAGACAGCCTCTGTCCCCAAAATCTTGTAATCTAAATGGATAAAGCCTGGGGTGGGGAAACTGGAACCAAGAGGTGATGTGACTTTCCCAAGGTCACACAACAAGTCAGTGGCAGAGTTAGGATTAGAACCTAGGTTCCTGAGTACTAGTCTAGTACCCTACCCACTAGGAACAAATCACAGCTCAAATGGTAGAGGGATGCTTAAATTTAGGCCCACGCCCTCAAACATATTTGAAATCAATGGAAATTAGGAGCCTAAACGCCTTTGAGGATCTGGGCCTTAGCTTTCCTGACTTCAACATACAAGATAATAGTAATCCAAATTCAAATCATACTCTACTGCTGCCAGAAAAGATGTCAGTCTTTTCTTTATACATCAGTATCTGTGCAAAATTATTCTGATTACCTAACTCCAAACAGTTTATATGCTATCACCTTATGTATCTATTGCCTCAACATATCTACTCTACAGTGAGCAATTGTGCATACTCCTCTACATCTTTGTTGCATCAGCTGTGCATATATAATAAACTGTATATATTAACACTGGATCCAAAGGGTGTATTTACTCATGTATTTTCCTGCCTGTTCTCCTCTGTACATATTTGTATATTGGCTTCCATGCTCCATTGTAAATTCAGCTGAGTAACTACTGCTAAATGCTTTTCAAAATACATATGGATAATTATACATAAACTAAACAGGCCACTGTATCCTTCAGTTCCAGTTCTTTCCAGTTGTCTCAACTAGTTTCCCCCTCACCTGGGAAGTAATTAGCAAATCTGTCCCAGTTGCTTACCATTAGCTTCACTCACATTAAAGAAGAAAAACTTTACAAAAGGGGGAAAGGTATGATGGCGCTTCAAATTCAGCATGTGCAAAGTGAGGATCATAAAGACAATATACTGCTGGTGTACTGTAGAGATTCAATATTATCCCCTGTTCTTAGCTGTGCCTCTGAAGATCTTTGCCTACTACTGCTGACTTTCCCCTGCTTTCTCATTAGACTCCTGTGTAGTTAGCCGATCATCAAGACCTTTGATTGTTTGGACAAAAGAATGATCATTATTGGTTAAACCCATTTTGCTTTTCCCAGCAAGTCAGATATATTCGGACAAGTAAGCATTCTCTGTTCACTCACGTGTCATTAGCATTTTGTAAAGCTGATTTTCCAATTTAAATAACTTAAACATGCACTTGAACCTTGATGGACTGGATGTTATCAGGGAATGGAAACATAATGATAAGAGTTATTACCTTTTGCTGGCTGTTTGGTGTCTTTGCCATGTGAGATGAGTTGGAGAAGTAGTACCTACATCACAGACACCACCTTGACAATCAGCACTAATTGATCCCCTTGTTTGCAATCTCAGGATATCGGGCAAGAAATGGAACAGCCAAGGAGAATGAAGTACCTTCCCATTCCCAGAAATGGTTTGACCAAGTCAGAGCCAAAACCACATTAGGTCTGATTCTTCAATATCTTGCTATTTATACCTGTGCAAAGGGTCTAAAATATTAACAGACTCTTTAAGCAATTTTTCAGCCCTTGCTGAAGAAACCATCTTTGGACATTGGCCTTTTGCCTTACCAAAGATGCTTTGGAAGTAAATCCATCAATTCCTCCGATTTCTTTGATCCTGGCCTTGAGCTGGGTATTGTATGGAAACAGCATTGGTTTCGTTGGTCAATTATCTCCTAATGGTGATAGGTAAAAATTAGGTATTGTAACAGAGCTCCAACCTTATCCCCATGGGTCCTGCACTTCCAGGCAGTTTATGATAGCCTCAGAGGCTCACTGCGACCCTCCATGTAACCCTTCTCTCTCTAGGTACCAGGGTTACAGTCTACTGAGCCCTTTTCATCATAAGCCAGCAAGGAGGTTGGGGAGAGAACTCCCACAGTCTCTGTTGTCCCTATAGGCTTATTCCCAAACAGTTTAGCCTCCTATCCTCACAGGGGCCTATCTTCCCCTCCCAGGAGGTGTTTCTGTAGTGGCAGTTTGGGGGGAACCTGGGCCCACCCTTGACACCGGGTTCTGGCCCAGGAACCCTAATGGCAGCAGCTGTTGGCAGCTGACCTTTCACTGCCAGAGTTGCTGCATTTCCCTGGGCCACTTCCCCACAGCTCTCTCTTAACACCTTCTTCACCCTTACCTTAGGGCTCCCTTTCCAGTGGCTTGAGGGTGTCTTCATTATCCAGCCCCTCAGTTGTACTTCCTCTCCTCTAGTTCCCTGGCTCTCCCCAGCCTGATCGGAGTGAGCCCTTTTATAGTATCAGAGGGGCCTTAATTAGAATCAGGTGTTCGCATTAGCTTAACGGCCTCACCTGACTCTTTGCAGGCTAATTGGAGTCAGGTGTTCTCATTAGCCTGGAGCAGCCCCTGTTCTGGTCAATCAGGGAACAGAAAACTGCTTATCCAGTGGCCAGTATATCTGCCTTCTAGCATGGGCTAGTACTTGGCATGGTTTACTCCCCTCCCAGACACCTGCCCCTTTTGCGGCGTGAGGGATAACCTGGCACATATATACTTGGAGTGTGCCAGGCTGCAGCCCCTATTCCGGCTCCTCACCAATATTTTATTACGTTTTTGGTTACACTTCTCCCCTCACCTTCTCATTTATGCACTCCCTATCCATGGCCCCACAAAATCATAGGATCTCCTGGTCAACCTCCTCCTGGCCCTAGCAAAAATGGCCATCTATAAAACCAGAGTGAGGAGGTTGGCCGATGGAGTCTCCTGTGACTGTGGGGCCTATTTCCGATCCTCGGTCCGTTCACGTATCCGGGCAGAGTTCCTCTGGGCGGCATCCTCTGACTCCCTTGACACCTTTGAGGAGCAGTGGGCGGTGTCCGGGGTTCTCTGCTCGGTGTCCCTGTCCAGTTCCCTTTGTCTGACCCTTTGACCACACTCCTGTCCCTGTTATTTCATTAGTTGTCCCCCGGAATTTTTTGGGTATCTAGGTCCTATGGATCCCCCTTTTAGGCTGGGGGGGATCCTTTAGCGGTAGACGGGCTTTGCCCGCCCACTTCCCGGATCCCAATAAGAGCATGGCCGAGTACTTGGCATGGTTCGCTCCCCTCCCAGATACCTGCCCCTTTTGCAGCGTGAGGGAGACCCTGGCGCATGTATATCTGGAGTGTGCCAGGTTGCAGCCCCTATTCCGGCTCCTCAACAATATTTTCTTACGTTTTTGGTTGCACTTTTCCCCTCATCTTCTTATTTATGCACTCCCTATCCGTGGCCCCACAAAGTCACGGGATCTCCCGGTCAACCTCCTCCTGGCCCTAGCTAAAATGTCCATCTATTAAACCAGAGTGAGGAGGTTGGCCGACGGAGTCTCCTGTGACTGTGGGGCCTATTTCCGATCCTCGGTCCGTTCATGTATCCGGGCAGAGTTCCTCCGGGCGGCATCCTCTGACTCCCTTGATGCCTTTGAGGAGCAGCGGGTGCTGTCCGGGGTTCTCTGCTCGGTATCCCCGTCCGGTTCCCTTTGTTTGACCCTTTGACCACACTCCTGTCCCTGTTATTTCATTAGTTGTCCCCCAGAATTTTTTGGTATCTAGATCCTGTGGATCCCCCTTTTAGGCTGGGGGGATCCTTTAGCAGTGGACGGGCTTCGCCCGCCCACTTCCCGGATCTCAATAGGAGCATGGGCGAGTACTTGGCAAGGTTCACTCCCCTCCCAGACACCTGCCCCTTTTGCAGCGTGAGGGAGACGCTGGCGCATGTATATCTGGAGTGCGCCAGGTTGCAGCCCCTATTCCGGCTCCTCCTAGATATATTATTATGGTTTTGGTTTCACTTTTCCCCTCACCTTCTCGTCTATGCTCTCCCTATCCGTGGCTCCACAAAGTTGCGGGACCTCCTTGTCAGCCTTCTCCTAGCCAAAACGGCCATCTATAAAACCAGGGAGAGGAGGTTGGCTGATGGGGTTTTGTGCGACTGTGGGGCCTATTTCCGCTCCTCAGTCCGTTCACTCATCTGGGCAGAGTTCCTCTGGGTGGCGTCCGCTGGCTCCCTTGATGCCTTCAAGGAGCGGTGGGTGCTGTACGGGGTTCTCTGCTCGGTGTCTCCGTCCGGTTCCCTTCATTTAGCCCTGTGACCTCACTCCCGTCCTTGTTATTTCCTTAGCTGTCCCATGCAATTATAAAGGAAACAAACCAAAAACCAAAAACTACTCTTCTGTACCCAACTGGCCTGGGTCTATCACAGTATTCATATAGATTTTAGATCATAGAATCATAGGACAGGAAGGGACCTTGAGAGGTCATCTAGTCCAGTCCCCTGCACTCATGGCAGGACAAAGTATTATCTAGACCAGGGGTCTCGAACCTTTTTATTCCCACGATCATCTTTTGAATTTAAGTGCAACCCAGGATCTACCCTGTCCCTTCACCAAAGCCCTGCCCTGCTCACTCCAACATCCCCTCCCCCGTTGCTTGCTCTCCTTCACCCTCACTCACTTTCACTGGGCTGGGATAAGGGGTTGGGGTTCAGGAGGGGGTGCGGGCTCTGGGCTGGGGATGAGGGCTTTGCAGTGCGGGAGGGGGTTCCGGGCTGAGCATGGGGCAGGAGGTTGGGGTATAGGAGGGGGAGAGGGGTGCAAGCTCTGAGAGGGTGTTTGGGTGCAGGAGGAGGCTCTGGGCTGAGGCAGAGTGTTGGGGTGCAGGAGGAGGTGCGGACTCTGGGAGGGAGTTTGGGTGCAAGAGGGGGCTCTGGGCTGGAGCAGAGTGTTAGGATGGGGGGGCATGGGGTGCTGGCTCTGGGAGGGGGTCAGAGCTGGAGCAGGGGGTTGGGGTGCAGGAGAGGGTTTAGGGTGCCGGCTCTGGGAGGGGGATCACGGCTTGGGCAGGGGGTTGGGATTCAGGAGGGGGTTCAGGGTGCAGGAGGGGGTATGGGGTACTGGCTCCAGGAGGGGGCTCAGGGCTGGGGATTGGGGTAATGGCTCCAGGAGGGTGCATAGGGCTGAGAATTGGGGTGTGGCCTCCTGCAGGGCAGCACTTACCTTGGACAGCTCCCAGTCAGCGGTGCAGTAAGGCTAAGACAGGCTCCCTGCCTGCCTCGTCCCACGCCGCTCCCGGAAGGGGCCAACATGCCCCAGCAGCCCCTGTGGGGAGGCGGGGGGCATGTGGTTCTTTGCACTGCCCCTCTCTGCAGGCACAGCCCCTGCAGCTCCCATTGGCCACAGTTCTCCATTCCCGGCCTACGGGAACTGCAGGGGCAGTGCTTGCAGGCAGGAGCAGCGCGCGGAGACCCCTGCCCACTCCCACCCCTTATGGGGCCACGCTGGCTGCTTCCAGGAGTGGTGTGGGGCCTGGGCAGGGTGGAAGCCTGCCTTAGCGGCAGCTCTGCTGCACCCCCAGAGACTGTGATTGACTGGGAGAGTCTCTAGGATCAACCAGTTGATCACGATCGACAGGCTGGTGACCACTGATCTAGACCATCCCTGACAGGTGTTTGTCTAAACTGCTCTTAAAAATCTCCAATGATGGAGATTCCACAACCTCCCTAGGCAATTTATACCAGTGCTTAACCTCCCTGATAGTTAGGAAGCTTTTCCTGATGTCCAACCTTAACCTCCCTTGCTGCAATTTAAGCCCATTGCTTCTTGTCCTATCCTCAGAGGTTAAGAAGAACAATTTTTCTCCCTCCTCCTTGTAACAACCTTTTATGTACTTGAAAACTGTTATCATGTCCCCTCTCAGTCTTCTCTTCTCCAGACTAAACATACCCAGTTTTTTCAATCTTCCCTCAGAGGTCATGTTTTCTAGACTTTTAATCATTTTTATTGCTCTTCTCTGGACTTTCTCCAATTTGTCCACATCTTTCTTGAAATATGGCACCCAGAACTGGACATAATACTCCAGTTGAGGCCTAATCAGCATGGAGTAGAGCAGAAGAATTACTTCTTGTGTCTTGCTTACAACACTCCTGCTAATACATCCCAGAATGATGGTTGATTTTTTTGCCAACAGTGTTACACTTTTTGTTGTTGGCATCCTTTTGTCTGCGAGAGACGGTGGGAATTGCAACCTATGCAATGGTTTACAATGTCTCATGTGACTGAATAGTCCAATCTGAGATTTGCATGATCTTTAGCAGTTATTGTAAATGTATACATATATTGCAAATGTACGTATCTTGGTAGGAAGCTGCTTGCTTCCTTTGGACTCTTTTTCTCTTCAAGCTGTAGGAGCCAGCTTCTGTCATGGATTTTGATACCCTGATGGAGACAAGGGTACCACTTGTTACACTCACTTGTCAAGATTTCCCATTGGTCAGGATTAATTCCAAATTCCTTCATATCTTGCTTGCATGTGTCTTTATAGAGAAGCTTGGGATATCCTGTTGTTCTTGTTCCCTCTGACAGCTCCTTGTATAGCATGTCCTTAGGTATGCGTCTGTTTTCCAACCTATTCAGATGGCCCAACCAGCGCAGTTGTCTTTGCTGGAGCAGGGCTGTCACACTTGGTAAATTTACCCTTTGAAGAACCTCTGCAGTGATGACTTTATCTTGCCATTTGGTGTTGAGTATGCAGTGTAAACAATGTAGGTGGAAACGATTTAACCTTTTCTCCCGATGAGTTTAAGTTGTGCATGTTTCCCCATCATACATGGGAATGCTGAGGACGCAGGCTTGGTACTCTAGCATTTTGGTCTTGATGGTAAGCTTTGAGTTGTTCCATGCTCTTTTAGTTAGTCTGCTAAAGATGGTGGCAGCTTTTCCAATGCTGGGGGAGTGTAGCGGGGTGGTCACCCGCTCCCTGGTCTGGGAAGGGTTACAGACAGCCCTGGGAGAGGGCTGGAGCTGCAGGCTAAAAGCTAGGCTGATTAGGGAAGAAGCCACAGCTGGGCTACACCCCAATCAGACCTCAGCTGGCCCTAATAAAAAGGCTGTGAGCGAGGGGCTCAGAGACTCTCTCTCTAGCTTCAGAGGGAGAAGGACCTAGCTGCCTAGGAGCTGAGGGTGCAGGCAACCGAGCAGGGGAGCTCCTGCCTGGCAACTCCCCAGGCTGTAGGCCTTGTCAAAGGCCAAACCAGGTACTGGGGTTGCAGAGGCTGCAGCCCAGGAGTTAAACAAAGGCAGCAGGTCCAAACCCCCCTTTGCCAATGATGGATGGCTTGTACACTGCAATCTGCCCCAGGGAGCAGAGGCTAGATGGTGACTGGTAGTGGCCATAGACTGAGGCAAGGTGGGGATAGAGGGTTGGGGGTTCCCTGAGGAGGGGAGACTGCAGGGGGCAGAACCCTCCTGTAGAGGGGCACTGGGGTCTGGAAGAGACATGGGGGCTGGTGGCAGGTGAGACACCAACATGCAGAGGGTGCTCCAGGGCGGCAGAGCTAATTCCCAGGATGACCGACAGGAGGCGATGCACTGGTGAGTCATTGCATTGCTACAGGGAGCTATGGAAAGAAAGAAAACTAAACTTTAAAAATTCAGGGCTGGCGTCTCAGCTCTAGGAAGCTGATCAGAGGCAGAATGAGGTACTAACCCTAGACCAGTACATAGAGGAAGGCCCCTGTTCTCTTGAAGGGCATGAGGAGGCCCCAGAAGACCAAGACCAGAATCAATCCTCAGGCCCAGGATAGTCAGAGGATGAGTTCACAGAGTAAGGCATGGAGGATGATGATGAGAATGAAAGCAGCAGCGACCAGGCCCCATCCAGTCCTAGCTCCTCAAATCGGCAGAGGCTGGTGTGGAAGAGGCTACAGCTAGAGAGAGAAAAGCTGTCCCTAGAGTGACAGGAGAGAGCCGAGTTGGAGTGTCAGAGGCAGCACCAGAGCAAACAGGCAGTCTGGGATAGAACATGGAATGCCAACTCTGCAGGGAGTACAGGTGCTAAATTGTTGAGCTAATGTAAAGAATGGGGAATTTTGATGTCCGTCTCTCTCAGCCTTTGAGAAGGCTTGTGACCTGAAATGGGCTCCCCCTGCTGGTTGGCTGTGTTTTCTCAACCCCATTGGTGCGGGTAAAGGCACAAGACCTGACACCCGAGGAGGTGCACTCCGGGTATGTCTATAGCAAAGAAAAACCTGTGACTGGCCAGTACCAGCTGACTCGGGCCAAAGTGTGGTGTGGGCTTCTGAAGGCTTCCAGATGTTTAGGGTATTATTGAAATGTTTAAATTGTTTTGATAAGATATCATATATAATACTAAGGAAAGGATTTTCAACAGCACTGAACATTAGAGTTGGGTGGGAAACAATTTACCCATCCCAAATCAGGCCAAATCCCTCCCACACACCCCCAAAAAAGTAAACCAACAAAAAAATCTGAGAAAGATTCAATCAATCAAAATGCTCTTGATCATTTCAAAAATCTTTGTCTTGATTTCAACTTTTTTTGCATTTTTAAATTATAAATTAACTTTAATATAGAAACAAAAAATCATTTTGAACCAAAAACGTTCATTTTGAAAACATTAAAACAGGATATTTCAACACTTTTGCAACTTTTTTTTCTAACCTGATAATTCATTGAAACTGACCCTTTCCTGCAAACAGTTTTGATTTTGATGAATTGGCATTTTCCAACAAATATTTATTCAAAAAACCCCTACCAGTTCTATTCTCCTCAGTGCTGGCCTAGTTTTGCTGCCTTTGGAGCAAATGGGCAATAGGAAATGGGCAAAAGTGTTCAGCACTGGCTTAACTCTGTTCTCTCTGAAAATCCTGCCCTAAATCCAGCATTTTCTATTCACATTCTATGCTCTTATAAAGAAGCTATGACATGATTTCTCCAGGAAAGGTTCATGGATTCTTAGCAGTATTTGTGCATTTCCTTCTGCATGTTCAATTGGCTATCATTCCACAGCCTCGAGCTGAGCACAAGGGAATGATGTGACTGTTTCATTCTTAAAAAGAAAAGGAGTACTTGTGGCACCTTAGAGACTAACAAATTTATTTGAGCATAAGCTTTTGTGAGCTACAGCTCACTTCATTGGATGCATCATGAAAGCTTATGCTCAAATAAATTTGTTAGTCTCTAAGGTGCCACAAGTACTACTTTTCTATTCATGTTTGAGTTTCACATTAATTGGGGATTCTTAAGAACAACTAGACCTGAACACACCTCCACCGCAAATCTACCTTTACAGCACTTTTTAGTTTGTAGGCACTCCTCTGCATCAGCTGTTTTAGAAGGAAAGTATATTCAGGTTTTAGACTCTATTTAAACTTTCATGATTTACCTCACAATGTGGGTGTTGGTTGTACTACAGAAACTAACTACTACTGACATCAGGGCCCTAGTTCTGCACCACTAAAATCAATGAAGGTCAATGGAAGCTTTGCCATTGACTTCAATAGGCACCAGGTGTCAAACATGCAACTCCCCCTTTCCTGCTGATCTGAGCTGGCGTTGATATGGTGTCAAACATGATGGTTTTGGCAGTGTAAACAGGACCCTAAACATATTATTGATGTAGTCAACACTAAAACCCAACTGTTGTAAACCATTCAGATACTAACGAAACTGGAATTCAAGAATGAAACAGGTTTCAGAGTAGCAGCCGTGTTAGTCTGTATTCGCAAAAAGAAAAGGAGTACTTGTGGCACCTTAGAGACTAACAAATTTATTAGAGCATAAGCTTTCGTGAGCTACAGCTCACTTCATCGGATGCATTTGGTGGAAAATACAATGGGGAGATTGATATATGATATATCCGATGAAGTGAGCTGTAGCTCACGAAAGCTTATGCTCTAATAAATTTGTTAGTCTCTAAGGTGCCACAAGTACTCCTTTTCTTCTTGCGAATACAGACTAATACGGCTGCTATTCTGAAACCTGTCAAACATGAATGTGAAAATATCATTAATGCTGCTAATGAGAATCAAAATCATGAATGTGAATGTGACAGTTTGATTAAGAATGACAAAAAGCTACACTTATTCATGGCATCTCAATATCTGCCATGGGCATTGAATGACTTCATGAAGTAGTCAGTGATGTTTCAACTTAAAATACACTGCTAATGGGATAAATTTCCTATTACTTTCATGAACAGACTGTTTGCAGCATTTTTGCAGCCCTGTTGGTCCCAGGATATTAGAGACAAGGTGAGTGAGATAAAATCTTTTCTTGAACCAACTTCTGTTGGTGAATGAGACAAACTTGTGAGCTTACATAGAGCTCTTCCTCACGGCTGGGAGAGGTACCTGGGAAAAGTACCTTTCCCAGACCTGAAGACTACAAGCTTGGGGTAGCTCGAAAGCTTGTCTCTTTCACCAACAGAAGTTGGTCCAATAAAAGCTTTTACCTCAATCACCTTGTCTCAATGAAAAGACTGTCATCTGTGCAAACCTAGGGGGCCTTTCCCATGAGACAAAGGATAGACTTGTGGCTGATGCTCTAGACTGGGCTACAGTAAGTCTGGGTTCAATTTGCAGCTCTACTACAGACTTTCTGGGTTACCTTTGATGTGTCAATCAATTTCCCTCAATTCCATGTCTGGATCACCCTTGTCCACATGTTTGTTGACTACCTCAAAGAATTCTTATAGATGGTGTTGAGACATGATTTCCCTTTATCAAAGCCGTGTTGACTCAACCCTTGTGACAGCTACTTTTAATGTCCATCTAACAAGTGACCTCCCCAACAAATCATGTTAATCTATGTGTCTGATAATCTTGTTTGTTACTATAGTTTCAACCAATTTGCCTGATACTGAAACTGGGTTTACCAGCCTGTAATTGTCAGGATCACCTCTGGAGCCCTTTTAAACAAATCAGGCTTGTTTCAGCGATAGGTTACATACCACACTTAGTAGTTCTGCAATTTCATCTTTGAATTCTTGAGTGAACACCATCTGGTCTGGGTTAGTTATGATTTAATTTATCAACTTGTTTGAAAATCTTGTCTTTTAACACATCAGTGTGGGACAGTATTTCAGATTTGTCATCCACATCAGAGCTATCCGTTTTGGGCATCTCTGGGTTCGTCTACATTACCCGCTGGATCGACAGGCAGCGATCAATCCAGCGAGGGTCGATTTATTGTGTCTAGTCTAGACACAACAAATGGACCACTGAGCACTCTCCCATTGATTCCGGTACTCCACCAGGGCAAGAGGCGGAGTTGATGGGAGAGCGTCATCTGTTGACTTACCGCAGTGAAGATGCCGTGGTAGATAGATCTAAGTACATTGACTTCAGTTTTGTTATTCACGTTGCTGAAATTGCGTAACTTAGATCGATTTCCTCCCCAGTGTAGACCCAGCCTCCCTCACATTCTCTGCAGTGATGATTCATGCAAAGAATTCATTTAGCTTCTCTGCAATGGCCTTGTCTTCCTAGAGTGCTCCTTTAACTTTTGTCTAGTGGCCCCATTGACTGGCAAACTTCCTGCTTCTGATTTACTTACAAAAATTCTTACTACTAGTTTTTTGTGTTTTTTAGCAAGTTGCTCCTCAAAGCCATGTTTAGCCTGCCTTATTATACTTGTTACACTTAACCTGCCAGAGTTTCTACACCTTCTTATTATCCTCATTAGGACATGACATCCAAATTTTAAAGGATAACTTTTGCCTCTAACAACCTTCATTACTCTGCTGTCGAGCCATGGTAGAGAGAGACAAGGTGGGTGTGGTTAAAATCTCTTTCACCACCAGATGTTGATCCAATAAGAGAATAGCTTTCAAGCTACACAGATTTTTTTCAGGTCATAGCAGCATTGTTTTGGTCCTCTTCTCTGTTCTGATTTGGGGGTATAGACAGTATTTAATCTGAGCTTCTAGTATGGTGTTTTTAAATAGTCCCCACCAGGCATTTAACCCTTGTGACAGCTCCTTTTAATGTCCATCTAACAAGTGACCTCATTCTTGTGTAGTTCTCTTTTAAAAATTAAACGTTACCATAGTGCAGTTTTTTGGTATTATACCTCCTAAAAGGATGTTCAATATAATTATGTTATGGTCACTATTACCAAGTGGTTCAGCTATAGTTACATCTTGGACCAGATCCTGTGTTCCATTTAGGACTAAATCAAAAAGTACCTCTCCCCGATCTGACTCATTGTTTCTAATCCCATTTGACTCCAGTCTGTCATTTTGTGTCCTGTTCTCTCTCATCTTTCCTGTTTTCCTTTAATTTCCCTGCATAATTCTTGTTGCTATGCAACATTTCCAAGCTGAGCCATCTGTAACAATCCCATGATGGGTGCTTGTTGGTTGGCTGCATAGTGGACACTTTGCTTAATTTACTTTCACTTTTTGTATAAGGATTTTGAGGAGTTGGAAAGCAATTAAAAACAAAATTACAAACCCCCCACGCTCCAGTGAACCAAAATTAGCCTCAGTAAATTAAACCATTGAAAAACTGTCTCTAATGTAGCCTGGAATAGTGTGCACATGGCAAAGCAACCAAAAAATTAAAATGTGGAGCCTGACTCATCTTTAACTCCTGTTATCACTGGTGTGAACTGTAGAGAGAGGAGTAAATGCAGAATGGGAAGAAACAAAGGGGAGAAAATGGATGTGGGAGAGACTGCACTTGGAGGTTTTAAACTTGAGCGCAGTAGCCATTCCACAGAGGGAGGGAGTGAGGGAGGGGTATGCCTGAACCTGCCTTGAGCAGGGGGAGGGCAGGGGAGCCCCCAGCCCTCTCTCCCAGCCAGGATGCTGATGTCTCATAGTGCAGGAGCTTCCTTACACTGCAGACATTGATCAGCAAATTGCCAGCTATCTCAGTGCATGGCCTTGCAGCACAGGGGAACCTTACATGGACCTTATCTCTAGGAAGTGTGCAGGTGGCACTGGAGGGGGTGTCTGGGGAAAGGGGTGTTTAGTGCCAAGTGCAGCAGTGGGGGTGGATGTTGACAGTTCAGAGGATATGTCAGTGCCAGCTTCTGAATTCTATTTTGTTTTGGAAATGCCCTTGTCTACTGTAACGCTCTGTGGATTAGAGCATCCATTTTGTAGCAGGAACCTGACGCAGTCAAGGCTCATCAACAATGAATTGCTCTGCCCTGGTGGAACAATGAGGTTTCTGCCAGCAGGGCCTATGACTCTGAATGGCTCTTGAAACAGAGCCCTATCTGTGGGGAGGGGGTTGGATCTCTCCCCCATGCCCAGATCTAAAGAGGCTGGGATTTGGAGTCTCACCACTAGACTAAAGAGGGTCAGAGGCTGATTTAAAAGAGCTGTGCTTCCTAAGCAAAAAGTCATCTCATCACCAGAAGACTCAATTCAGGAGGCAGTTTAACCTCTGCTCAGGGTGCTGACCAAACCCAAATTCTTGCAGCGTGGTGAGGACACCAAGGTGGACAGTGTGCATGAGTGTGGTATTTTCCACAGATCTGTAACTCTCCTGAGCTCTCTAAGAGTAAAGTGTGTGTGACATTCCTTTGCTAAGCCTGTGTTTCCTTGCTTTACTGCCACACTGTACCTGAAGAGGCTAACTGAGGAAAAATAGAGCTTGCACAGCCAGATGGACAGTGCGGGGAAAATATCTAAGCAACTGGGGCACTCTGAAGGCCTAAGACACCAGTACCAAGGTCTAGGCTCTCACTGCCCAGGAAGGGTGTCATAAGAACAGCCATAGCGGCTCAGACCAATGGTCCATCTAATCCAGTATTCTGTCTTTTGACAATAGCCAATGCCAGATGCTTCAGAGGGAATGACCAGAACAGGAAATAGTGATCTGTCCCCTGGCATCCATTCCCAACTTCTGGCAAGTAGAGGCTAGAGCAGGGGTGGGCAAACTTTTTGGCCTGAGGGCCACATCGGGGTTGCGCAATTGTATGAAGGGCTGGGTAGGGAAGGCTTGCCTCCCCAAACAGCCTGGCCCCCACCCCTTATCCACCCACTTCCCACCCCCTGACTGCCCCCCTCGGAACTCCTGACCCATCCAACCCTCCCTGCTCCTTGACCCCTGACTTCCCCCTCTCAGGACCCCCCGCCCCCTGGGACCTCACCTCCTATCAACTCCCCCCATCTTTCATATCCTCTCTTAGTCGTCTTTTTTTCTAAGGTGAACAGTCCCAGTCTCTTTAACCTCTCCTCATATGGAAGCTCTTCCATACCTTTAATCACTTTTGTTGCCTATCTCAGTACCTTTTCCAATTCTAATATAACTTTTTTTTGAGATGGGATCACCAGAACTGCATGCAGTGTTCAAGATGTGGGTGTACCATGGATTTATATATTGGCATTATGATATTTTCTATCTTATTATCTATCCCTTTCCTAATGGTTCCTAACATTCTTTTAGCGTTTTTGACTGCTGCACACTGAGTGAATGTTTTCAGAGAACTATCCACAATCTTTCTTAAGAAGTAACAAGTAATTTAGATTCCATAATTTTGTATGTATAATTGGGATTGTTTTCCACTGTGCATTACTTCAAATCCATCATTAGTGAATTTCATCTGCCATTTATGAATATGTTGAACAGCACTGGTCTCAGTACAGATCCCTGGGGGACACCACTATTTAGCTCACTCCATTGTGAAAACTGACCATTTATTCTTGCCCTTTGTTTCCTGTTTTTTAAACCAGTTACTGATCATGAGGGGGCCTTCGCTCTTATCCCATGACTGCTTACTTTGCTTTAAAGCCTTTAGTAAGGGGACCTTGTCAAAGGTTTTCTGAAAGTCCAAATACGCTATATTGACTAGATTACTTTTGTCCACGTGTGTTGACTCCCTCAAAGAATTCTAATAGATTGGTGAGGCACGATTTCCCCTTACAAAAGCCATTTTAATTCTTCCCCAACATATTATGTTAATCTAACTGTTTGATAATTCTGTTCTTTATTATAGTTTCAACCAATTTGCCTGGTACTAAAATTAGGCTTAGCAGCCTATAATTGCCAGGATCACCTTTAGAGCCTTTTAAAAAAAAATTGGTGTCACATTAGCATTCCTGCAGTCATCTGGCACAGAAGATCATTTAAATGATAGGTTATATGCCATAGTTCTGCAATTTCATATCAGTTCCTTCAGAACTCTTGGGCGAATACCATCTGGTCCTGGTGACTTATTACTGTTTAATTTACCAATTGGTTCCAAAACCTCCTTCATTGATATTTCAATCTGGGACAGTTCCTCAGATTTCTCACCTAAAAAGAGAGGCTCAGGTGCGGGAATCTCCCTCACATCCTCCGCAGTGAGGACTGATGCAAAAAATTCATTTAGCTTCTTTCCAATGGCCTTGTCTTGAGTGCTCCTTCAGCACCTTGATCATTCAGCAGCCCCGCTGATTGTTTGGCAGGCTTCCTGCTTCTGATGTATTTTTTTTTTTAATTGCTGTTTAGTTTGAGTCTGTCTAGCTGCTCTTCAAATTCTTTTTTTTGACCTGCCTAATTATACTCGACTTGCCAGAGTTTATGCTCCCTTCTACTTTCTTCAGTAGGATTTAACTTCCAATTTTTAAAGGATGCCTTTTTGCCTCTAACTACTTTTACTTTGTTTAGCCATGGTGGCACTTTTTTTGGTGGGCTTACAATTTTTGTTTAATTTGGGGTATACATGTAATTTCAGCCTCTATTATGGTGTTTTTAAAAAGTTTCCATGCAGCTTGCAGGTATTTCACTTTTGTGACTGTACCTTTTAATTTCTGTTTCAGTAGCTTCCTCAGTTTTGTGTAGTGCCCCTTTCTGAAGTTGAATGCTACTGGGTATGCACCTGGGGTGTGTCTGAGAGACCCAGAGCTAGGGATAGTGACTAGTCATGCCCCAGACCTAGGGGCAGCACACAGGATTCAGCAGTTGGATCCCATCACAACCAACTGGGTTCATCCAGAGAGTGGGGCAGGGCCAGATTGTAACAGATGGGTGCTCCTGAGGTAACTGGGCTGTGGTAGCTGCCTAGGTTGAGTGCATGGTGAGGTAACTAGTTGAGTCGGGAGCCTAGGGTATTTTGGAGCGGCTAGCTGGCACAAGTGGCTGGGGGAACAGAAGTTGGTTATGTAGGGAGAAGCCTAGACCTACTATTCTATTCTTCCCT
Organism: Dermochelys coriacea; assembly: GCF_009764565.3. NCBI lineage: Eukaryota > Metazoa > Chordata > Testudines > Dermochelyidae > Dermochelys > Dermochelys coriacea. The sequence goes on from NC_050074.1 coordinate 46,303,876, forward strand.
CCTCATGTTACCTTGCTGGTAGCCTCTGCCCTGCCTGCTCCTTAAATAGAATCGTAGAACCATAGGGTTAGAAGGGACCAGAAGGCTCATCTAGTCTAAGCCCCTGCCATGATGCAGGATTTCTTCTGTCTAAACTAGCGAAGACAGATGGCTATCAAACCTCTTTTTGAAAACCTCCAGTGAAGGAGCTTCCACAACCTTCCCAGGCAGTCTGTTCCTTTGTCCTACTGTTCTTAGTTAGGAAGTTTTTTTCCCCTGAAGTTTAATCTAAATCTGCTATGCTGTAGTTTGAACCCATTGCCTCTTGTCCTACCCTCCAAAGCAAGAAAACAACTTTTCTCCATCTTTTTTATGGTAGCCTTTCAAGTATTTGAAGACCGCTATCATGTCCTCCTTTAATCCCCTCTTTTCCAAATTAAACATGCCCAGTTCCTTCAATCTTTGCTTATATGGCTTGCACTCCATTGCTTTAATCACCTCTGGATCCTTTTTAGTTTCTCTGCATCCTTTCTATACATTGATGGCCAAAATTGGACACACTACTACAACTGAGGCCTAACGAGTCCTGAATAGTGGTACTATCATCTCCCATGGCTTGCATGCTATGCTTCTGTTAATGCAACCTAAAATTGCATTTGCAAGGTTTTGTTTGTTTTTTTTTTTTTTTTTGTTTTGCAACAGTATGGCACTGCTTATGCATGTTGAGGTTGTGATTCACCACAACTTCCAGAAACTTCTCAGCAGTGCTGCTGCCAGTTATTCCCCCATTCTGTATTTATGTATTTGGTTTTTCTCCCTTAAATGTAGCATCTTACATTTGTCTTTGTTTTGAATTTCCTTTTGTTGTCTATTGCCCGGTTCTCAAATTTATCAAGATCTGTTTGAATTTTACCTCTGTCCTCAAGTGTTTGCAACCCCTCTCCAGCTTTGTGTCATCTGCAAATTTGATCAGTATGCTCTGACACTGCACCCCATATTCTTCAGTGACATTATTTTGATACGAGTATGACATAATTATGTATTTTATGCAAGATAAGTCATGTGAGGTATAATTGGAAAGGTTATGATTTCCTGAATGTGATTATCCTATTTGTATGCATGCAACATTTTTATAGCTGAAGATATGAATATTTATTATGTATCTGTATCTCGCATGTAGTTGCATCTGGGTAATGCCCACTCAAGATGTTTTCATTCTAGACAGTAGGTGGGGATGAGCCTATTCAGTGCAATGGCCCATTAGGAGAACAATTGGCCTTAGATGCTTATCTCCCTCCGGGGAGCCTTCCTGAGGACGCTACAGACAGCATCTGAGTAATGGCTGCTGTGACACTATAGGGACATGTGATCAGGTCATCTGGTGCTGGAGTCCATTTTAGGATGTCGGTATTTTTCCACTGACTGGCATGGGAACCAAGTCTTGAAAGAAAGGGTTCCTGCCATATGCAAAAGCTTTATAAGGCAGGGAAGTGACATCATTGTGGTTCTTCACTGACTCACACCCAAGGAGACTCCAGGAAAGACCTGAGAAACAAAGACTGAACTGGGGGAAGTGCTGGACCCAGGCTAAAGGGATTTTTAGCCTGTGAATGGAACACCTGGGGATTCCAAACTGTAAGCAAGAGCAGTTTGCCCTTTAAGAATCTGCAGCCTGCTTGTATCATCACTTAGGGTGAGAATTTGCTATTCATATCTGATCTATGTATTCTATTAAGCTTAGTTTGCGTTTTTTGTTTATTTGCTAGGTAATCTGCTTTAATCTGTTTGCTATCACTACAAATTTATCTTTTGTAGTTAATAAACTTGTTTTTGCTTTATCTTCTAAAACCAGTGTTTGGGAGTCAGAACTCAGGCAGAAAGCTGTTGTATATTTCCTCTCCACATTGAGGGAAGGGGCAAATTTCATGAATTTATGCTGTAAAGTTCCTGGTGCAGCGCAAGGTGGTATAATTCTGATTTACACTCGAGGGCGTGTGTGCCTGAATAGCTGGGAAGTACCCTAGCTGGAGCCTTCCCATGCAGCAGCTGGTCAGAATGTCTGCATGTAACTGCAGCTGGGTGTCCCTACCTGTATAGGTGCTGGTGAAAGTGCAGGCTGGAGCCTGGAGAGAGACTGGCAGCTTGTCACAGCAGTAGTGTGAAAAGGAGCCCAGGCTGGTCTGACAGGGGCTCAGTGGTACCCCAGTTCCAGGTAGCACTCTAGGGGAAATCAGTCACATGCTCTCTATTCCTACATCCAGGTCACTAATAAAAATCTTAAATAAGACCAAACCCAGAACACATCCATGTGGAACCCCACTCAAGACCTCCTTCTAATCTGACATCATTCCATTAATAGTTACTCATAGTTTGTAGTTTAACCAGTTATGTATCTACTTAATAGTAGTTCCACTAAGCCTGCATTTCTCCAGCTTACTTATCGGAATGCCATGTGGGACTCTGTGAACAGCCTTGCTAAAGTCCAGGTATATTATGTCCACCACATTCCTACTATCCACCAAACCGGTTACATTGTCCAATGAAGGAAATCAAGCTGGTTTGGCATGATTTGTTCTTAATAAATCCATGCTGGCTGCTAATCAGTCCTTCATCCTCCAGGTATTTACAAACTGAATGTTTTATATATTCCTCTAGTTCGTCTAGTAGCTTCATAGGTATCGAGGTCAGGATGACTAGTCTATAGTTCACCAGCTATTCCTTTCCCCCCTTTTTAAAGATGGGCACTACGTTAGCTCTTTTCCAGTCTTCCGGAAACTTTCCATCAATGAGTTGGCAAATAATATTGCCAATGGTGCCGAGATTTCTTCAGCTAATTCCTTCAGCATCCTGGTGTGACTAGCATCAGGCCCCACTGACTTGAATTCATTCAAAATAGTCAGGAGATCTGTTTTACGTATCCTGATCTGCATCCCTTCCACTTAATTGTCTATGGTAACTTTGCTAGTCTTCCAATCACATTATTTTTTGTGAGAAGACTGAAGCAAAGTAGGCATTGAGCAGCTCTGTCTCCATTACCAGCTCTCCTTCTCCATTGATCAGTGGGCCCACACCATCCGTGATCTTTTTGTCTGACATATTTGTGGAACACCTTGTTGTCTCTAACGTTTCTTGCCAGCTATAACTCATTCTTTGTTTTGGCTTTCCTGATTTTTGTCCCTACATGCTAGCGCTATTCTCATGCATACTTCCTTGGTGACATGCCTGTCTTTCCATTACCTGTATGTATCCCCTTTGGCTTTTAGATAGCTTAAAAAGCTCCTTGTCCAGCCACAGTGATCTCCTGTGGCTCTTATCTCTCCTCTGCATAGGAATAGCTTGATGTTGAGCCTCTAGTATTATATCTTTTAGGGACTGCCATCCCCCTTCAACTCCTTTTCTTCCTAATTGGTCTTTCCATGGGACTATTTCTCTGATTTGGTTGAAATCTGTCTTTCTGAAGTTGTGTCCTTGTTTTGTTCTTATTCCTCTTTTCCTTAGGATCTTGAATTCTAAGTTCCTGACCACCTTTGCAACTAATTTATCCCTGTCAACACCCGATCCAAAATAGATGACCTCTTAGTTGTTTCCTCAACTTTCTGAATCAAAGTGATCCCCTACCACATGCTAAAAACTAACAAATCCATCTCAACTTGGCTCCAACATGGGGAGCAATGAGGGGGAGAGGCTGCCTGCTCAACAAGCCTCTATAGGCATAGCAGCCAGAGGCAGGAGGAAAAAATGCAAGTAACTGCCTGAACTTCCCTGCAGCCAAGCCCACAGTGTGACAATGGCACAGCTGCAGGAAAGCATAGTGGGGGCTGCTGGCATGAGTGTCACACAAGATGTCTGACAGTCCAGCTAGGAGTGGGGGCTATACACACAGGTGCACACCAAAATCCTCCTCTGTTGTGCAGTATGTTGGCATCAGTGTGGCAGCCAGCTGGTGCACTGGGGGTGTCTGCATTTCAGTGACGCTATGTGTATACTTAATAAAGGCCTATATATCACCTGCACCGGTGGGCCCATCAACAATAGCCCTCCAGTGCAGGTGATATAATTATAATTCAAAGGGCTATTATAATTCAAAGTTAAACCCGCCCTTGCCCAAATACTACTGTTATGGCAGGAATTAACACAGTGCCACAATGATAGTCTTACAATTTTCTTTAGGGCATGAGCAAGTTTTTAGTCTTGGAAGAAAATGCTGTGGCAATAGTTTTTGTGCTACAAGGTATTTTGGGGGAGCTTTGGCAAGCCTCAAAGAAGTTGCTCTCTGCCTCAATCTAACTAGTCAATTCTTGAATCAGAGATGCTTCTTGGTAACTGGGTATCCGCTACTACTTGGGAGAGGGGCGATACTATTCACCAGCTAGAAGCCCTAGACACAGAGGAGGGGGAGGGCTTTAATGCTGATGCCTTTAATATTAAAAATTGAATTAGAGAACATTTATGCTGTAAAAGGTTAACCTATCTCAAGAAGTCTAAAGAAACCACATGTTCACTTCCTTAGTAATAGAGAACAAAGAGTAGATTTAGCTTCTTCATTGAGCTCAAAGAACTTGAACAAGAACATTAAAAATGCCTTCCCATTTGACCACCAGGAATGAAATGTTTGCTGAGATAGCAGGAGCCAAATTCTTCAGTCATTTAGATTAATAGGCAGGTTCCCATGGACACAGACAACTCCAATATTTACTCTTTTAATGCAACACTAGAAATATACTGCTTCTTGTGACTGCCTTTCAGAGTACGCCCAGCCCCAGAAGTGTTTTACCAAACAATGAACGTCTTGCAGGAGTATAAATGTACCTTAAGAACATAATAGCCTACAGCAGCACCCTCCTGAACATTGGGAATGATTATGGAGAACATTGGAAACTGCAAAAAGAACCAACCTTATACCAATCAAAACCAAGTGTCAGTTTCAGACAACTGAAATTGCTTACTTTGGAGAGGAATTGAGCACACATAGGAATAATGTCAAGTTGTTCCAAAAGTCAAATGACAGTGAATGTGGTGGGACTCAGATTTGCAAAGAATGTTGAATTATGGCAGTAAGTTCATACCTACCTTGAAAAACTTACCTGTGAAAACTTTTAGAAAGACAGTGTCCCAGGATGCCAGAAGATGAAAGAAGTCAAGGATTTGAAGAGAATACTGACTTCTACATGAGAATTGAAGTTCTTTGGCACTGCTGAAAGAAATCCCAGCTCTGCACAGATGATTCAGAAGGAGGGCTTAGAGGAGTTGTGCTACAGAGACAAGGGACTTAATGACAGGTTTCAGAGTAGCAGCCGTGTTAGTCTGTATTCGCAAAAAGAAAAGGAGTACTTGTGGCACCTTAGAGACTAACAAATTTATTAGAGCATAAGCTTTCGTGAGCTACAGCTCACTTCATCAGATGCATTAAGGGACTTAATGTCTACTTGTAATGAATAGTGGGAGTGAGAGCTAAGAGTGGCAGAGAAAATGTAAGCGCAAATCACAAGGGATGCTAGGTCTTGCATGTGGCTGTATAGTCATAGCTTAAAAGCTGAAACAGACTGTAAATCACTGACTGCAATATAAACTTAAAATGCCACTGAGGGTACAGCATTTACTTCTGAAGGTAAAAAAAAAAAGTATGACACAGCTGCAGCATGCCAGCCAGAATGTTACCCAAGTAATTACAGATGTGCTGTCAAAGAATATGATACCATGTTGTCCATTCCACAAAAATCTGCAAATATTTCACCATTTTTGTTCATTTCACTGAGGGCTTGTTTCCTCACAATTACTTCCCTACTGATGTTGATCCCTACTTTAGCATTCATATCTTTAGGCACCCTCACTACTATAACAGCAAGTATTAGCCTAAATTAAAACTAAGGTCCAGGGCTCAAATGAACAAAGTAATGCAGTGTCACAGTCCTGGCTGAGTCCCCAACATGGATGGTCAACAGTCTGTTTATAATTGGATCCAACCTTTGAATTCCATGTGTGTCTAAGCCCGAGGGGTCTAGGTAGAGTCCATCACTGCTTCCAACTGCAGGGCTCCTAAAGCATTATTATTTTTTTTATTTTGTGTGACCCTTTTCCTGGGATGCAGGACTCTGTAGTCCATCTGCTGTAGGCCCCAAAGCTCCCAAATCTTTCCAGCCTCTGTGCACATTCTCCCAGAGTCCCATCTAGCTGTGGTTGCTCTGGTTTACAGTTTAACCCATTGAGGACCATGTGGCAGTTAAAGCAAGGAATGCAAACTTTGCAAAGGAGCTTCTTAAACATATAAATTTAATTCTTAGACAGCACAGGAGGGTTACGGATCTAGGCAAAACAATAAATGCCTAAATACCATCCCCCTTTAGAATTCTCACCACTGCCGAGTCTTTGGGTTTGGTCAGGGTCTTTGGGAAAGGCAAAAGTCCTTTCTGTCCCCACTCCTCCAGCTGTGTCTTCTGTTTGTGGTGATGGAATAGCACCCCTTGTTCAGACAGCTTGACTCTTACGAAAACAGTCTGATATTTTATCTTTCTGTTCTTCCACTGGGGATTTTCCATGTTTGCCACTGGAGGGAGGCAGGCAGGTAGACTTGTGTTGCTTTTTGTTTCCTTAACTTGAAGGTACAGGAAGAACACAACATGGGAGGAAAATGGCATGTTGCCAACACCACTGCTAGCTCTTCCTTTGCCTGCACCTGTGGGAGGCCCCTGCCAGACAGGCAAACTGCCCTTGGAGGCCAGCAAAAGCCAGGCAGGGGGAACCACCAGGTGTGAGAGGTATCTGTTGATGGAGTCTCTCAGGAAGCTGGTAAGAGCTGCAAGAGGAGGTGGCTTATACGTGTAGCATCCAGGAGCGTGAGGACTTCGACAGGATGCACACGGAGACATCTGAGATGGAGGAGGCTAGTTGACTACAGCAGCTCCAGAGGAGGAAGGAGAACTGGCTCCTCTGTGAGGAGGAGACTGGCTGCTGGCCACCTTGGGCAGTCGACAGTGCTCCACCCCCATTCAGGTCCCCAATCCACTGAGGTGAAGAACTAGGATGCCATACTGGCAACAGGAGGTGAGGAGCAGACTCTAATGGCTGATAAGTAGCTGCTTGTCTCCAAGGCTGGGAGGCTCACTGCCCCTGCACCTGAGAAGATGTAGAGTGCTGGTGCCAGGGATTCCCTTCAGCGGGGGAACAGAGACATCCATCAGTCAACCCGACTTGATGTCCCAGGAGGTGTGCTGCCTGCCTGGAGCCTGCATCAGAGATATTGTGGAAAGGTTGCCAAGGCTCATCCATCCCTCTGATCACTACCCCATGCTGCTCATCCACATGGGCATTAAAGATACCATCAGGCCTGACCCTTAGCAGATCAGCAGTGACTACAGGGCTCCGGGAGTGAGGGTGAAAGGGTCCGGGGTGCAGGTGGTGGTCTCGTCCATCTTCCCAGCTGAAGCTAAGGGCCCAGGCAGGGACATGTGCATCCTAGAGATGAAAGCATGGCTGCACAGATGGTGTCAATGGGAGGGCTTTGGCTTCCTTGACCATGGGATACTGTTCCAGAAGGTCTGCTGGGAAGAGATGGGGAAGAGCATCTGACCAAATAGGGGAAGAGCACGTTTGTGCACCAACTCACCAGCCTACTGAGGAGGGCTTTAAATTAGGTTCAAAAGGGGCAGGAGACAAAACTCCACAGGTACATGTAATAAAAGGCAATTTTTTAACAGATGGTTGGATGTTGGGGTGGGGTTAGACATGGAAAATTACAATAAGGTTATAGGAGCAACAAGAGGGAAATGAGTAAGGGAATCTGATCAACAGCTTAGATGTCTATATACAAATGCAAGGAGATTAGGGAATAAATATGAACTGGAAGAATTTGGCTTATGTACAAATGTCAACTGGCATCACAGAGAGTTGGTGGGTTAAATCTCCTAACTGTAATATTAGTCTAAAGGGGTACAGCTTGTTCAGGAAGGATAGAGAGGGTAAAAAGAGAAGAGGTGTTACATTATACATCAAGAATATATACACTTTTTTTCTGATGTTCAGAAGGAGGTGGGAGGCAGGCCAGCTGAGAGTCTCTGGGTAAAGATAAAAGGGATAGCCCCCCCTGCCTTCCTATTGCATGTGCTGCACCTGAAAAGACAAAGGAAGCAGCCATTGGGCTCTGGGGGAGGAGTCCTGACATAAATATTATGGTCGGTAAGACTTCTGAAAGCATGTGGTGAGAACTTTGCTTTGAATCTAATGTAGTTTGGTAAGTTACCAGTAAATGCTTTATCTTTATTTTTCTTGTAACCATTTCTAACTTTCATGCCTCAGTACTTGTACTCAAAGGCTATCTTTTTGTAGTTGTTAAACTTGTTTTATTGTCTTATCTAATCCAGTGTGTTCAAGTTGAAGTGTCTGGATAACTGCATTTGGGGTAACAAGTTGAGTGCATATTATTTCCTGAAAGAATTAACAAACTTAATATATTTGTACTGTCCAGGAGAGGGCTGGGCAGTACAGGACATACATTTCTGAGGGAAAATCTGAGACTATGGTAACCTTTAAGGCTGGTAAGAGCCAAGGTTGGGCGGGCTGGCTGGCTGTAGCACAAACAGTCATAATTGGGAGTGATTTACATGCTGTAGGCTGTTTGTGAGCAGTCTAGGATGGAGGTTACAGCAGCAAGGCACCATAAAGGGCACCCCAGTTACAGGGCAGGGGTGACACAGCCACCCATTGATCTGGATTGTGCCCTGGTATGTCACAGACACCAAACTGGGAGGGATTCCAAGCACTTGGGAGGACAGGATTAGAATTCAAAACAATCTTGACAAATTGGAGAATTGATCTGAATATAACAAGATGAAATTCAATAAAAACAAATGCAAAGTACTTCACTTAAGAAGAAAATATCAAATGTACAATCATAAAATGCCAGAATAACTGACTAGGTAGTAGTACAGCTGAAATGGAGGTTATAGTGGATGATTGACTGAGAGCCAACAATGTGGCTTCCCGCAGCTCCCATTGGCTGGGAACGGTGAACCACGGCCACTGGGAGCTGTGGATGGTCAATGTAAACAGTGTCTCACTGCCTGTCAGCGGAGTACCTTGACGGGCTGTAGGTTTCCCATCACTGGACTAGAGGCATCCACAATTTAAAATTCCAGAACTCAAACCAACAGATAAAACCTCCAACTGTCCAAAGTAACACAATGCCACGTCATCTCTGGAAAGCATTTAAATCGAGGACAAGCCCACAATTCAAGGGGATTGTAAAATGATCCTTGGTATTACAGGCAACTGATAAAATCAGGCATCAGAAGAATAAATACCTACATCTTAGTCAGAATCATGAAAGTTTCTGGAAACACTGTGGGTACAGGCTGAGTATTGTGATGTGACATCCAGACTGAAAATAACAATTCCACAACTTTAACCCCAGTATCATTTCAGGATGAAACAAGTTAAGAACTAGTTGACATAAAGTCTTTCAATGAGAAGCTTGATGTTATATTAGGAATCATGGCAATTAACCATTGGCAAGTGAGAATTTAAAATGGGCTGAGTCCTGCTAAGGGTTTCATTCAATGCCAGGAGTCCGAGAGCAGCCGAAGCTGCTGGAGGCAGGAAATGGGCATGAAGTTCAAGCCTGCTGTCATAAATATAAAGGGAAGGGTAACAACCTTTATATATGCAGTAACATCAAATCACTCCTGGTCAGAGGTACAGAATCACTTACCTGTAAAGAATCCGATGGCATCCGATGAAGTGAGCTGTAGCTCACGAAAGCTTATGCTCTAATAAATTTGTTAGTCTCTAAGGTGCCACAAGTACTCCTTTTCTTTTTGTGAATACAGACTAACACGGCTGCTACTCTGAAACCTGTCATTATGCAAGGCACTGAATTTAGCCGTATAGAGTGGAAATCTGTCAACTTCATGAAAACTCGCACAGATACAGACAGACATCATCTTCCTCTCCAAATGCAAACAGATGGACATCATACCGAAAGGACTGAAGATTAAAAAATCCATTACAATCTGCATACCACACAGACTATGCTGACAGTTGTGCCACACACTCTCAAAGAAACTGCGGAACCATCTGATCAACATCCTCTACAGAAACAGGGAAAGATTAAGAATGAGCTCTCAAAACTGGATACTCTCATAAAGAACCAACCTTCCACACAAACTTCCTCGTGGCTGGACTTTACAAAAACTAGACAAGCCATTTACAAAACACACTTTGCTTCTCTACAAAAGAAAAAGGACACTAAGCTATCTAAACTACTACATGCCACAAGGGGCCACAACAGTGGTTCCCGTAACCCACCCAGCAATATTATTAATCTATCCAACTATACTCTTAGCCCAGCAGAAGAATCTGTCCTATCTCGGGGCCTCTCCTTTTGCCCCTCCACCTCCACGAACATGATACAGTTCTGTGGTGACCTAGAATCCTATTTTCGACGTCTCAGACTCAAGGAATATTTCCAACACACCTCTGACCAACATATTAACCCACAGAGACCTTCCTGCCAACACTACAAAAAGAAGGATTCTGGGTGGACTCCTCCTGAAGGTCGAAACAGCAGCCTGGATTTCTACATAGACTGCTTCCGCCGACGTGCACAAGCTGAAATTGTGGAAAAGCAGCATCGCTTACCCCATAACCTCAGCCATGCAGAACACAGTGCCATCCACAGCCTCAGAAACAACTCTGACATCATAATCAAAAAGGCTGACAAAGGAGGTGCTGTCGTCATCATGAATAGGTCGGAGTATGAACAAGAGGCTACTAGGCAGCTCTCCAACACCACTTTCTACAAGCCATTACCCTCTGATCCCACTGAGAGTTACCAAAAGGAACTACAGCATTTGCTCAAGAAACTCCCTGAAAAAGCACAAGAACAAATCCGCACAGACACACCCCTGGAGCCCCGACCTGGGGTATTCTATCTGCTACCCAAGATCCATAAACCTGGAAATCCTGGATGCCCCATCATCTCAGGCATTGGCACCCTGACAGCAGGATTGTCTGGCTATGTAGACTCCCTCCTCAGGCCCTTCGTTACCAGCACTCCCAGCTATCTTCGAGACACCACTGACTTCCTGAGGAAACTACAGTCCATTGGTGATCTTCCTAAAAACACCATCCTAGCCACTATGGATGTAGAAGCCCTCTACACCAACATTCCACACAAAGATGGACTACAAGCCGTCAGGAACAGTATCCCCGATACTGTCACGGCTAACCTGGTGGCTGAACTTTGTAATTTTGTCCTGACCCATAACTATTTCACATTTGGTGACAATGTATACCTTCAAATCAGCGGCACTGCGATGGGTACCCGCATGGCCCCACAGTATGCCAACATTTTTATGGCTGACTTAGAACAACGCTTCCTCAGCTCTCGTCCCCTAATGCCCCTACTCTACTTGCGCTACATTGATGACATCTTCATCATCTGGACCCATGGAAAAGAAGCTCTTGAGGAATTCCACCATGATTTCAACAATTTCCATCCCACCATCAACCTCAGCCTGGACCAGTCCACACAAGAGATCCACTTCCTGGACACTACGGTGCTAATAAGCGATGGTCACATAAACACCACCCTATATCGGAAACCTACTGACCGCTATTCCTACCTACATGCCTCTAGCTTTCATCCAGATCATACCACTCGATCCATTGTCTACAGCCAAGCGCTACGATATAACCGCATTTGCTCCAACCCCTCAGACAGAGACAAACACCTACAAGATCTTTATCATGCATTCCTACAACTACAATACCCACCTGCTGAAGTGAAGAAACAGATTGACAGAGCCAGAAGAGTACCCAGAAGTCACCTACTACAGGACAGGCCCAACAAAGAAAACAACAGAACGCCACTAGCCATCACCTTCAGCCCCCAACTAAAACCTCTCCAACGCATCATCAAGGATCTACAACCTATCCTGAAGGACGAGCCATCACTCTCACAGATCTTGGGAGACAGACCAGTCCTTGCTTACAGACAGCCCCCCCAATCTGAAGCAAATACTCACCAGCAACCACACACCACACAACAGAACCACTAACCCAGGAACCTATCCTTGCAACAAAGCCCGTTGCCAACTCTGTCCACATATCTATTCAGGGGATACCATCATAGGGCCTAATCACATCAGCCACGCTATCAGAGGCTCGTTCACCTGCGCATCAACCAATGTGATATATGCCATCATGTGCCAGCAATGCCCCTCTGCCATGTACATTGGCCAAACTGGACAGTCTCTACGTAAAAGAATGAATGGACACAAATCAGACGTCAAGAATTATAACATTCAAAAACCAGTTGGAGAACACTTCAATCTCTCTGGTCACTCGATCACAGACCTAAGAGTGGCTATACTTCAACAAAAAAGCTTCAAAACAGACTCCAACGAGAGACTGCTGAATTGGAATTAATTTGCAAACTGGATACAATTAACTTAGGCTTGAATAGAGACTGGGAATGGATGAGTCATTACACAAAGTAAAACTATTTCCCCATGGTATTTCTCCCTCCCACCCCACCCCCCACTGTTCCTCTGATATTCTTGTTAACTGCTGGCATTAGCCTACCTTGCTTGTCACCATGAAAGGTTTTCCTCCTCTTCCCCCCCCCCCCCCGCTGCTGGTGATGGCTTATCTTAAGTGATCACTCTCCTTACAGTGTGTATGATAAACCCATTGTTTCATGTTCTGTGTGTGTGTATATAAATCTCTCCTCTGTTTTTTCCACCAAATGCATCCGATGAAGTGAGCTGTAGCTCACGAAAGCTTATGCTCTAATAAATTTGTTAGTCTCTAAGGTGCCACAAGTACTCCTTTTCTTTTTACCTGTAAAGAATTAATCAATTCAATTAACCTAGTTGGCACCTGACCAGAAGGACTAATAGAGAAAGAACATACTTTCAAATTGGCGGGGGAAGAGGGGGAAAAGATTTTGTTTGTTCTCTTTGTTGTTCCCTCTTGGGACAAAGAGAGACCAAGCAGGTAATCCAGCTCTACTGAAACGATGCATCTAAAATTATAGAAATTGGAAGTAATAGCAAAGAAATGTGTTAAATTCTCTTTTGTTTTAGCTTGTGAATTTTCCCTATGCTAAGAGGGAGGTTTATTCCTGTTTTTTGTAAATTTGAAGTTTGAGCCTAGAGGGGAATCCTGTGTTTTAAATCTTTTTATTACCCTCTAAAATTACCTTCCACCCTGATTTTACAGAGGTGCTTCTTTTACTTTTTTTCTTTATAATAAAGTTCTTTTAAGAACCTGATTGGTTTTTAGTGTCATAAAACCCCAAGGGTCTAGTCTGTGCTCACTTTGTTAACCTATTGGTTGGTATATTCTCAAGCCTCCCCAAAAAAGGGGGTGAAGGAGGTTGGGGAGATATTTGGGGGAAATAGGAACTCCAAGTAGTCCTTTTCCTGAATCTTTGTCTAAATCACTTGGTGGTGGCAGCAATACCATCCAAGGATAAGGAAAGGATTTATGCTTTGGGAAGTTTTTAACCTAAGTTGGTAGAAATAAGCTTAGGGGATCTTTTATGCAGTTCCCCACATTTGTACCCCTGAGTTCAGAGTGGGGAGGGAACCCTGACACCTGCCCTGCTGGGAGACATCCATTCAGCTGTGTGTGGGAGAGTGATGTGAAGTTGTTGCTGGACTCCTGTATGGGAGTGCTACCAGCTCTGAGGGCCCCCTGCCTGCTCCCCTGGGAAATTCCAGCAGAAACTGCTTCTAGATAATTCAGGTGAGTCTGTAACTTATTTCTTCCTTTAGGCTGAGCCAGCATCTTCATCTATGGAGTGGCACTGGGTGGAAAGAGGTTGCTTTGGATCAGTAAAGGTGGGGCGGGTTGGCTGGGTAATAGGGATGAACCGGGGAGGACAAGATATTTGTCCTTTGACTTCTGAGGATGTTTGACATTTTGCTGATAGGTTGTCTGTCTGTTGCTCTTTGTCTTATCTAGGTTGAGGCAGGGGTCATATCGCGGGAGCAGTTCAGAGTGGTGGTTAATTCAGCTCTGGGCTTAACGTTAGAAGTCAATGCTTCACTGCGGTGAAGGGGCTACTGTTTGCGGCATGAGATGAATAGGATAATGAGTTAGCTACCTTCTCCACGTGATTACAGAAAGCAGAAGGGAGATCATAGTTGCTGCTGCTGCTTCTGAGTGGAGACAATGTTCTGTCATGCAAGGTTGGGGATTGTGGAGGTCAACAGTTCCAGCAAGGCAAAGAAGTTGTTTGGCAGTTGCTACCTCTTCTATTCTTACAAGTACTGTGGCCCTTTCTAATGTTGGCTTTCCCCATTGCTATGAGCCATGAATCCCATTATCTGCACTTCTCTCATGGTCCTCTCAGGAAGGAAACCACTTAGGGTATGTCTACACGCAACCAACCAACCAACCAACCAAAAAACCAAACAGCAGCGAATCTCAGAGGCCAGGTCAACAGACTTGGGCTCAAGCCATGGTGCTAAAAATGGAAGTGTAGCCATTCCTGCTCACGCTGGAGCTTTGGCTCTGAGATTCACGCCACTCATTGCAGGTGGTTTTTTACAACGTAGACATACCCTTAGAAGCCATTGCAAACTTCCCTTGCTCACAGTCTGGATTGCTAAAGTTCAGTTGCAACCACCCATGAGAGCAGGTCAGGATGGCAGGTGCTTCCTTTTGCTGCCTCTCGTTCTGTCCTTTCAAGGGTAGGAGTGTAGGAGCAGCCACAGGAAATCAACTGAATTCCCCCTTCTAGGGGGAACCCCAGAACTAAGAAATAGACAGAGAGGAAGAAGGCAGGTAGACAAAATGGTAGGTGGAGAAGCTTTGTACTGAAGGAAGCAGGATCTGTATAGACTTAAACAGAGCAAATGGAGTGATGCAGCAACAGGGTTAAACAGTAAATTATGCTGTCATCTGCAGTGCTATATAATTATGGTAAACATCTGGACCCTGCCTGTAGACATTACACAGGCAAAATTTTCCCATTGCTTTCACTACAGGAATTTAGCCTATCTTAAGGCTGCAGAATGCAGGCTGCACTCCTGAAAGAAACCAAAGTCTCCAGACAACTTCAACAAGGCCCAGTGGCCCACCATGCAAGTGAGGATGTAGTTGCTCATGGCATAATAACAGACAAGCCCGTTTCCTCAAACACTGGTGGGACAAATTCACCAGCTATGAGTTTTGCTGTAATACCTACAGTGTTGTTACAAGAATACTTTAGGAATAGAGTGCTGTGATTTATGCTCCCACTGAACCCAATGTGGCTGTGCCAGTGATGGGGTTAGCAATTTATTGGTTTTAAATGGAGAGTAAGTTGATAACTCCCAGCTGCCATCGCCATAGAGCAGTACTCTGAGCCACTCCTTTAGAGTGTCTTTATGGATTGCACCTTATGAGAATCTGTATTGTCTCCATTTATTTTCTCACCTGCCACCACCGAGTGCCAGCTACCTTAACATCTTGGCAAAGCAAGGATGGGAAAATCAAGTGGTATTTAGGTGCATCCTGCAACATTAAGTCAGTGTAGTGCAAGAAGAGTTTTCTTGCCAATGAGATGCGCCCTGGCCTACAGATGACTCTCCGAGACTGCTCTATGGGATGGAGAGAGAACTGCTTTAAGGAATATTTCTACAAATAGAAAGGGAAGTTTTGCAAGTGCATTGTATAGTTTCAGTTCCCAACATATGGAACAATCTATCTTTGCATGGAACCACTGCACATCCATGAGTAGTTGGAATATGAGAATGCCAGAGAAAATCTATTGCTACACAAATCTTTTTGGACCTCTCCTCAACCATGTGCATGGGCTGTGTGTGCTAGGGCCACAGAGTCTACTTCAGGACTTAGGCTGGAGTAGCAGCTGTAGGGTAGTTTTACAGCCTTACAAAGGTGAATTTCTCCATACCTTTCCTCCTTGCAGTTCCCCAGTAGACAGCAAAGTCATTGCCTACAATTTAGGTGACTGATTAGTTCACTGCAAAATGAAGCTAGCTGCACATGCACATGTAGTGCATCCTTCCCAACGTGAAGGTCAGGAGCAAGCAAAAACAGGAGGTTAGAATGGAAAATGGTATGCAACCTTATAGTAGTCACTGCCAGGTCTCTGCTATAATACAGGTCCAGGTTTTGTTCCTTATATTTTTGCCTGTAAAGGCTGAACAACAACTAGCAAATAAGCAATGATTCCCTCTTCTCTTAACCCAATACTTTGTTTCTGGAAGATCTTTCCCAACTATTGCTGTCATCAGACTATGATGAAGCACTCTGTAAGATATTGCTTCGGCAGCTGTGAGTAGGGAGAGAGCCTGACGGGGCAGTCACTTTCCACCTTTTTTGTATTTTTAGAGAGTAATGATGGATATAGCCTTGCAGTGTTACCAGCAGTCCATAGGGACAATACACTGATTTCTGTAAAGCCACCTATCTCTGTATGCTTCACAAGAATAGCCCCCTGAAAAAGCTACCCCTCCACTGGGCCATACTTCATAATACAGTAATCTGCCAGTGTAGGACAGAATGTGGAACAAATGTATAAAATGTGATATTGTTTTTCCACTGTGAAGGTAATAGCTCCTCACCATCCTTTCTGTTTGGGGCTTTCCTGTCTCATTTAACTTACTGCTCCACTCTGCATCTCATTGTGCAGGGGGGAGGGGCCATAATCCCTCTTTGTGTTGGGTCTATCTTATTTCTGTAAAATGGGAGATAAATCCTTGACAGGTCTGTTTCTGATTTGTGTGTGTTTAGCAGGAAAGAGGGTAAAGCCTCTTTGTAATACCTTTCATTCGTTCTTTGGAAGAGCCTCTCTCATTCATTCTTTTGAAGAGTCTAGTGGTACACACTATTTCCATTATGAGGCACTCTTGTGTCTGCCCTTCTGTGGTCTGAGGACCCTTGTTCTTAGGCTGCTTTTCCTCCTTCCTTGGTTCCTGCATCTCTGGAATGTATGTGACCTCTGTAAAGGAAGAAGAGGTTGAGATACATTGATATTGGAGAGGCCACCAATTTGATTTCCAGAACAAGCAATTCATTTTGCCATTTTTTTTCCTTTTAGTGGAAGCCTAGCTTAGTACTGTACAAGATACAAACTAGATAGTCCCACTGCATAGTTTATACAATATGACCCATAGTAAACCTAGTGGGCTTCCTCGGATTTCCAGCTTGGGCCCAGTTTATTTTTTTACAGGGACAAGCACATAGTAGGTGTTCACTAAATAATAGGACTACCTGGCTGTTTGCTACAATCACACTCCATAGCAGCACAATAAAGTCTTATCAATGGTTCAATGCAAATACAATACTTACTTACTAGACAACATCAATTCTGGGATGCGACATCAACCGGGCTCTGTACTTCAGAGAAGTGAGGACAGTGGACACCTAAGCCACGGTAGTTAAAGAGAGCCATGTAATGCAACATTGATAATGCTAGAAATAAGCAGTCTGACATTACCAGGTCCAGCCCCTAGATGGAATTAAAGTGTTGTAATTCACAGTTGCCTATGCTCAGTTCTGCTTTTAATGGACATCGGTTCTGAATAGTGGCAGTGCGTTTCCTTTCTGTCTTGCCTTTCAGTAATTGTAGGGGTTGACTTGACGCCTAATGGAAGCTGAGTGGTAGGGTCAAGTGCTTCTTCAGGGCTGTGGAACCAGCACTAATGTGATGTGGTCAATTGTTTTCACAGAGCAGGGATATTCAAAATGCGACACTCCCTGGGCACGAGGCCTGTGGAATTCTCACATGCAACCAGTTGCTATCTCAGAACCTGCAGCGTGAGGCCAGATCTGAGCAACAGGCACTTGTAGTCCAACATGAACTTAAGGAGCCAGCACTTCCTAATAAACAACCAAGGGAGATCAGAGTATTTGGCCTGTGTGAGTCCAAGGTGGGGGACGGATGTTTATCTGCAGGATGGGTGATGCCCTCTGGTTCCGGGCCTGATTGACGCCCAGCCCTTCTGTGGCAAAGTTTGGGTGCAGCTATGAGAAGGGCTGTGGGACTGGAGGGGGGCAGGAGTCTCAGCTGGACCCCGCTAAGACACCAGGCCCAGAAACCTCCAGAGGGTTTCTGCTACCTCCCCGCGGCCCCGCTGCTGTCTCTCTCGCCCCCTGGGATGTGGGAACCTTTCTCCTCCCAGCGGAACCTTTGCTGCGGAGGCGTCTGTTGCCGCCCGGGGGATCATCTCGCTGCGCTAGCCGGGGGGACGCTTACCGAGGCGGACCCCGAGCGGAGCCTGAGCGCGGAGCCGAGGTAGGAGCGAGGAGGCGCGGGCGGGCTGAGCCGAGCCGCTCCCGGGGCCGGCACGCTACCTGCAGCGGGAGGAGTCGCCGAGCCCCGCGGCCCAGCCCGCAGCCCTGCCGGGGAGGTGAGCGCTGGGCTGCCGCTGAAGGCACGGGGCGGGGGACGTGCCACAATGGAGGCGCTTGGGGAGCAGGGCCCTGGGGGAGAGGCCCAGGCCGCGCCCACCCCGGGGAGATGGGGGCCAAGCCTTACGCGGGCCATCAGTAGTGGAGCAGGGTGGGGGTTGACAAATACCTGGAGATACTGGAGCCTGTTGTGTGTCCCGGTCCAAGGGGGAGGCGGGGCACAAGTAGGGGCAGCCTAGCCCTTGGCAACGTGAATTATGCCCCTTGGGATCATACTGGAGGAGGGGAGAAACCGGCTTCCCGGGGAGCGAAGAGCCGTGCACCGGGCTGGAACCCCCGCAGGAAGAGGGACTGGTAGCCCAGCAGTGGGTTGAAGCCTTGCTGAGTTAAGCAGAAGCTGCGGACGATCAGACTGAAGTGGAAGCAGAGGAAGTAGAACTTTTAATTTGGACCTGTAGGCTGGAGACGGGGCGAGGTGCACATTGGAGGCAGGGAAGGTAACAGCTTGGAAATCAGGCTCCTGCTCCTAAATGAACAGGGACAGTCCCAAGGAGATTATATAAGGGTGAACAGAGAATAATGTGACAGAATACACTTTCTTGCTCTTCAAACAAAAAACCGATCTGCATGTAAGAAATTATTTGTGCTCCCTTGTTCTCCTTGTTTCGTAACACAGGAACAAGGGGCATTCAATGAAATTAAAGGGTAGCAAATTCAAAATTAAAAAAAGGAAATACTTTTACACAGAGCATGTAATTAGACTGTGGAACTCATTGCCACAAGGAGCTGAGACCAAAAACTTACTAGGATTCAAAAAGTGCTAGGATGGATAACAAGGATACCCATAATAATAATAATAATTATTAATTGTAACTCTGGAAGGGATATTAAACCTCATGCTTCAAGGTTTATGCTAATCTCTAACTATTAGTGATCAGGATGAGATCTAAGGTGTGTGGGGGGGGGAGCAGCTTATCCCATATTTGCCTACTGTTTGGTTCTTACATCTTCCTTTGAAGCATCTGGTACTGATTGCTCTGAGGCCAGATACCTGCCTCGATGGATCTTGGGTCTGATTCAGTCTGGCAATTCCTAAATGTAAAACAAATTCCTATATGTAAATTTTATAATTTAAATGTCAATTGTTTAGTCACATTCAATAGTATTAGGAAACAGATATTTAAAACAACAACTTGGGTTTCCAGTATTTTGATGTGATATTGGTGGATGGACTGTGGGGACCTTTTGTGATATTTGTGGATGGGTTTTGGGGGCTGTTCATTATTCTGTGGTGCTGTAACTTTTTCATTTGATTTTTCTCTTCACCAATCCATAATTTCATATTTGTTGAGTAATGTACAGCTGATTTTCACTGATGCCTCTTCTTTGTGATGTAATACAGTAGATGCTCACATTGGTGAGACACTTGTATATTTCATTCATGTGTCTTCCCA
This sequence comes from Dermochelys coriacea, assembly GCF_009764565.3. Classification (NCBI taxonomy): domain Eukaryota; kingdom Metazoa; phylum Chordata; order Testudines; family Dermochelyidae; genus Dermochelys; species Dermochelys coriacea. Next base: position 46,323,672 of record NC_050074.1, read on the forward strand.
TGGATTTATACAGAATTTATTAGAATTTATGTTTTTGTTTTAAAAAAAGTTTACATCTCTCTTGGTGCTGTTGTTTAAGTTATCTTGACAGCAGACTCACCAAGCCAACAGGGGTTTACAGCAGGTTGTCAAGACTCTTCAGTGAAAAGGAGCAGAATGCCACTTTCCCCCCTTAATCTTAAGTGGTTAATAGTTAACCAAATGCAATGGTGATAAGTAAGATAACTATTCAGCTGTTGGTAGTCCTACTAGAAATATCCAGATAATATGCTTATTCACTGGGATGCGCCTATATCCAGTAATTTGAAAGTACCTTTCCCAGACGTAAAGCTATAATTTTTGAAAACAGTAGTACTGACCTTATTGTCCCCAGCTATTTGAATGGGAGGTCCATCAAGAACCCAGATGCTCCTATAAGAAGAGGTGTTGGTGATTCAGTATGTGGTGTGAGTCATCACTGAACCAATATCCCAGTTCTGTTGGTTGGGGTTCCACCAGTAATCACTGAGCCACTTATCTTTAAAGATCCAATAACCTTTTTAATGAAAAATATGATTATTTAGCCATTATGTACTGGCCAGACTCCAACCTGAGTTACTGGGTAACTTCTTTCAGAGCTGTAGCTGTGTTAGTCTGTATCAGCAAAACCAATGAGGAGTCCTTGTGGCACCTTAGAGACTAACAAATTTATTTGGGCATAAGCTTTCATGGGCTAAAACCCACTTCATCAGATGCATGGAGTGGAAAATACAGTAGAGAGATATACATACATAACATATGAAAAGATGGGAGTTGCCTTACCAAGTGGGGGGTCAGTGCTAATGAGCCAATTCAATTAAGGTGAAAGTGGGCTATTCTCAACAGTTGACAAGAAGGGGTGAAAATCACCTTTGTAGTGCTAATGAGGTCAATGTAATCAAGGTGTCCCATTTCAAACAGTTAACAAGAAAGTGAGAGTATCAGCAGGGGAAATTTAGTTTTTGTAGTGACCCATCTACTCCTAGTCTTTATTCAGGTCTAATTTGATGGTGTCCAGTTTGCAAATTAATTCCATTTCAACCAGTAGGAGAACACTTCAGTCTCCCTGGACACTTAATAAGAGACTTAAAAGTGGCCATTCTTCCGCAAAAAAAAAAACTTCAAAAACAGACTCCAACGAGTAACTGCAGAACTGGAATTAATGTAGGTGGTGTGCTTTTAAAAAAATGGCTCTGTTCCATCCCAGATGTAGCCGCATTTTAGTGGTGAGGTTGAATGCACTGTAGGATCCTTTGGGATTCTATATACATATAAAATATATTATTTATTATGGTGGGTGGGTGAGTGTATTATGTTTCATCAATATTTCCTACAAATGATTGTCTGCCCCTTTCTCATTGTTATGCCATCATTTCACCAGAATTCTCATTGGTTAGGTGCCGTATCCTGCAAGTCTCTCTGTCTTGCTCTATCTTGTTTTGAGTGCCCCCAAATACTCTTGTTTCAAATACCTACTATTCTAAGTATGACTGCATCACTAGGGTAAGGGAGGAGTGATGTTGAAATGAGTATTCCTACAGGATTTGAGCTGAAATTTAAAAACAGAAAGTTTGTTGACTGCAGATGTTGTGTTGCCAGGAACCAAACTTAGCAAAACTTTATAAATCCAGAAGTTAAACATGTAAATATTTTTAAATAACATTTATAGGTGGTAGATCAAAGACATTATAATGCAGTTCTTTCTAATCATGCAGTTAAGTTATGCTGTAGTTTTAACTCTTCTACTTTCAGGAGTTTATAACTTTTTGGGAAATAATTCTGCAGGGAAATTTTCTATGCTCATTCTAAATGTGAATTCTACGTAGAAAACTCAGTGAAATTACTTTTGGGTATTCTTGAGTTAAGAAATGTTTCAGATGCTCTATTTTGTACTCAACTAACAAAAAGGGGTTTAATTTTTAAAAACTTGAAGTTTGTCATAGATTTAATCCTCAAAGAGGGGAAATACCTTTGATATCTTGAAACTTGGTTTAGAAATAAGTTTGCATATTTTGTGCATGTAACATATTTTCTAAAAAATATTTAATTAAGGTACTGAGGTGGGAAGTATATTGAAATAATCCCATCTATACGTATTTCAGGTAGTGCTTTCTCATCCTAACTATTAAGTACAAAAGCTGTTGATCAGTACTGTGTACAGGCAGTTAGAATTTACTGGTTACTAAACTTTGTTGAATGAATCTATTTGATTCAGTAAGTTGAAGGAAATGTCAAGAAACAAGCAATTGAATTCACTGAAATAATGAAAACAGAAACATTTTCTAAAGTAAACAAAACATTAAGCAGAAAATTAGAACGGATTTGTGCTTATCTCAAAAAGTTCAGAAATTGGTTTCTTTAAACATTTCCAGATCAAATGTGCCATTGAATGCAATTTTGTCTATTGAAATGGAAGAGCAGAACATTGATGAATTTAATACCGCAAGTGAGACACATTCAGTGCCTTTGGTGTCATTGGAGTGTTACTGTGATAATAATTCAAATCCTGTTTACGTTTCAGAGTAGCAGCCGTGTTAGTCTGTATTCGCAAAAAGAAAAGGAGTACTTGTGGCACCTTAGAGACTAACAAATTTATTTGAGCATAAGCTTTCAAGAGCTACAGCTGTAGCTACAGCTGTAGCTCACGAAAGCTTATGCTCAAATAAATTTGTTAGTCTCTAAGGTGCCACAAGTACTCCTTTTCTTTTTGCAAATCCTGTTTAGGATCTTCTAGCAACTATTGAGTATCAACTTCTGAACCAGTCTCTGTGTGACTCTGATGCCTCAAAATTTCAAAGATTAATTGGCAATAATGCCATTAAAATAAATGAACTTGATAAGAAAGTTGCATCTTTTTATATTAATAATATCACCTTCCTTGTTTTCCAAAATGAGCAATACATAGAAGTGATTGAAGCATTTTGTCTTAGACTTAAACCTGCACATCCACCACTATGTGCTGCAAGTGAAGAAGTAGAGGAAAAGGTAAAGGAAGAACCAGAAGAATCAACATTGATATTAATGGAAGATGGATGGTCAAACATGAGAGAGGACTATGTAATGGTGGCAAGAATCCATGGAGGGAACCTGTGTTCTACTTAAACTGCTGAATAATTGTGTGCAAATGGCAGAAGATGCCCTCAAGAATGTAGAGAAAATTATAACAAAAAGGTCTTTGCCACTTGCTCAGATATGAAGCTATGGGAGTATTTCTTAGGAGTAGTCATTCTAAATTTTGTGGGTTCAGTACAGTATTTAAGATTTGATGAGGGAAAAAAAGGAACATCTACTGCAGTCCTAAAACATGTGATGGAAGTTCAGAATTTCTTCTGCGGTTAGCATCAACTTCTTGATTGGTTGAAAACAGGAGAACTGATTCCCGTAGTTCACAATAACGCTTAATGGAACTCAGAGGAAGATTGTGGCATGGTCTACATGTAAAAAGTTATAGTGGCATACCTGTTGGTAAGGAGTGTGATTCTTTTCTTTGCTCACATGACTATGCTGGTAAAAGCCCTAGTGTAGACACAGTTATGGCTTATTTCATTTCTTAAGTGGAAATAAGATACAATTACCAGTATAATTGCATCTATTCTGGGATTTTTTTTTTGTTGCTTTAATTATGCAGAGTTAAAGGAGCAAAGTGTAGAAAAACCCCAAGTCTCTAAAACTGCATCCAAATACCATAAGTATATTGAAACTTGCACTGAATATGAGGAGAACTTTGACCAGAACATAAGACACAAAACATAGTACACGCTTTACATAACAAGGGAGGTACTAAATTTATAAAAGAAATTGAAGGAGGTTTTGTAATAATTTGGCAGATTACAAGCAAATAATGCTACAATCACAATCTCTGTGAAAATTTTGCTTGATCTAATAAAGAACTGGAACTACATAAGAACAGAATACATTCATATAATCTATAGAACCCTTCCATTTCTTAGCCAGTATGACTGATCCCAAATACATAGAAAGGTCAAGTTTAAATGCAGTACAGAAGAGGTGAAACGTGGTTGATGTAACATCATCCTGAGTTTGTTCCTTTTTCTTATGGCATTTAAAATCAAAGATCCAGATTTCTACCCAAAATCTCAGTTTGTGAAGATCGGCACAGTCCATCAAAATAGTGAGAAATAGTGGAAGTGATGTGACAGAAGGCGGGACAGTTAAAATCAGAATTTTATCAATTTTTGTAAAAAGACCTGTAATCCAGACCAGCATCGTGGCATTAAGTAAGCATGTTGCTAGTGCATTTGCACTGGTTTAGTATACGCTGAAATAGACTACCTGCTGAAAATGTGATTAAGTTGGTAAAAATGGGTTGGTATATCAGGGTCTTATCCAGCTTTCCACAGCCATAAGTGGGAGCTGGATCAGCCCATATGGGCTATCTAACAAAGGCCAGGAGGGATGACTAGTGTCAGTCTGTTACAGGCCACTGAATCAAACCAGAGAACAGGATGAGTTTCTCTTTAAGCACCTGTCTGTTTTGTGTGGAAAGAAATATTGTGTTCTTATGGGGAACTTCAATTTGGGAAACACTTGCTGGTGGTCTCATGCAGCAAATAGTAAAACGTTAGACGTCTAAAAAATTATAGATGAATTTCTGACACACAAGGTATTGCACCCAACATACAGTAACTCTATTTTGGACCTCTTTCTGATGGATAAACATGAATTAATCACTGGACTGGATGTTGGTGGTTACCTGATTACATTCAGTATGGGCAAACATAAGACAGTTCCAACAAGTAATGTGTATATACAGTATACTCCTAATTATCCGAATAGCATAGGGGAAGCAGATTTTATTTGGATAACCAGGAGTTCATGTAATTGAGAGGGTAAGAGCTGTTCAGCAGCTGGGTGGGGACTCGTTCTCCTCCTCACAGTCCTGGACAGGGGTCTTTTCTTTGCTCCAGTCACTGGCATGACAGGGCTGCAGAGGGGACCCTGTCCTGCTGTAGGGCCAGTGACACCCAGTCCCTGCAGGCGCAAGGTGTGGCGGGAGGAGGCTGCAGTCAGAGCAGAGACCCCTGGCCAGGACTCTGTTCTGCCCTGCCAGGACTGTAGCCTTCCCTCCATCTTCCATCTGCAGGGATCATGTGTCTGTGACTCTGTGGCAGTGCAGGAGCCCTCTGCAGCTCCCTCCTTGCACAATGGGGCTGCAGAGGGCTCCCTGTGCTGCCACAGGAACCATTCAGCAGCAGGGTGGCCTCTCCCACGGCCAGGGGCTTGTCCTCCTCCTCACAGTCCTGGCTGGGAGGGAGCTCTACTTGCTGTACCTCCTTATTATGCAAATCCCTCCCTTGCCCTCTGCAGCATGTATCTCATGTTGGGGGATAAGGAAGGAATGCAGATAATGTGGCGGTTCAGATAATAGGGTTTCAGATAAATGGGAGTATACTGTACTTGGTGCTTCAAAAGACTAATTTACCAAAGCAGAGGAAAACGACGATTGAAATGATTGGGGGAAGGGGAGGAAATTAGGCAGAAAAAATGTAAATAAAAATTGGGTTTGTTTAAAGAGAGTTTATTAGATAGCCAAAAAGCCACAATTACACAATCAAGAAAAAGGATACGTTTGGCAAAAAACTGGATCAGAGGTGAAGTGAAGGCAGCAATTAGAGATAAAAAGCAATATCTATCAAATGGAAAAAAGGAGGCAGTAGATAGCAATCAATATCAATTAAAAGTTATGAAGTGTAGAAAATGTATAAGGGAAGCTAAAGACATCAGGAAAAAATCCATGACAGGCAGGGTGAAGGACAGTAAGGAGGAGTTTCCGTATATCCGAAACCAGAGCAATCCTAGCAATGGTATTACTAGATGGAAATAATAAAATTGTTATGCTGCATAAAAGTCAAGTGTTGAATACATATTTATCTTTTGTATTTGGAAAGAAGCAGGATGTGCTATATCACGTGAGGCTGAAGACATATTTTCCAGTCCATTAGTATCTAAGGAGGGTTTTAAACAACATCTACTAGACGACAAACATTTTAAAATCAGTAGGCCCAGATAACTTGCACCCAAGAGTCCTAAAATAGTTAGCTGAGGCGCTCTCTAGCCACTGATGTTAATTTTTAATATATCTTGGAATATTGTGGAAATTTCAGAAAACTGGGAGAGTAATATTGTGCAGATATTCTAAAAGGGTAAGCAGGGTCACCCAGATATCTGAAGGCTTGTTAGCCTGACATCAGTCTCAGGCAAAATACTGGAATGGTTCACAGGTAATTCAATTGTTAAAGAATTAAAGGATAGAAATATAATTAATGCCAGTCAACATGGTTTTATGGAAAATAAGTCTTGTCAAACCTGACTTCATTCAATGAGATTACAGATTTGGTTGCTAAAAGTAACTGTGTAAATGTAAAAAGAAAAGCAGTACTTGTGGCACCTTAGAGACTAACAAATTTAGAGACTAAAACATTTGTTAGTCTCTAAAGTGCCACAAGTACTCCTTTTCTTTTTGTGAATACAGACTAACACGGCTGCTACTCTGAAACCTGTGTAAATGTAATAGACTTTGTACTGTGCAACATTTGGATTAAAAAATTAGCACTATACAGTATCAATAAAGTACTCATTAAGCGGATTAAGAACTGGCTAACTGACAGGTCTCAAATTAATTGTCGGTGAGGAATTGTCATTGAATGGGGATGTGTTTTATGGGGTTCCACAAGGATTGATACTAGGTCTGATGCTATTCAACATTTTGATCAATGATCTGGAAGTAAATATAAAATCAACGCTGATAAAATTTGTGGATGACACAAATATTGGTGGAGTGATGAACAGTGAAAATAGGGCAGTCCTAGAGAATGATCTGGGTTGCTTGGTAAATGAGGAACATCCAAACAAAGTATGTTTTAAAGCAGTCAAATGCAAAGTTATACAGCTGGGAACAAGGGGTGCAGGCCATAACTACATGCTGGGGTTCTGGATCCCAGAAAAGGGATTTAGGAATCGTGGTGCCCAAGCAACTGAACATGAGCTCCCAGTGCTGATATTGTGGCAAAAAGAGCTAATGTAATCCTTGAATGTAGAAACAGGAGTGGTGAATAGAAATAGGGAAATAATGTAATTGGTGAGACTGTGTCCAGTTCTGGTGCTGACATTTTTAAAAGGGTGTTGGAAAAACTGGAAAGGGTATAGAAGAGAGCCAGAAAAATGATTAAAGGATTGAACAAAAATGCCTTGCAGTGTGAGACTAAAAGAGCTCAATTTGATTAATTTATCAAAAAGAAAATTGAGATGTGACTTGATTTCAGTTTATAAGTACTTTCATGGGGAGAATATACTGGGTGTCTATGTGCTCTTTATTCTAACAGAAAAAGACATGACCTAAGAACCAAAGGCTGGAAGTTAAAGCCAGACAATTTCAAATTAGAAATTAGACACAATTTTTAACAGTGAGGGTGATTAATCACTGGAACAAATTACTAAAAGCATGCCTACACTTGCAGATGTAGAACGCTTTGTGTTAAACCAGCCTTCGGAGAGCGCAGTAGGGAGAGCGCTGCAGTCTGTCCACACTGACGGCTTCAAGTGCACTGGCATGGCCACGTTTGCGGCACTTGCAGCGGCATTTGGAGTGGTGCATTGTGTGCAGCTATCCCAGCCTGCAAGTGACTGCAATGTGCTTTTCAAATGGGGTTGGGGGTGGGGTGGAGTGTGACAGGGAGTGTGTTGTGTGTATGTGGGGGGAGAGAGAGTGGGTTTTTGGGGGGCTGAGAGCATGTCAGCATGCTGTCTTATAAGTTCAGACAGCAGTAGACCCCCCCCCCTCCTCCTCCCCGCCTCTCTCTCTCACAGCATTCCACACTAATGGCTTGCTTTGTCTCGGAGCAGATAAGCAGCTGCCTGTCAGAAATGGAGCTTTCAAAGGTCATATCTGCATTCCTGCAGCGATTCAAAAACAATGACAAGAGTGGCCCCTTGACTTAAGGGGATTAAGGGACGTTTCTGGAGGCTAATCAGAGCGCAGTAATGCAACATCTGCTTCACACTGGCTCCACGGTGCTCCAGTGGGAGTGCAGCAAATATTATTCCGCTCCCCGAGGTGGAGTACCAGCAGCGCTGTAGCCACGGAGTCAGAGCACTCTACATGCCTTGTCAGTGTGGACAGGTAGTGAGCTAGTGTGTCCGGGGCTCCTTTATTGCGCTCTAGCTCACAAGTGTAGCCAAGCCCTAAGTGAAGTAAGTGGTGGATTCTTCGTCTCTTCATGTCTTCAGCTCAAGACTTAATGCATTTCTGGAACATATGCTTTAGGCAAACTCTAGTTGTTGGGCTCAATATATGGGTAACTAAGTGAAATTTAGTGGCCTGTGGTATACGGGAGTTCAGACTAGGTGACGTAATGGTCTCTTCTGTCTTTCTACTCTAGTTAGTAGACTGGGGACTTGATTATTGTGGTAGTGTTTTACTTACAGTATTGGAAACTTTTTTTCCTTTTTTCTACCTGAGGAATACTTATGCTTATGAAGTGAACTATTTAGTTTGGGTTTCATAAACCTTTGTGTCTTAACTCTTCTCCGCCCCCCCCCCCCAAAAAAAAGTGTGGGGTTGGGTTTTTTGGGAAGAAATGAGGGAAAATCACAACCACCCTGACTCACTTCTTTAACAAGCTGCAGTGCCCACCCTCCCTCTCTTCCTCAGGAATCCTCATGTGTACACTGACAAAGGCCACTCACCAGTAGTCAGTGGGAAGCTTTATGTTGAGTGTGTGGGGGGCCTAAGCCAATTAATTTCTGCAGAATTTAATCTTTCACTGAAAAATTGTTGCCAGCCCCTATGCTGTTGAGTAGCCCCGTGAATGTGAATCAAATGTAGAATGAGGCAGTGTTGTCTTTGTGTCTGCTCATAGCTTTATCAAGCAGCATCAGAGTGAAATTAACAGATTTCTGGGCAACTGCAAGGAATTAGCTAGGGTCTGTTGCCATTGTGTCCTGTCTACAGGAAGCCAAAAGGATATTGAGGGCAAGGTTAAAAGCCTCTCCCTCTGCAAGGAACCAGCTAAAGGTTGCTTCCATTAATACTCTATCCACCTCAGGTCTGGACCTACCCCTTTGCCCTTTGTCTCCTAGATATTATTTCGCAGGGAATAGGTCCATCAAAGGCTATTAGCCCCGATGGGCAAGGCTGGTGTCCCTAGTCTCTGTTTGGGAATGGGCAATGGGGATGGATCACTTGATGATTCTCTGTTCTGTTCATTCCCTCTGGGGCACCTGAAGACAGGATACTGGGCTAGACGGACCTTTGGTCTGACCCAATATGGCCATTCTTTCATAAAGTGGAGGAAAATATTTTATTCTCTCTATACCCAGGTATTTTTCCCAGGTTTCCTCTGCAGATAGGCTCACCAAAGAGAGATTTGGAGGAAGATACTTATTTCACCTCCTAATTTTATTTTTTAAAGGGGCCCTCTCTTTTGTTTTTATCTCCCTCTCTACCACTTTGCCGCCAAAGAAGAGGCAACAAGGGAAAGAAGGGAGGGAGGTGTTATAAACAAATTTTTCACCTTGTCCTTACTGTCACTGCAAGTGGGCCAAATAATGGAGGAAGTAAATGTGTTTTTGCTTCAACCCCCTCTATGATCACCTTAAGATGAATCTGTTTTAGGAGTACTTAAATTAGAGGAACACAAATTTGGGGATGGATTCTCTCCTCCTCTGTGACACTAGTATGCTGCGTTGGCATCAGAAAAGGACTGGCAGACCCAGGATCAGGTCTGGAGAGAATTCACCTTGGCACAATCTTTGTGAAAGGCAGCAAAAGGCCCTGCAGTAGGGGTGGGCTTAATTGTTGGAGGAGGCGGGTCTGCAATGACAGTCAGCCATAATTTAGGCAGCCCTTTAAGGCTGTCTGTTATGCCAGGGGCATCTCTGGCCTCTGCATTAGTCAAGAATTGGGAGGGCATGAGGGTGACATATAGGCACATCAAGCCCTTTCCTCTTCACTCGGGCTTTGAGTTTTTTGTTGTGCTTAACTGTGATGTAGAACACATGGAAAACTCTATTAAATCTGCAAATAATTCAAATTTTCTGTATTCCTAAATCTGCTATTGTGGATTTTTCTGTTAGTTTACATTTTTAATCTTATTGGCTGCAGTCCTCCTTTAAATATACTGAAAGTGCACCTCATTCCCTTAAGTAAATTCTGTTTTTCCAAAACTACATTGTACTACAAAAATCAGAAGACGAGTGAGACCTGAAAATGAAGCAACTACAATTTGAGTATCAGAAAATCCAAGTTTTTTCTGATATCTCTAAAATAACTCCTAGCTGACTTGTCTCACAGAAAATTACATATCATTTGAATCAGTAATATTCCTACTAAGCTTTGTTTGTTTAAACTAGCTTTTTTTTACTGTGATAACACACATTTTTACTGCCTCAGATTAATAATAATAAAAAAAAGAGATCCAATTTCTTGTAGGTAAAGAACTGAAATTCCTAATAAGTTCTTGCATCTTTGAATAAGAATATCTTGTGTTGCCTTTATTTTCCTGATATCTTTCCATGGTTTTTTTTTTTTATACCTACATGTGTAAATTTGTACCTTGTTTGATATATTAGCTAAAAGAAACTCATTTCTATACTTAGTTGTTTCTGTCCTTAGTCCACTTTTGTGGACTAACGAAAACTGTCCACAGACAGATTACTTTTCAAATTCTCCACTCCATCACGACATTATTGTAATACCTAGAATGCTCCTTGGCCTCCTCAGGACCAACATGAAAGTTGTATGCTCCTTCCTTAGAGAAATGCCAGCATTTTCACACAAGTATACATTGATACCTCTGTAAACAACACCTTCCAAGGAGCTGTCAACCATGTAGAGCAGGGGTATCGAACGTATGGCCCACGGGCTGGATCTGGCCCGTGGAATGGTTTCACCTGGGCCATGGACTTCTCAGGAATCTTCTGGCTTGACTACACTGTGGGGGCGTGATTTGTAGAAGTCCCTGCTGCAAAGCCTTTTGATGTGCACTGATGTAGTCCTTTAGTGCATGCGGGGGAGTTAAAGGCAACATACTGGTGTGCTCTACAGATTATACCCTGGTAATCCAGACTGGGGCTGTGTAGACAAGCCCTTCATTTCTTTATTAGGATGACTTTGGTTGACTCATTATGGTCCCCTCCTATTTGCATGAGGATGGGTTCAAATCACAATGAAAATTATTTTGTACTCAAAGACCAACCAAGACTGCTGAGCAGCAATCCAGAAAAACATGTAGAGAAACTCTTGGTCACAAATAAGAGGCTTCAGAGAAGCATAAATCTCATGGAAGCTGGCATGTCTCTGGGAAAGGGGAAATGGCACTGAAGAGTGGTTACCTGGTGGCTGGAGAATAGATACCCCAACCTGGAAAGTCGAAGAAAAGGAAATTGCAGACAACTCAAAGGGTGAATGCCTTTTGCAGCTGATAGATCAGCAGACTCCCTTTTAAATTAAAGAAAAGAAGCAGGGAGATACTCTTCTCTTTCTTCCTTTCTTTATTCAGCGAGTGACAAGTGGCCATTTATCTTAAGGGCTTGTCTACACTGGCACTTTACAATGCCACAACTTTCTCGCTCTGTGGTATGCACCCCCCCCCCCCCCGCCCAAGCACTGCAAGTATCAGCACGGTAATGTGCCAATGTAAACAGTGCACCAGCTCTGGGAGCTATGCCCCTGGTGGGGGTGGTTTTTTTAGAGCACTGGGAGAGCTCTCTCCCAGTGCTGTGCCACGACTCCATAAGCCACGTTAAAGCGCAGCTGCGGCCGCGCTTTAACGTTTCCAATGTAGACAAGCAATAAGAAGAGAAAGATAGACCAAGAGTGTTATGCATTTCAAGAGAAATGTAGGATTTTTTATTTATTGTGGACTTTAATGGAAAGCCCATGTGCTTGATTTGTAAACAACAGTTAGCTGTGGTAAAATAATACAACATTCAAAGATACTATCAAGCAAACCATGGTGAGAAATATGATAACACAGGAAAGTTACACAAAGATAAATACAGTACTCTGAAATAGCACAGTTGTTGAAAAAGCAGCAATCAGTGTTTACTAATGTTCATCATGTAAATTATGCTGCAGTTAAGGCGAGTGATTTCTATTTTAATAACTTTTGCTGAATGTGGCCCATGCCAAGTGGCAGGGTATCAGAATGTGGCCCATGCCAAGTGGCAGGGTATCATATAGCAGGTCTGCTATATGAAATCAGTTTGATGCCCCTCCTGTAGAGGATTGTGAGTGTTTATGTATTCTGTATTATATGATGGAATACACCTCACCACAGGAGACAAGCTTCCTGCAATACAAAACTTGGGTCCAAATAAATCTTTCTCCTCCCATCCCTTCCTCTCTGCAAAACCAGCTTCCTTGGTGCCGGGTGAAAGGAACAATGATGAGCTCATCTGTCTTGGACCGGAAGCATATTATAACTATGGTCTTGCCAGATAAAGCTTTAAGTTTCTTCCTTAGGGATATTGAAAATTCAAGGCAACCGGACTGAAAATGACACTTTGGAATCATTCAGTTTGAAGGTGTGTAGACTTCTGTATGCTTCAGATACTATTAAGACGGGAAAATAATTTAAAGGAAGATCTGATGACTAGATGTCAGTAGCCTACAATAGAGAAGGGTTGCAGGGAGAGAGATTGATTGGGCTCTTACACGAAGTATTCATACGGAAATTCAATATACCAGAGGAGAATCTGGTCTGTATTGTGAAATTCCAAATATCTCATGTGGGCCTGTTATCCTTGCAGAAGAATTCCCCGGAGAAACTGACCTTCAGTTTGGTTACTTCAAGTGAAAGTTGCAGAAACTATCAGAAGTCTGCATCCCAAGAACGGGGAAAAAATTCATAGGCAGGAGTTGTAGACCAAGCTGGATGAGCAAGCGTCTCAGAGAGGTGATTAAGAAAAAGCGGAAAGCCTCCAAGGAGTGGAAGATGGGAGGGTTTAGCAAGGAAAGCTACCTTACTGAGGTCAGAACATGTAGGGATAAAGTGAGAAAGGCCAAAAGCCATGTAGAGTTGGACCTTACAAAGGGAATTAAAAGCAATAGTAAAAGGTTCTATAGCCATATAAATAAGAAGAAAACAAAGAAAGAAGTGGGACCACTTTCCACTGAGGATGGAGTGTAGGTTAAGGATAATCTAGGCATGGCCCAATATCCGAACAAATACTTTGCTGCAGTCTTTAATGAGGATCTTAAGGATAATGGTAGGATGATAAATGGGAATGAGGATATGGAGGTAGATATTACCACATCCAAGGTAGAAGCCAAACTTGAACAGTTTAATGGGACTAAATCAGGGGGCCCAGATAATCTTCATCCAAGAATATTAAAGGAACTGGCACATGAAATTGCAGCCCATTAGCAAGAATTTTTAATCAATCTGTAAATCAGGGGTGTATTATATGACTGGAGAATTGCTAACATAGTTCCTATTTTTAAGAAAGGTAAAAAAAGTGATTTGGATAACTACAGGCCTGTTAGTTTGACATCTGTAGTATGCATGGTCTTGGAAAAAATTTTGAAAGAGAAAGTAGTTAAGGACATTGAGGTCAGTGGTAATTGGGACAGAATACAACATGGCTTTACAAAAGGTAGATCGTGTCAAACCAACTTGATCTCCTTCTTTGAGAAGGTAACAGATTTTTTAGACAAAGGGAATGCAGTGGATCTAATTTACCTCAATTTCAGTAAGGCATTTGATACGGTTCCACATGAAGAATTATTAGCTAAATTGGAAAAGATGGGAATCAATATGAAAATTGAAAGGTGGATAAGAAACTGGTTAAAGGGGAGACTACAGCAGGTCACACTGAAAAGTTAACTGTCAGGCCGGAAGGAGGTTACTTTTGGAGTTCCTCAGGGATCAGTTTTGGGACCAATCATATTTAATCTTTTTATTACTGACCTTGGCACAAAAAGCGGGAATGTGCTAATAAAGTTTGCGGATGACATAAAGGTGGGAGGTATTGCCAATTCAGAGAAGGACCGGGATATCATACAGGAATATTGATTGATAGTGTGGCCCCATGGTTTCTGGTCCAAAGAGTTCACAGTTTGATGCACTACAAAATGGCACACTAGGCCACAGTTTAGGTTCGGGAGCATGTAGAGATGGCCCTGATGAGAATAACAGGGTAGGAAGGACTTGCAGAAGAATTTAATATAAATAAGCTCCTACGTTTTAAATTATCCTAATATCCAATTTAACATGCCTAAAATTGAAATCATATTTAAAAATACACAACATTGCGTAGAGCAAAAATATATCAGCACCTTTGTGTTGGTTCCATTCACAAATAAACAGCATTTCAGTACTTATAATACCTTATGAAGAAGAGGATTTTTTTAAAAAAGTTACAAAACATCAACATTGCTTGGAGTAGTGTGCCTCTGTCCCTTAGGAAATGGGGGGCCATAAGGGGGAAAGTACACACCCTGCCACCAAAAGTTTCTGTGTGGCATGCAGCAGTTGATTGATTAGCAGGCTTCTGCTGCTGCCTGTGTTGTGTAATGATCTGCAGATGCTGCGTTGACTTACATTAGCTCTTTTTGTTCAGAATCACAGTGGGAACTGGGCCTTGTGTAATGCTGATTGTCAAACTCTCCGTTCCAGCACTGTCACATTAGCACGGAAGGATTAGCTGTCCTCCTTTTCTTTCCCCCACCCCCTCTTACGCATTCTTATTGTTTTCATCTCTCCAGGCAAGAGCCAGTTTTAGGCTGCTTTGGTGTCATGCTGTCTTTTTGAATGGTCCATGTACCTAAAGATAATAACAGGTTTCAGAGTAGCAGCCGTGTTAGTCTGTATTCGCAAAAAGAAAAGGAGTACTTGTGGCACCTTAGAGACTAACAAATTTATTAGAGCATAAGCTTTTGTGAGCTACAGATAATAAGGGGCTGGGTCCTGTATTTCTTCAAAAAATGGCATGTTGAAGTGCATTTCTGAAGCACCCCTTTGTTGTTTTTTCTCTAGCCTCTGCTCCCTACAAATCATGTTGGCTAACAGCAGTGAGAACCCTTACAACTTATAACTGGTTGGGGATGAGACCAGATTCTTTTCAACAGTGTCTGGCGGGAGTTTGCCTTCCTTCCTCAGAATAGTGGGTGAATGTGAGCACAAGTTCCATTCCCAAATTCAAATGCATTCCCAAATTCAAATTTATTATATAAAGCCTCAAATCATCCCATTCCTGTAGCTTCCTTTTCTATAGGCAGAACTTTACAATAAAGCAACATAAGGTTCAACTCGAAACTTCTTCCTGGGCTTAGCTGTTCCAATGGCACCTATTTCAGGACTGCTTAACAACACCCTGGATTCCTGTAGTGAGCCATTCCCACTTTGCGTGGGGTAGTGAGCCACCTGCCTGTGGATTTGTCTACACTTGCAAGTTTTGTCACCAAAAACTGGCTTTTGGTGACAAAACAGTGATAGCGTACCCGCTACCAGGTCACTTTTTTCAGGGGAAAAAAAAAAAGCCTAGTTTTGGCAACAAAACTCCACCCCGTGAGAGACTTTTGTCTTTTCCCTTCCTTTTATTGTTGACAAACAGCCAGTCTAGACCTCATTTTTAAAAATTTTTTTTTTATTTTATTGGCCTTCAGAATGTATCCCACAATTCCCATGCTGCCGCTCTGGTCAGCGGTTTGAACTCCTCTGCCCTGCAGCCAACCTGCCCCTCCTCCTTGCAGCCCCGGGAATTTTAAATCTCATTTCCTGCTTGCTGGCTTCCCAGAGGACCTTCCCAGGTAGCTTCCCAAGTGAGCATGGCTGGCTATCGCACCAAACGTGCTCCCGCTTGGACTGCTGATCTGATCAGTATATGAGGAGAGGAGTCTGTTCAGTCGCAGCTGCGAGTGACCCATAGGAATCGGGGGACACATGGGTAAATTTCTTGAGGCGTGTGCGAAAAGGGCTATGATCAGGACACACAGCAGTGCAGAGCGAAGATAAAGGAGCTGAGGCAGGTGTACCATAAGGCGCGGGAGGCGAACCATCATTCCGGTGGTGCAGCTAGGACCTGCCGCTTCTCTAAGGAACTGAATGCTATCCTCAGTGGTGACCCCACCTCCATCGCCGATTGCCCTGTGGATACTTCGCATGCAGCTGAAAGTGGGGGTAACCTGGAAGCTGAAATTGTGGATGAATAAGTAGAGCTAGAAGAAGATGTGGTGCTCCCAGCAGGGTTGCCCGGTGGGGCAGGCAGCCAGGAACTTTTCTCCACTCCAGAAGAGCTCAACGGGGAGCAGGAAGCAGATGAGACTCCGGATAAATTGCTGTGGCTTGTGGAGGGAATCAAAAAGTGGGAGGCAGGTAGTGTTTTCAGTGAGCTGAACATTGCCCTATGTAGCTAATCTGCATGGTCAAGCAGGGTGTCGATGGAGGTACTTGTTAATTCTCTGCTGCAGATTCCAAGGGATTGTAGCCTTGTTAGTTCCCCCATTGTAGAAAACTGTACCATGCCATTTAGCAATCACTGGAGCTGGGACCAAAGTGGCACATAGCTGAGCTGCATATAGACTAGGATGAAAGCCGCAAGCATTCAGCAGCTGAGCCCTGGTTTCTCTGGTCACCCTCAACAGCGAGATCTCAGCCAGCAGGTTGGCCGCCTGTGAAAAAGTGTGGGATGATTTTAGAATGAGTTCCCTGCAAAGCTGCCCTGCAAGCTGTGACTTTTGTCCATACTCCCAACTGCCTTGCCCCCCACTCCCAAAACTCACCATGGTTGGGGTGCTCGCGAAGCTGTGTGCCTGCCTAGAGTCTCAGAGAGAAAGTAATTTCTACTAGGAAAATGGAATGCAACTATTCCTCTTCTGTTCAGCACAGACCATGAAGAACACATCACGCACCCCCGCGGACCAGCTGCAGCAGATAAGAAAAAAACCTAGGCGCAGCAAAGAAGACATGTTCCGCGAGGTTCTATGGTGCGATGAAAGACAGACCAGGGAATGGAAAGAGTGCTGGGAACCCGAAAGGCAGGACAGAACAGAGTGCTGCTTTTGCTAGGCAGATGATAAAAGTTATGGAGGATCAGACAGAGATGCTTAAGTCTTTGATACAGCTGCAGACTGAGCAGATCCGAGTTTGAGCACCCCTGCAGCGGATGCACAATTCTTTGCCAACCCTCTTGCCCCCCCCATGCCCACACATTCCTTTTCACTTCACTCCTTAGTTTCCCCATCACTCCACCCCCTCTCACAGCTTGCACAATGATAGCTGAGCTACACACAGTTGTGAGGTTTTACCCTTTTTTTACAATAAATAAAGGCTAAGGTATTCAATGGTACAGCGTTTTTATTCTGTGTTCTACAAAAGCAATCAATTCAATCTCGGGAACAGGCTTCTAAAGCATTGTGTTGCCTGGGTCTTGGGGCCCAAAATCGTACATGGATGCAACAGGGACGGAACTCCAAAGCAGACGTGTTACTGCCCCTCATTGTCAAAGTGGTTCCGCGAAGCCTCTCTGATGTTAACAGCAGCCCTCTGATAGGGTTTCTCTGACAGCCCTAGCATATGGCTGTTCAAACTGTGCAGCCAAGCGCTCTGCCTCAGTATGCCACACCTGAGCAAACATTTCACCCTTAGATTCACACAGATTATGCAAAGTGCAGCATGCAGCTATGACCACGGGAATATTATCCTCAGCAAGGTCTAGCCTGCCATTTAAACACCTCCAGCGAGCTTTCAAACGGCCAAAGGCACATTCGACTACCATGTGGCACCTACTCAGCCTGTTATTAAAACGCTCCTTGCTGCTGTCCAGGTGCCCTGTGTAAGGTTTCATGAGCCAGGGCTGTAAGGGATAAACTGGATCTCCCAGGATTACTATGGGCATTTCCACATCCCCCACTGTGAACTTGTGGTCTGGAAAGAAAGTCCCCGCCTGCAGCTTTTTGTACAGGCCACTGTTCCTGAACATGTTTCAGAGTAGCAGCCGTGTTAGTCTGTATTCGCAAAAAAGAAAAGGAGTACTTGTGGCACCTTTAGAGACTAACAAATTTATTTGAACATAAGCTTTTGTGAGCTACAGCTCTCTTCATCGGATGCTTTCGGTGGAAAATACAGTGGGGAGATTTATCTACACACACAGAGAATATGAAACAATGGGTTTTATTATACACAATGTAAGGAGAGTGATCACTTAAGATGAGCCATCACCAGCAGCAGTGGGGGGAAAGGAGGAAAACCTTTTGTGGTGATAATCAAGGTGGGCCATTTCCAGCAGTTAACAAGAATGTCTGAGGAACAGTAGGGGGTGGGGTGGGGGGGAGAAATAACATGGGGAAGTAGTTTTACTTTATGTAATGACCCATCCACTCCCAGTCTCTATTCAAGCCTAAATTAATTGTATCCAGTTTGCAAATTAATTCCAATTCAGCAGTCTCTCGTTGGAGTCTGTTTTTGAAGTTTTTTTGTTGAAGGATAGCCACTCTGAGGTCTGTAACCATGTGACCGGAGAGACTGAAGTGTTCTCCGACTGGTTTTTGAATGTTATAATTCTTGATGTCTGATTTGTGTCCGTTCTTTTATGTAGAGACTGTCCAGTTTGACCAATGTACATGGCAGAGGGGCATTGCTGGCACATGGCATATATCACATTTGTAGATGCGCAGGTGAATAAGCCTCTGATAGTGTGGCTGATGTGATTAGGCCCTATGATGATGTCCCCTAAATAGATATGTGGACAGGTTTTCCTCCTTCCCCCCCTCCTTCCTGCTGGTAATAGCTCATCTTAAGTGATCACTCTCCTTACAGTGTGTATGATAAAATCCATTGTTTCATGTTCTCTGTGTGTGTATATAAATCTCCCCACTGTATTTTCCACCGAATGCATCCGATGAAGTGAGCTGTAGCTCACAAAAGCTTATGTTCAAATAAATTTGTTAGTCTCTAAGGTGCCACAAGTACTCCTTTGTTCCTGAACATGCGTGCGTCATGCACCTTTCCAGATCAGCCTTCATTGATGACCCTGAAATGCCCCTGGTGATCCACAAACACCTGCAACACCATGGAGAAGTATCTCTTCCTATTGATGTATTCAGAGGCAAGGTGGTCTGGCTAAAAGTGGAATGTGTGTGCCATCAATCACCCCACCGCAGATAGGGAAACCTATTTTTGCAAAGCCATCCACTATTTCATGCATGTTTCCCAGAGTCATGGTCCTGTGCAGCTGGATGCGATTTATTGCCCTGCACACTTGGAGTAATACAGCCCCAACAGTGGACTTTCCTACTCCAAATTGATTTGTAACTGACTGGTAGCAGTCTGGATTTGCCAGCTTCCACACAAGACGCTTCTCTACCGTAAGGACAGCTCTCCAATCTGGTGTCCTTGTGCCGCAGGTCGGGGGACAGCTCAGCACGTAGCTCCATGACGGTTGCTTTACGCATCCTAAAGTTCTGTACCCATTGGTCGTCATCCCATGCCTGCATGACAATGCAATCCCACCAATCAGTGTTTGTTTCCCTAGCCCAAAAGCAAAGGTCTACTGTATGCAGCTGCTCTGTGAATCCACAAAGCACTGATAAGTTGCTGCTGTCCATATCACACTCGGGTGCTTGCAATTCATCCTCTGCTAACTTTGCGAGTAACTCTGTGAGTAACTGTGCTGCTATGTGCGATGTCCTCATGACAGCTAACAGCGCATAGGAGAGAAGTGTGGGATCCATCCTCTCTCACTGCAGATGCTGGCGAGCACTACAAAAGAATGACCGTTGCAAAAATGGTGCAAAATGTGACAAGACACAAAGCGGTGCATGATGGTACATTTTGCACATCCCAGGATGTGCCACACTCAGTTTCCGCATTCCCACAACACCTAGCGATGGATGGTGATGCCAGGCACTGTGGGATAATACCCACAGTCCATTGCTATGACTGTCAACAAAGGTGCCCCAAATGTGGACACGATCTGTCAACAGAGGGAGCAAATGTATATACGCTTTGGCAACTTTGCTTTTGTCGATTTTTTTCCCCCCCCTTGGCGACGTTAGTTTCATTGAAAAAGCTTGCCAGTGCAGACAAGCTCTTTGTGAGTAACATAAACCACTAAACCATTTCCCAGCAGAATAAACACCTGCTTCCTGAGTGGGATGTTCCACATACACACTGTCAGTTTATTACAGTCAGTTTTCTTCAACCAACAATGTACCATTTTGGTGTATAGATGCCCTTTTAACATAGAGCTTGCTTCTGGTTGTGAATGTGGTAGCAGATGGGTCTCACCTAAGGACTGTCAATGTCAATGCTAAGGATAAGGGCTGTCCAACTTCTTCATAATGTGGACTGCATTTTCAGAGAGACGGTTGTGGAAACCTCTCCTCCCATTTGTAATTATGCAGACCACTTCTTTTCCCATTTGCTGTATTAGCAAGTATATCAATTACTTCCAGAGAAAGTTAATAGTGATTAATATGATGGGTTAGGTTTTAATGTATACTTAGCTGCTTCTGATGTGATTAAATAGGTGGAAATAAGAAGAGCCAGTGTCATGTGAGCAGCCATCGCTTCACAGACCTCCAGCATGTGCTCTGTGCACCACCAGTTATCCATAAGGCATAGGTGAAGAACTGTTGCTTTAGGTTCATAGGTTTCAGAGTAGCAGCCGTGTTAGTCTGTATTTGCAAAAAGAAAAGGAGTACTTGTGGCACCTTAGAGACTAACAAATTTATTAGATCATAAGCTTTCGTGAGCTACAGCTCACTTCATCGGATGCATTTGGTGGAAAAAACAGGAGAGATTTATATACACACACACACACAGAGAACATGAAACAATGATAAACCCATTGTTTCATGTTCTCTCTGTGTGTGTATATAAATCTCTCCTGTTTTTTCCACCAAATGCATCCGATGAAGTGAGCTGTAGCTCACGAAAGCTTATGATCTAATAAATTTGTTAGTCTCTAAGGTGCCACAAGTACTCCTTTTCTTTAGGTTCATAGTAGTCTGATACAGCAAACTGAGTCCATCCCATTTGTGAATACAGCAGAAGGATCTGATTTAAATCAGGATTTTTATATATAATATTACAACTTTAATTTTTCCTAAAGAAAAGTTCCATCTCATTGATTTGTGATAGAGCCAAAGCATTCTGACTGATGCATTTGCTTTATTTAGAAATACAGACTACCTGTTAGGTAAATGCTGTTTGAAAACATACTTGTGCTTTTTTTGAACAAATACTTGTCTTTATTTTACACAACAGCATATAGTGACTGACTGTATATAATTTGTGGTGATGTTAATATACTGTGTAAGGTAAATTGTGAGAATTAAATAAAACCATTAGTCCTGACATTTTGTACTTACTACGTTTTTAAATTCAGCAGCAGAATATTCATTGCATTGTCACTTTGAAATTACACAAACATTACCAATATATTTTTTCCCCATGAGCAACTTTAATGAATGACAACTTAGTCTTGAATAAAGACTGGTAGTGAATGGGTCATTACACAAAGTAAAACTATTTCCCCATGTTTATTCTCCTTCCCCCCGCCCCCCCTTCCTCAGACATTCTTGTCAACTGCTGGAAATGGCCCACCTTGATTATCACTACAAAAGGTCCTGTTCCCTCTCTCCCCCCCTCCCCTGCGCTCTCCTGCTGGTAATAGCTCACCTTACCTGATCACTCTTGTTACAGTGTGTATGGTAACACCCATTGTTTCATGTTCTCTGTGTTTTTATAAATATCTCCACTGTATTTTCCACTGCATGCATCCAATGAAGTGAGCTGTAGCTCACGAAAGCTTATGCTCAAATAAATTTGTTAGTCTCTAAGGTGCCACAAGTCCTCCTTTTTTTTTTTTTTTTAAATGAATGACTTAGTCTCTAATGATCTATTTGTATGTTTTGCGCATGCCATTAGGTACTGGATGCTATTTATTTATATAGTGCCAAATGTAAGTCTTTTTACAGCCTGAAGGCCAAAACTGGAATATTCATGCCCAAAATAATCCCCTTACACTCCACCCTCAGCTGATTACAATAATTGACTAGTGATATAGTAAAGATGAAACTTAATGATTTCTGCAGAAATCCCATGGAATTAGAGCTGAGTGAAATTTTTTTTGCTTGCCCAAAAATTCAGTTTCAGGATGACTGAAACTATTCATGAATTTGGGTTGAATTTGGAAAATAGTTTTAATTTGAATAAAAAAGGGGGATTTTTTTAAGTCAAAATGGTTCATTTTGACATTTTTTGTTTTGAAATGAGCTGTCTCATTTAGAAAACATAAATTCAGATTGACCTGAATTAATTTTTTTTTTTTTGGACAAGAAATTGAAAAAAAAATCAATTTTAATTAATAGCGAAACATTTTTTTCCAGATTTTTTGGTTCAACCACTGAACCAAAAAATTATTTGTTCAGTTCTAATTGGAATTACCTCTTTCACCCTAATTTCTGTTTACACAAATGTCTTTGCTTCAAAATTGCAGCATACCAGTCTATAATTTTCCTTCCCAGCATGCGCTGGTAGTCTGGAATATTTTGGGCTCTAGAATTTCCCAGGGTTCTTGACACTTTGTTTATAGCCAGACATTACAACAACCAAGTCAAAATCTCTTATGAAACAGGCATTAAGGGACAAATCTTCCATAAATCCAAATAATGGTCTTGGCTCAAGTGAGATCAGGGAATGGAATCTTCTTTCCCCATTTTACTTCGCAACTGCTAGTGTTGCCTCTGGGCTGCAGGGTTGAACCTACATCCTCTGCAAGTATTTAGATGATAGATGTCTGCAGTTGCGGCTCTACATCCAAATCCCCCCTGCATGATCTGGTAGGGAGAGTCCCTGGGAAGCACAGATGCTTTAGTATTCTGACAGGTTTCAGAGTAGCAGCCGTGTTAGTCTGTATTCGCAAAAAGAAAAGGAGTACTTGTGGCACCTTAGAGACTAACAAATTTATTTGAGCATAAGCTTTTGTGAGCTACAGTTTACACGAAAGCTTATGCTCAAATAAATTTGTTAGTCTCTAAGGTGCCACAAGTACTCCTTTTCTTTTTAGTATTCTGGCTGTCCCTTGTGGAGTGAAGTCCTTCCCACCTCTGAATGGGTGGACGGGATTTGATCCTGCCCTAAAAGAGTGAGTTTTAGAGAACACTGGGGTTCCTTCTACAGTTCAGGCTGTAACCTTTCTTTATCCATGTTTCATTAAATGTATCATGTTTATATTTATCATGTTTCATTAAATAAGTTGTTTGGACATGGACCACATGTGGGTGAGTCCTGTAATGGAAATTGCAGAGAGATGATGTGTACAGCATACAGTTTCAGCAACTGTCACTTCATTTGTTGCTCCTGAGGACAAGTGATGAGTTAAGAATCCCTGCTCTCATTTAAAAAAAGAAAAAAGTGAGTTTCTCACTCTCAGGAGTGTGGAGAAAAGCTAGGAAAGGACAGTGAATTATGGATCTTTGTGTACAAAGGGTTGAGATTTTTTAAAAAATAATCTTTAAACATGTATTCATGCTTTGGAAGCACCTAAATCCCTAATCTAGGATTGAGCCTCTCTTGTGCTAACACATAGTAAGAGACACTCATTACCCTAAGCAGTTTACACTTTAAAATATTCTACCTTTAAAAAACAAACCAACCCCACAAGAGACCACCCCCTCCTCCCTCTAAAAAACTACTTTTGTCTTCCCTGACGGGTGGGTGGTATAGTGCCTGATAGAGGACGTCTTGGATATTATTTTGATGTTCAGTTGATGCAGGCTTTGACTCCCTGAACAGTGGTAAACATGAAAGCTTCTCTCTCTTTGTGTGAGCAAATGGAATGTTTTGGAGTTTCCTCACTTACTAGCGCCTCCTGCCCCCTTTACTCAGCAGCCTCCCAATTTCTTGAAATTTGTCCAGGATCACAGGCTTTTTATATAATCCTGTGATGTAGAGGACTTTGTTTATATATCTTGGTCCTGTTCTCCCTGCATACAACCCAGGATGCCATCTCTCCTTGTGTTTCTTTCCATTCTAGGGCTAGGAGATTCACAAATTGATTGATTTAATGTGGGAGGGCTGGAAAGTCCAGAGGAATAGTAACTTTGGTCAGTTGAAGATAATCTGTTTATTTCTTGCAAAGTGCCCTGCCAGCAATGATTAAATGTGTGTGAGAGGTTGAAATAACCCTGCTGTAAAACAATAGAGGCAAATGCAATCTGGATATGTTATGTAATTCCCTTTCGAGAAGGCTCTGAACTGGGTCATATAGGTGTGAGAAATAAAGGCAGGCTGGTGTCTGTGTAATTCATACCTGCCTGTTCAGTGTTCAGGTTGTGTATCCCAGTTTTGTCAGGCAAGGTGGGAGCTCTCCAGAGAAGCAGAGCTTATGCAATTGAAAATTATTAGGGGAGCTGCCAAGATCTTGGGTGGAGGTGGGGCAGGAGGGATGTCTACATGATAACATGAACGGAAGAGTTTATCATATTTTTCAGAGTAGCAGCCGTGTTAGTCTGTATTCGCAAAAAGAAAAGGAGTACCCGTGGCACCTTAGAGACTAACAAATTTATTAGAGCATAAGCTTTCATGAAGTGAGCTGTAGCTCACGAAAGCTTATGCTCTAATAAATTTGTTAGTCTCTAAGGTGCCACGGGTACTCCTTTTCTTTTTATCATATTTTTATTACACTGGAATCCTTTAGAAAGCTTCTGTTTTACCCCTGCATATCACGCAGACTGCGGAATAGTTTAAGGTTAGATTGTTAAGATACACTTGGCTACTGATTTCAAAGTACCTTAATAAATTGTGCATAAAAAAAAATGGGGTGAGAATCTGATAAGCCTTTACATATGCAAAGGGCCTTTATAAAGAGGATGTGATCAATCGTTCTGCATGTTTACTGAAGGTAGGACAAATATCTAATAGGCTTAATCTGCAGGAAAGGAAATTTAGGTTAGATATTAGGAAAAACTTTCTAGCTATAAGGGTGGTTAAACTCCGGAATAGGCTTCCAAGGGAGATTGTGGAATCTGCATCATTAGAGGTTTTTAAGAACAGGTTGGACAAAGGTATCAGGGATGGTCTAGGTTTGCTTGATCCTGCCTCAGCACACGTGGATAGGCTAGGTGACCTCTTGAAATCCCTTTTTTCCCAGCATTTCTATGATGCACTGCAAATGAAGGTGTGATCATAGCATGGGTAGGCATACCGATAATAGTTATAATCTAGCTAGCATGAATAACAATAGCAGTGGTGGCACGCACTTCAACACAGGCTAGCAAAGAACAAGTCCAGTACATACTCTGGTTCATAGCCTGTTCTGAAATCCATGCCATCATGTCTACACTGCTGCTGTGACCCATGCAAACTAGATTAAAGTTATTACAGGTATGCATACACATGATACAATCACATCTTCACTTGCAATGTAGACATACACCAAGTGACCTCCCCCCCCCCCCCCAAAAAAAATCCAGTGAGGCCACAGCTCTAATTTTTCTGTGAATTATACAGGCAACACCAGCAGCTCCACAATTACAGGTCTGAAAGTAACCTGATTATTTAAGCTAAAACAAAATAGAAATATATTTTTAGATCTGTGCATCAGTTGGAAGATATATATTTTTTGCTGCTTACAGGTGCAAATAAATTGCTGCTTTGAAATAAACATCAGAATTTAGCACAGCACTTACTGTCAAGAAAAACTTTTTATAGTAGACTGGTTTATGCTTCCTCCCTTGCTTCCTTTTTTTTTTTCTCAGTAGCTGCTGTGGTCATTTATGGGTGATCTAGAGCCGTGTTTCTCAACCTTTTTGATACCAGGGACTGGCTAGCTGCCTTCCTAAACTGTGCCAGGGAGATCTCAGGGACCAGCGTCAGTCTATGGACCAGTCGTAGAGAAACACTGATCCTAGAGCATGGAGCAAATAGTAGCGAGTCTGGGGATCTGTGGACAGATCCTTAGCTGGAGTGAATTGCCATGGGTCCATTTAAGTCAGCTGAGATTTGTGCTGTATCTGCCTTCTGCTGGACTCCAACAACCAACCTATCCTGTTTAGTCCACTAAATAGCTGTTGAACTGTAAGAACTTTTGGTTGCTTCCACCAAAGACTAGAATTGAACCTGTAATCTAGTGATGAAAGGCTCCATATCACAATACCAATCCCCTGAGCCATCCTCTTACCTTGATTTCATTTTCTTTTGTTTTCTTGCTTTCCCTTCGTGTCTTGCTGACATTCTCACTGTTACTCTTGTCTCAGTCAGCTTCTCAGTATCTGATTACTTTAACTGGAATAATTTTAACAGACTTAGCTGTTAGATTTGTATTTTTTCAGGCCTTATTTTACAGGGTTGTGAGGTGTTTCTTAACTTCCAGGATATCCAGCCTATAGTGCACTGTGTTAATACAAATAATTAATAATATGCCAGAAAATGAAAGTTCTGCATATTTTATGAAAAGTTTATGTAGATATTGAAAGCTTGCCTACAGGCCTACTTTAACTGCTTGAAAAGCATTTTAGAGACACTATATTTCAATTCCCAAATACATTGCTGGTTAAATCTTCAGTGGCATCGGTGCTAGGGGCAAAAGCAGATGATTGACAATGCATGAAGAACAGGGAAAATGTTTGATAAGGCACATGTAGGGCCATGCTGGTTATATTGAATGGTGATCTTTCAAGGGTCAAGTTTGAACACATCTTTAGCTTTTTTCCAAGGATGGATTCATTATCTACCATTATCTTAATTTTCTCTCCTTTGACACTTTGCTTTCCACCCACCCTATCCAATACTAAGATTCCCTAACCCTGTACAGTCGTCATATGATACTGTTCTCCTTGAAACACAGCTGAGAAACTTCCAGACAGAAAGATCTGTCATGAAACCCATGCTGGGGCAATAGGTGATCTGAGCTGACAAACCTCTGCTTTCATGATCACCTTGGCCTTTTCTTCCAGTTTATTTTCTCATTCTATACAGAGGCTCAGACTGTGACAAACTGAGATGGGACTAGGTGAGAGTTTCTCTACAGCCCAGCATTCGTGTCCCATTCCCTACAGGAAGTAGCTGTAACCTGTCTTTTTTGGGCTGATGTATTGTTATCCCCTCCTGAGCTTTTATTCTTCTCCTTGCCTTGGTTTAAAAGGGATGGTTCAATCAATGGATCCTGGACCCTTGTCACAGTTTTTCTTCATGTTGTATTAAGGGAAGGTTGTCTTTGCCTATAAGATACACAGACCACTGTGAAAAGTTGAAGGCACTCAGATTAATAGGCTGCAGTATAAAATCCCGAGGTACGTACAGTCTGTATGTGAAACTGAATTGCTGGACCGTGAAGAGGTGTCAAATGATCATCTCAATCCACTTTCTGTTTCCTGGAAGTGACTTTTTCAGCTGGCATTTTGAACCTAAGCTTCAGACACACAGCAACATCTGAAATCAAATTGAAAGGTCACCTTTGTCTTTAATAGTTGTACATTTGGATAGTAATATCTTGGAATATTTTTAGGTGTTTGCATAAATTTTTATATAAAATCTGAATATTTTAGCAGCAGCTTGTTATGCCAGTATTCACAAGAGGATTCTCCTGGCCTGCATGTACTAAGAATAACAAGCAAGATGTTCTGGCTTGAGTGATTAGTTGTTACATGTCAGTTGAGCCTGGTTCCAGAGCTCTGAGCCTCCATCATCTTGGTAAATTGCTGGTGACCATAGTAACTCTGCTATCTACAGATGACTCTGTCTGTGTTGTGAGGACTTTCCTTTTAGAAGTTCAGAGCTAATTTTGTTTCGTATTTATTCACTCTGGGTCACAGGAGGAAGCCCATGTGAAAAGTTCATTGGGGGTAGATAGCCCATCTTTCATATCATACTTTGGCTAATACGTTTAATTCCCTGGGTATCTAGTCAGGTTTTCAAACCTTATGTGTAAGTGGATGGGTATGATTTGGGTGTGTGGCAGGGAGAGGTCAAATTGATTATATAAATTAGAAAAGAGAAGTATGGTATAGAGTGACTGAAAATATAGAGGAGGAGATAGAGAACACACTGTAGGGAGAGAAAAAAGGATGGGGAAAAGGAAACCTACACAGAAGAGGAATCCACAGAGAAAGTAGACAGCATTACCACTGCTTTAGGAAAGAATAGGTGCAGTGAAGCCAGCAAGGGGAAGAAAGCTTACAAAAGTAAGAGATTAGTAATTACAAATAATAATAATTAATAAAGTGGAATAACAGTACACTACAAACAGTTCGCTCATGTTTTCTTTGCATTCTGGCAGATTTTGGCCTTGGTGCATAGGTTCTGTCACGGTAGCACAGACATCTTTCACTATGGCTTCTTTGCTTAATTTTTGAGTATTGGCTAAATTTTTCAAGCCCTGGCAATAACTCATGCAAGATCTGTGAATAGATTGGGTGCAGGTTACTGCCTTCCTCATCTCCTCTTTAACGATTGTGTCCATGATTCTCTCTTCTGAGAGGATTCTGATGTTCAGGATAAATATTAACTGTAGTTATGGGACCACACAAACTTGTCATGGGTTGCACTTGGGAGGCTTTTATATCTGAAATTCTGCATGACTGAGTTTTTCTTGAATGGATTTTTTTCTTCCTACTCCTGCAGGGCTGCCTTGCAATATACCATGAGCAGGTAATGCACAAGGAGCACCACTGGGAATCATGTCGGACGAGTCAATCTCAGGGAGTGATCCAGACCTGGACCCGGACTTGGAGCAGGAGGATATGGAAGAGGAGGAGGAGGAAGATGAAGAGGCAACGGAGGAGGACAATGACGGGGATGATGAAGAAGACATACTCGATGAGAATGGTTAGTGATTGAGGTTGTGAGAACACACAAACACTTTACCATGCATAATCACTGGAACTGCTAATTCTCAATGTATGGCTTTGGGGAGCCCCATGGAAATAAAATCTAAATAGCGTGGGGAGAAAACAAATCTCCATTATGGGTTTTGCTAAGCGTTTCAAGTGTAGAAATTGCTCATGCGTCAAACGTTTCCCAAGGAAAAATGTAGACTGTTTGAACTATTGAATGAATCCCTCTTTGGTGTTCTGTCTTCACTCTTCCTGAATGTCTGGGATTATTTCTGATTGCAGTGGCTGGAATTCAGATTCATTTGTTTGTGGGTGGTACTGTTCTATTATTAATATTGACAGAGAGTCCCTTGTTTTCTGCCTCTGAGAAAGGATATGGATTAATCACATTTCAAAAATTTGCTGTTCAGGGTGAACTACTGATAAGAAATGAAACCTAGAATATTGTAACAGATGAAGTTGTGAGTATTGGCATTCAGATGCCGTTCTCCAGGGCTTCTGGTTATATTTGTATTTAAACCTGGATTTGGAAAACCTTCATTTAGTACTGGTTGAATGAGATAATAGAACCGCTATGCTGTCCATCTAGTGGTTCTGGCTCTGTTCTAATATAGTTCTGTATTTTTAAGTCTCTAAAAGAAACTGTCATAGGACTCCTGCTTTAGTTTGACTTTGTGTCGAAGAAGTGTAACTTACAGCAGTGGGGCCTGTGGTTAGAGCAGGGGACTGAAAATAAGGACTTCAAAGTATATTCATGGATGTGTC
The DNA here is from genome assembly GCF_009764565.3 of Dermochelys coriacea. Taxonomy (NCBI): domain Eukaryota; kingdom Metazoa; phylum Chordata; order Testudines; family Dermochelyidae; genus Dermochelys; species Dermochelys coriacea. The sequence goes on from NC_050074.1 coordinate 46,353,256, forward strand.
ACTGTGGCTGATTCTGTGTGATCTTGAGCCTGTCTTTAATCTTTCCAGGTCTCGGTTTCCTAATCTGTAACAATATGATACTTTGCTGTACAGATTTGTAGTCTTAATTCAGGTTTGTAAAGAACTTTGATGTTCTTGAATCCTTATTAAAGAAATGCCTAACACTATTAAAAGGACACAGTTGGGTCAACTTTGCCCCATAACTTAATTTTTTTTAAAATAAACCTCAGACCAATATATTTTAAAATTTATTTATTAAAATTCCAATGGAGAAGTGTGGGGTTTTTTTTAAATAAACATTCCTCTTCATCTCTTTTGCAACCCCTAAATTGCAGCATTGTGAAGATGGTGCATGAAATTGAAAGTGAAATTGACTTGAAACTGACTAGCCTATTTTCATTGTCTAGTTTGAGGGAAATGGAAGAAGTACATAACATAAATAGAGAAAAACTAAGTAGACTTCCAAAATAATTTGTTTTCTCATGTGTTATCTGTAAAGCAAATAAGGAGACCAAAAATGTGAACTCGTGCTCCTCTCTGCTTCTGTGAACGTAGGGGTGCTTGTGCCAAAACCCAGAGAGCCCAGCTTTTGGAAAGTGGGGAGGGGGCAGCGTAGTATTATCTTGAGAAAGTTTCCTCTCTTTGTTGTGAATACACTATGCATTCTTACTTGAGGCTGGCTCCATCAACAGTGGGCTGCTAAGGGACAGCTCCTTGAGGGGGGATCAGTGGGATCTGTAGGCTGAACCCCCTGTTACATATGTGGGGTTGGGAGATAGGGCAAATCCCATGATTCAGATAAAAAAATGAAGATGAGTGAAAATTTGCTGAGTCTAGTCCTCTTTGTGAGGACCTCTTTACCCAGGTAGGTGGGCATGGGACCTTGACTTAATCTGACAGCATCCTATAAATTGGGCTTGTTACTGTCTGTGTACAATCCTAAATGAGGGATAGAGGAAGAATGCAATAGCCTCTGTAATTGTTATATGAAGTGTAGGTGTAGCCATGTCAATCCCAGGATATTAGAGAGACCAGGTAGGTGAGGTAATATCTTTTATTGGACAAACTTCTGCTGGTGAGAGAGACAAGCTTTCAATCTTACACAGAAGAGCTCTGTGTAAGATCAAAAGCTTGTCTCTGTCAACAACAAAAATTGGTCCAATAGAAGATATTATCTCACCCACCTTGACTCTGTAATTGTTAGCCCATCAAACATACCGTTTAATCAGGGAATATTTGTGTCTAAGGCAAGAAAGGCCTTATTGCTGAAAAAGGGTGCTGTTGATGAGGGGAAAAATATAATTTTGCTTGCACTTTTTCTGCAGTGCTGGAAGATAGATGTTAATCTGTTGCCTTCTATTTTTGACCTATGCTGAATTCCTTTCAGTTCTGGAAGGACAGTCTTTAAACTGCCACTGTGATTCCAAGGAGGAAAGATGGGTGACTTCCAATCTCTTCAACCCCTAACAGAGAACCCCTGTTCTATTGGGGGTGGCTGTTTCAAAAGGAAAGGGGGCAATTCTTTTTTGCTGCTTCCCAGAAGATTTAAGAATAATGATTTAACAGCATTTCATGTGGGTGGGTGAATGTTAAGGGAAAAGAGATCCAAAGGTCGATGGATTTTTTTTTCTTTCTCCTCCTTCTGGGCAGCATAAGACACTGCAGCTACTCCTTGGGGACACTATATTTTTATTAGATGATTCCATCTGCTATCGTACAGGAGCATAACAAACTTTATTGCTCCTTGCATTCTGCCTCAGATCTCTGATGCAAGCAGTCTGAACAGTTCAGCCTTTCTTGGTGTGTGACTGGAAACTGGGGGGTGAGGCAGGGAAAAAGTGGAGCCTGTCATAATAAAACTGGCATGGAAAGGAGGCTATTCTGTTTATGGAGGTGGGGATGAAACAAAAGGAAGGACTTGCCTCTAGCCCAGGAGGCTTTGTATTTTTAAGCCCTGCTCTGTCTCTGTGCAAATGTCATACTGATCCATGCTAGTAAATAATAACTTATATAAATAAATATAAAAGCATTATCGATAGCTTATAACTCACCCTGCAAAATACTATTTTCAGAGCAGGAGGATTTATTTTAGTAGGAGGCTAGGTATGTAATCTCCCCCTTTTTCTCCCTGCTAAAGGACTCTACATTGCTCCTTTTTATTTTGGCTGATTATACACGATATGAAACCCTAGTGGTTTCATAGACTCATAGACTTTTAGGTCAGAAGGGACCACTATGATCATCTAGTCTGACCTCCTGCACAATGCAGGCCACAGAATCTCGCCCACCCACTCCTGTAACAAACCCCTGACCTAAGTCTGAGCTGTTGAAGTCCTCAACTCGTGGTTTAAAGACTTCAGGGTGCAGAGAATCCTCCAGCAAGTGACCCGTGCCCCACGCTACAGAGGAAGGCCTCTGCCAATCTGCCGTGAAGGAAAATTCCTTCCGGACCCCAAATATGGCGATCAGCTGAACCCTGAGCATATGGGCAAGACTCACCAGAACTGGATGCAGCTTCCTTTGGAGCCCATCAACATTACTTCTAAGTCAGCTGGTGGGGAACTCTGAGTGAGGCAAGGTGTATATTACAGCTTGGGCGTATAAGTAATTTCCTCTCCATGCCAGGTGATTTACTTGCTAGTTAACATCCTGTGTATTGGCATGTATTTAAACTTTGTGGGCTTCTCTGCGCTGGGAAATTAGATAATATTAATACACAACCCTGATGGATCATAGTAACTAACACAATGTTCAACATGATTTACCATTAATTGAAGACTAGGACTGTTGTGTATAATATTGTGTTAGCTGGTTGTGGTTGACCCAATGTAGACAAGCCCAGAGTCTCAACTGCATGTAGTGTATCAGAAAAAGGCATTTCTCAGGTCCATTTAGGCCTCAGATTTGTTTTATAAAAAGTTTTTCCAATAATCTAGAATTAATAGAAGTATTTCCACAGTTGTGTAATAGGGATATTTTACTTGCATTTAAACTTACCTCATCAGTCTCTGCAGCCCAGACACTGCAGCACTATGCCAGTTTAATGAGAACAAGCAAGTAAAAATATCTAGAAACTGTCTTTTTTGTTTCAATTATTCAACATGAGTGAAATGCTCTGTGTCTGTACAGCACCTAGCACAGAGGGGTCATGGTCTGTGATTAGGGCTCCTGAGTGCTTCAGTAATACAAAATAATAATAATAAATTAATAAGCAGCATTAATGGTGAAAATGTGATATTGATGCTTTCATTTTAACAATCTAAAGAGTTATTAATACAGGAAAGGGTGTGTGTGGTTTTTGCTTTTTAAATATGGGGTAAGTCCTATGGTTCTTATTTAGGCAAAAGCACCATTCACTTCAATGGGAGCTTTGCTTGAGTAAGTAGGATTGCAGGTTTTGCCCCTTATTTTGGACCTACCAGTATCTTTCGATACAGTGAGTCTTACATTTCTGTCAGAGAAAAGTATAGTAAATTCATGCAGGATGAGGAAATAGGCCCTTCAGACTCAGCAAAATGTCTGCGTACAGGACATGTTCTGTAGAACCTCACCAGCTCCTGTAAGAACATGTCCTGTATATAGACATTTTGCAAAAAGCAAAGGAGTACTTGTGGCACCTTAGAGACTAACAAATTTATTTGAGCATAAGCTTTCGTGAGCTACAGCTCACTTCATCGGATGCATTCGGTGGAAAATACAGTGGGGAGATTTATATACACACACAGAGAACATGAAACAATGGGTTTTATCATACACACTATAAGGAGAGTGATCCCTTAAGATGAGCTATTACCAGCAGGAAGGAGAGGGGGAAAGGAGGAAAACCTTTTGTGGTGATAATCAAGGTGGGCCATTTCCAGCAGTTAACAAGAATGTCTGAGGAACAGTAGGAGGTGGGGTGGGGGGAGAAATAACATGGAGAAATAGTTTTACTTTATGTAATGACCCGTCCACTCCCAGTCTCTATTCGAGACTAAGTTAATTGTATCCAGTTTGCAAATTAATTCCAATTCAGCAGTCTCTCGTTGGAGTCTGTTTCTGAAGTTTTTTTGTTGAAGGATAGCCACTCTGAGGTCTGTAATCATGTGACCGGAGAGATTGAAGTGTTCTCCGACTGGTTTTTGAATGTTATAATTCTTGACGTCTGATTTGTGTCCATTTATTCTTTTACGTAGAGACTGTCCAGTTTGACCTTTTCTTTTTTTCTTTTGACTCCTTTTTTGCGAATACAGACTAACACAGCTGCTACTCTAAAACCTATTTTGATTTCTGTTTTTCTTTTCTAGTAAATCTGGCATGGGCCAGTTGACTGTATTGCTTGTTTTCTCTGTGAACTCATGTCTTGAGTTCTATTTGTGTAGACCATATTCTGCCAGGAGTGTAAAGGAGGGAGGGAGGTGGCATTTTACTGTGTACAGGATATAGCTTAGTAAGTCTTGGAGGAACGTGGGAAGATACTATGGGTTTAAGTAAAGATGTGGGGGCGTCTTTCTGGCTGACTCCAGCATTTTAACTAACCCCCATGAACTGGGTTATTTAGTGTTACCTAAAAGATTTCCACTGGAGTGGGCGTGGCCTGAATAGTGATGTGGGAAGGAAGGATAAGGCCCTCCCTAATCTCCCCCCCCCCATTTCAGGGTATTGCAGACTAACAATGCTTCAGGCCAGTCTCTCAGTCTCTCTCACTGTGTTTAACCTTTCGAAAAACACAAACTCTCGTTCCTAGTCTTCAGTGGTTTTTATAAAGGAAAGTTCCAAACAAAAGTGATGTTCTTTCCTCCCCCACTCCATCTTTCCCCCATCTTCCCCAGCTTTCTGACAACAGCTTCCTTTCTGAGAGAGTGGTACAAAGTCTGATGTAGTCGAAATGTTATGTAACCTGGAGTAATGACTTGCTT